>NC_091293.1:53745987-53828487 GCF_038502225.1 Cherax quadricarinatus
ATCCTCCCATGCCCACTAAACATTGTTCGCCCTGGCACACCCATCTGTCCCCCATCTATAACCTTCCCAATTACTTTACGCAATCTATTACCTAACACCCTGGCAAACAATTTATAATCCCCACACATTAATGATAAACCTCTATAATCTAGGATGCTATTCTGTACTTTCCCCTTTGGAGCCATAACTACTACACCTGTCCTTTGTGTTAGACTCATGCTTCCCTTATCCTTCATTACATTCACCAACTGCACCAAGAATTCCTTCATGACATCCCAGTTGCTCAAATAAAATTCATTTGGGATTCCATCTATCCCAGGTGCTTTCCCGACACTCATCCCTTTTAAAGCCGTCCACACTTCCTCTTCATCTATAGGCCCTTCTATCATCGCTCTATCTGCTGACTCTAGGTTTCTCTGTATCCCCTTCTCTAAAATCTTCATATCTGCTATCTTCCTGTTTCCCCCTCTCATATATATCTCAAACCACTTATCAGCATAACCACTCATACTTTCCGTAGTTACTAACCTCTGTCCCATCGTATACCCTCCCACATCCGTATGTACGTCCAACTTCATCATAGTCATTGTCCTCTGTCGTGTCTTTAATCGCCGCAATACACAGGCGGATGGCTTATCTCCCCATAAAACATCTTCCAATCCACCTCTCATTCTCTCACCATCAAATCTGCATTCTGCATTTCCATCAATTGCGCTTTGATGCCCTCAATCTCTTGTACTGGATAAACCCCACTAAAACCTTCATAGCACTGTTTCAACTGCCCTTCCAAATATCTCTGTAAGCCATATTTCCATTGACTTACCTCCTTTCCTTTCCTCATATAAAAATTTTTGATTCCTGGTTTAGCATATTCCTCCCACCATCATAGTATATCACCTCCTTTTCTCCCCTTGGTCCACTCATTTGTCCACCACTCAACAAAACCATCACCGTCCTCCAGCTCATCTAACAATCTCACATTAAGTTTCCAATAACTCATGTAACGCTTTGGTAAACCTCCCCATCCCACATCCACGACCACTCCTCTATGATCTGAAAACACTACATTTATAGTTTCTGTATTAGCAACCTGTGACCCGGGAGAAGCATAAATACGATCTAGTCGTGCCGCATATCCTCTCCTCACATAAGTATGCTCCACGTTCCACCCCTCCCCCCTCACTACATCCGCAAAGCCTGCTCCCCCTAAAACATCCCTTAGAACCCCCAAAACACACCCTGCACCCCTCGGCTCCACATCTTTTCTACGTATCACACTATTCCAATCCCCTCCAAATAATGAATAAACAGGTAAACCCCGCATTTGATAAATTAGTGTGTCCCTTACAAATTCCTTTTTAACACGTCTATTACTGTCCGCCGGCATGTATACACTCACAAAACACACACGTACCCAACCCCATGTCCCATCCACCCTCGCTGTGACTACTTGGCCAGTGTTTTGAAAGTGACTACTTGACCAGTGTTTCGAGAGTGACTACTTGATCAGTGTTTGAGAGTGACTACTTGACCAGTGTCTTGAGAGTGGCTACTTGACCAGTGTTTATAGAGTGACTACTTAACCAGTGTTTTGAGAGTGACTACTTGACCAGTGTTTTGAAAGTGACTACTTGATCAGTGTTTTGAAAGTGACTACTTGACCAGTGTTTTGAAAGTGACTACTTGACCAGTGTTTCGTGAGTGACTACTTGACCAGTGTCTTGAGAGTGACTACTTGACCAGTGTCTTGAGAGTGACTACTTGACCAGTGTCTTGAGAGTGACTACTTGACCAGTGTCTTGAGAGTGACTACTTGACCAGTGTCTTGAGAGTGACTACTTGACCAGTGTCTTGAGAGTGACTACTTGACCAGTGTTTGAGAGTGACTACTTGACCAGTGTCTTGAGAGTGACTACTTGACCAGTGTCTTGAGAGTGACTACTTGTCCAGTGTCTTGAGAGTGACTACTTGTCCAGTGTCTTGAGAGTGACTACTTGTCCAGTGTCCCTCTTCAAGTGGGGCTCCTTGGCGTGGTGAAGAGGCTCTTGGTCTGAGGAGTAAGAACTGTCGGTCTCCTTCCTCAGACCAAACCTAATTACCCCCAATCCCCCGTTCCCTATCCCATCCTCCCCTTTTTCCTTTCCTCCTCCTCCGCCCCCCCCCTCCCTTTTGCCCTTACATTTTGGCCTTTTTTTTTTTTTTTTCCCCACAGCCACGCTACTTCCTAGGTAGGGGAAAGGGTACTGGGGTCCATCCCATTCCGTTGAGGTTCTTGGCGGTGGCGTAGTTTGCCGTAGAATTTGGATTGCCTGGGGATGTCCCGATCCCTCTCCGGTATCCCGGAGGGTGGCTTTGGGTGTCTCTTGGGCGACGGGTGTATCTCTGGAAGCCACCTTTCAGATTCCGGGGGTGGTGGCCAAAGGAGGTATGCTTTGTGGCAGATTTCTGGCCGCCCTCTCTTTTGTCCACCGAGGTAGCTCAGCAGATGTGAGGTTGCTATCCCGGATTGCCGGCTTACTGGCATGATGGGTAGGGTATGGCACGGGTTCCATGCTGCATCTGCGCTACTTGCGGTGCTGAGGTCCTCTTGGGCACAGAGGGAGATTTCTGGCCCTTTCATTCCTCCTAGGAACTATCCCTCCCTGGTCCCCCCTTTTTTTATTCTTTTTTTTCTTTTTCTTTTCTTCTTTCTTTTTTTTCTTAAAAACAAAAAGAAAGAAGTAACCTAACCATGGCAGCCCTAGTCCATGAACCTGCTACCCCCGGGCCCCTTCTTGATACCGCACCCCGTTCTGACCCCGCCTCGTCTTTGGACCACTCTTCGGACACTCCTCATGCCTCTGTACCTCTTGCCGGTGCTGTTTCCTCACCCGCTTCAGGTACTGAGGCCTCGACTGACTCCTTCGATTTATCTGACCTTCGCTCTCCTCTGACTATGCTTCCGGCCTCTCCCTCTACGGTGCGGCAATTTTCGAATCGCCGGCCCATTCCACGTCGGACCAACTCTGGTCCCACGCCTAAACGCCAACGACAATTACCTGCTGATGATACTTCTCCACCTTCTCGTTCTTCTCAGAAAAGATCGACACGTCCTTCACTACCTTTCCACGCTCAGTTTCAGACTGCACAATGGACTAAATTCTTCACTTTACGACCGACTTCCTCTACTGCCTATCTTTCTGACCACAGTATTGGCAAGGCACTCCTACGCCATGTTGGTAAAGATATTTCTTTTCATGCTCTTAAGAGCGGTACATGCATCATCACCGTACAGGATGCAACCCAGGCTCATGAGCTTTCTCGTCTTTCCCATATCGATACTGTTCCTGTCACTATTGAAAAACATCATTCCCTCAATTCTTGTAGTGGTATCGTCATTCTGCCCCATACCATAGTTCAACAAAATTTCCAGACATGTGGCACTGACATTCTTGAACAGCTGGAACTCCAAGATCTCCCAATCCTCAAGGTAGATACTTATGTTCTTCCTGCCCGCGGGCGGAGACGATACCCTAGCAATGTGGCTCGTTTAACTTTTGACAGCCGTGAACTCCCATCCTCAGTTTATGTAGCAGGACATCGGTTACAAGTTCGAAAGGTGATCCCTACACCGCAACAGTGTAGAAATTGCTGGCAATTTGGCCATCCTGCAAAATATTGCAGATCTATCGCTGAATGCCCTGTCTGTGGTGCCGATGACCATTCTAATATGTCTTGCAATCGACTTTCCTCTTGCCTTAATTGTCATGAGGCTCACCATTCGTACTCTCGCCGTTGTCAAGTCTACTTAAACAAGCGGGAAATCCGTTACCTCAAGGAGGCAGGTCTCCCTTATGCCATGGCAGTTTCTCATCTTCGCCTCCAAGGGAGACTACCTCGTGTTTCTTATTCCCGTGTTTCAAAACATCCCCCCACTTCTGGGATCCCATCTTCTGCAACCACCTCTGTGGTTACCTCTCCCATAGTCACTCCTGTATCTAATTCTTTTGCTGTCCTAGGCTCAGACATCCCTACTTCAATGCCTCAGTTTGATCTCGCTTCTTCGTGTTCTCCCTCACAAGCCTCAGTAGCGATGAGATCTCGTATGACACCTCTTAATCATCCCTCTACTTCTCAAAAGTCAAAAAAAGGTCCGTTAACACCTCCTACCCATCTTCCACCTCCTCATTTTACCTTCCCTGTCTCTGTACCTGGTTCTTCCCCTCTCACTGGCTCTGTTACAAGTGTAGAGGTTCACCCTCCTCCTCATACTGTACCTTCCTCCCCTGTTCCCTCCCAAGTTTCTTCCTCTTCTGCCACCTCCCAGGTTTCTGCCTCTTCTGTCCCCTTCCACGCTTCTCCAGTTCCCTCCACTCTTTCGCCCCCCCCCCTCTACCTTGGTACAGTCCATTACAGTTCCAATCTTTACTCATCCTCCCCCTACCATTTCCAATATTGTCTCCCATACGACGTCTCTGAATTCCGAAACACTTGAAGCAATCTCTGAATATATTGCAGAGACCAAACCATCAATGGACACTGATCCACCCTCCGTTCCTTCTCTCTCCTCTGCTCCATCTGCACAACTCCTTTCTCCACAGCGCACCATTCCTTCGCTGCTTGAACGTTTTCCACTGCCTCCGCATGTGAACTTTTCTAACCCCTCTAGTCTGTAGGAACCCTTACCTGCAGATTTCAGGTATCTTTATCATTGCCAATCATGGCCTATTTACAGTGGAATATACGCGGCCTCAGGGGTAATGGGGTGAGCTTCAGATGTTACTCTCCCAGTTTTCCCCTGTTGGTGTTTGCTTACAGGAACCAAAATTACACTCTGCTGTTATCTCTCCCATCTCAGGCTATAATTTATTGTATTCTTCAGATCCTTTTCCTGATGGGACCTTTAATGAAAGTGCCCTTCTTCTACGCACTGATATTCCATACCATCAGCTATTTGTTCGTACTTTGCTGCATTACACAGCAGCCCGTATCCACTTGCATAGGTGGTATATGCTCTGTTCTTCATATCTCTCTCCTTCTCGGGCATTATCTATTATGTATATCGCCTTTCTTGTTTCGTCATTACCGCCACCGATTCTGTTACTTGGCGATTTTAATGCAGACCATTTCCTCTGGGGGGTCTCACTGTGATTCCCGTGGCATTCAGTTAGAGGCTTTTCTTGCCACCCACCCCCTCCATGTTTTAAATACAGGTACTCACACCCATTTTGATCCTCGGACTCACACTCTCTCTTGCATTGATCTCTCAGTCTGCTCTTCCTCCGCCGCATTAGACTTCACTTGGTCTGTTCTCCCGGACTTACATGACAGCGATCATTTCCCAATCATTCTTACTTCCCCTTCATATTCACCACCTCTTCGCATCTCACGCTGGCAATTTGATCAGGCAAATTGGAACCTTTACTCACACCTAACTGTTTTTAGAGAGGTTCCTTCTTCGTCCTCCATTGATGAGCTTTTACACCTCTTCTCGTCCTCCGTTTTAACCGCAGCTTCTAATTGTATGCCCCAAACTTCGGGCAGGCATTCTCAGAAATGCATGCCTTGGTGGTCTCCTGCTTGTACTCGTGCAGTACGTTTGAAACGCGCTGCATGGGGCAGGTACCGGTACAATAGAACCACAGAGAGACTTCTTGATTTTAAGCAGAAGCGTGCGATCGCTCGCCGTGTCATCCGTGACGCTAAACGCACTTGCTGGCGAGATTATGTCTCCACCATCACCTCTGCTTCCTCTATGAGTGCAGTCTGGAAAAAAGTACGAAAACTGAGTGGTAAATATTCTCCTGACCTGGCTCCTGTTCTGCGGGTTGCCGGTGTTGATATAGCAAACCCACTAGATGTTGCCAATGAAATTGGCAATCATCTGGTCCATATTTCTCAGGGACTCCATCTATGCCCCTCATTTCTTTCCTCAAAGTCTGCCAGAGAGTTAGCACCCTTGGACTTTTCTTCTCTCAGAGAAGAACAGTATAATGTGCCTTTTACACTTCAAGAACTGGAGGCAACACTCTCAGCTTGCCGATCATCGGCAGCTGGGCCCGACGACATTCATATTCGTATGCTACAACATTTACATCAGTCAGCCCTTGCAGTCCTATTACGCCTTTACAATCTTATTTGGTCACAAGGAGTTCTTCCACAGCTGTGGAAATCCGCCATTGTTCTCCCTTTCTGCAAACCAGGCACTACGGGACATGAAGCCTCCCACTATCGTCCCATTGCTCTTACCAGTGCAGTTTGCAAAGTGATGGAATGCCTAGTAAATAGATGTTTAGTGTGGTATTTAGAGACACACAACAGTCTCTCCACTCGTCAATATGGCTTTCGTAAGGGACGTTCTACCATAGACCCCTTACTACGTTTGGATACGTATGTTCGTAATGCCTTTGCGAATAACCACTCAGTTATTGCCATATTTTTTGACCTTGAGAAGGCATATGACACAACTTGGAGGTATAATATTTTAGCCCAAGCCCACTCCTTAGGCCTTCGAGGCAATCTACCATCCTTCCTTAAGAACTTTTTAACTGACAGGCATTTCCGTGTTCGGGTTAATAATGTGCTCTCCCCGGACTTTATCCAAGCTGAAGGTGTCCCCCAGGGATGTGTTCTGAGCACAACACTTTTTCTCCTTGCTATTAATGATTTGGCCTCTAGTCTTCCATCAAATATTTGGTCATCACTCTATGTTGATGACTTCGCTATTGCCTGTGCAGGCGCTGACTGTCACCTCATTACAGTTTCTCTCCAGCATGCAGTCGACCGTGTTTCCAATTGGGCCACCACACATGGGTTTATATTTTCCAGCACTATAACCCACCAAATTACTTTCACTAGATGCTCTGTCATCTCCGATCATTCTTTGTACCTCTATGGCTCCCGTATCCCTGAACGTGATACAGTCAAGTTTCTGGGCCTCCTCTTTGACCGTAGGTTATCCTGGAAACCTCACATTACCTCTCTGAAGGCAACTTGTCACAGCCGGCTGAACCTTCTTAAAACCCTTGCTCATCTTTCATGGGGAGCTGATCGTCGAACCCTCCTTCGCCTACATTCCACCCTCATTTTATCGAAACTTGATTATGGTGACCAGATCTATTCAGCGGCATCTCCTGCTACTCTCTCTAGCCTTAACCCCATTCATCACCAAGGATTACGTTTATGCCTTGGTGCTTTTCGCTCTTCCCCTGTCGAGAGCCTCTATGCAGAAGCGAACGTTCCATCCTTATCCGATCGCCGTGATGCCCATTGCCTTCGCTACTATGTACGCTCTCATGATCTCCGCAATCCTTCCATTTATAGAATGGTCACTGATATTAGTAGACATTCTTTATTTGTTCGCCGCCCCTGTTTACTCCATCCCTTCTCTCTTCGCCTTCATTCGCTCTTGTCTTCTCTTCAATTACCACCTTTCTATGTTCATGTAGCATCTCACTTTTCCCTACCCCCCTGGGAAGTTCCAGCTGTTCGAGTCTGTTCTTTCTCTCTCCCTTGCTCGAAAGCCCAACTGTCTACGGTCGCTTCCTGCTCTCTTTTTCTTGACCACTTTCACTCTCATTCTCATGCCATTGCTGTGTACACAGATGGCTCTAAGTCTTCTGATGGCGTAGGATTCGCAGCAGTGTTTCGGGACAACGTCGTACGAGGGCATTTACTATCTTCGGCTAGTATTTTTACTGCTGAATTGTATGCCATCCTTGCAGCACTTATCCGTATTGCATCTATGCCTGTGTCATCATTTGTGGTTGTCTCAGACTCCCTTAGTGCTTTACAGGCTATACAGAAATTTGATACACCTCACCCCTTAGTCCTCCGTATCCAACTTTGGCTACGCCACATCTTTACCAAGCATAAAGATATTGTTTTTTGTTGGGTCCCTGGTCATGTTGATGTACAGGGCAATGAACAGGCAGACACTGCTGCGCGGTCAGCAGTACATGACCTACCAGTTTCATATAGAGGTATTCCATTTATGGACTATTTTGCTGCAATATCTTCCCACCTTCACACCCGTTGGCAACAACGTTGGTCTACTATGCTTGGCAACAAACTTCAATCTATTAAACCGAGTATAGGTTACTGGCTGTCTTCTTATCACCAGTGTCGAGGTTGGGAGACTACTCTCTCCCATCTTCGCATTGGCCATACTCGTCTAACTCATGAATATCTCGTGGAGAGGCGCCCTGCTCCTCTCTGTGAGAATTGCCATGCTCCATTATCAGTCAGCCACATTCTGTTGGACTGCCTGCTTTATCAACGAGCACGCAGAATTTACCTCCATCGTCGTCTTCGCTCCGCTGCTCTCTCTTTACCTTCCCTTCTCGCTGATGGACCCACCTTTCATCCGGACTCTCTCATTGACTTTTTGACAACAACTGACTTACTTCACAAATTCTGATACCTTCAGCCCTTTCTACTTCAATCTCTTGCTACCCTCTACCCCCGTACTATCCCCTGCCCCGCTGTTTTCTGTAACCTACTGATCATCCCTCCTCCCTTCTGCCATCCAATACCCTCGCTTCCTTCCCTACCCTGCAGCGCTGTATAGCCCTTGTGGCTTAGCGCTTCTTTTTGATTATAATAACTTGGTATTTTAAGCATTAAGCACTTAAGTGCTAGTCACGGCATTATGCCGGGTGGGCGCCCCGGCATAATTCCATGACTAGCACTGTACACTTGACCAGGGCTTGAAGGTGACCACTGGATATAGCTATAACCATGACTTATAAAGAGATGGATCGGAAAGCCAGTAGAAGTCGTCGGTCGGTCGACCAAAAGCTCCAACTGAGGGTCATTATATGACTAAGACCCGTATCAGGAAACACTTGTCCTGTTTCCTGGCAAACACTATACCTGTCTACCGTTGACCACTGGACAAGTGTTGTAGGGTGATCCTTTGAGAGCTTGGAAAGACCACCTTAAGGGCTAACACGTGACCAGTACTTAAGGGAACCGCTTGACCAGTACTTAAGGGAACCACTTGACCAGTAATTAAGGCAACCACTTGACCAGTACTAAAGGGCGAACTTGATGCCAAACAAGCACACATAAGGGATAATCAGTAATGCTGTGTAACCTAATTTGAGCTAGTCGAGTGAATTGATTTAATGATCAAGAAGTCAAGCTGAATATCATAATTAATTTAAGTGCCATCAGGAAAACGAACAGTTCAGTTTGTAATGTAAATCTCAATTGTTGATTAATCTGCTTAATTAAATTTGGTTCTCATTATTCTCGTGTAACCAAATAGCAACAAGTGCAGATTCAGCCCTGCCAATGGATTCTTGTTTAGATCCATCAGTACACTAATAACCCCGCACATAGGAGAAAGAAACTTATGACATTTCGGCCCGACTTGGACCATTAACTAGTCACACTAGCTATTGGTCCAATTCGGACCAAAACGTTGTCATACGTTTCTTTCTCTATGTGCGGGTTATTTGTATACAGTCCCTTTTTGTTCTTCAGATCCATCAATGTGTATATTTTGCGACATTACGCTATTAATAATTAGGCAACAAACGTCTTCTTGAACAAGTGTATTTACAGTTATGTTGAACAAAGGAATAACATATAACATGAATTCCGAAGAGGAGATCTAGAGAACTTGGTTCCTCTTGATCATTATCAAGTCAAGGGATTACTGGATATATACTCCCCTCAAGGGAGGTTGCTTGACGCTGGTGAGGGGCTCTTGATCTAGGGAACTGGATCTGTGCTCCAGTTCCCTAAACTGAGCCTGAATACCCTCCATTACCCCCACACACATGCGCTGTATAATCCTACGGGTTTAGCGCTCCCCCACAATTATAATAATGGATATGTACTCATTGGGTTGTACTCTGAGGAAGAGAGAGAGGGAAGATTAAATATCTTTATTATATTTGTTATCTATGTGGATTATTGTTTACTTTATTAAAGAAATACAGTAAGTTTTTTTTAGTTCATTTTTTTCAGCATTTTATTGACAAGTTTAAAATGTTCATTGTTTGGTGATTGACAACGTCTAAAACCAGTCAAAGAAGATTACACAAAACAGAAAGGCTGGTGAAGGTGAAAATTCCCTATTTTTTAATGAAAGTGAGAGCTCTGGTTTAGGCCGGAGAAGGTTACGGCAGGCAGTGAAGATGAAAGTTAATACCAGTTACTATCATGAGGACAAGAACAAGATTATGAAATAGGAGAATAAGTGCAAGTAACAAGAACTTGAGGGGTATTCAGGATCTGCTTTTCCTACCCTCTGTTGTTTGACCAGCATCTGCTGAAGTGTTGGGTGAAGTTAGTCTCTTTAACTAGGATCGTCTCCCTCTTGTTCAAGTGATGGCCCGACACGATAGTGAATTTCCAAAAAACAAGTGCCAGATACTTTTTGAATCAGAATTTAATAAATTCTTTTGTAGCGAAACGGTTTGGAGTCTGACGGCATGTTTGTGTTAACTGATATGTCAGTAATGTTGTGGTCGCATGGTCATTGTTGCATATTCAATGTTTATGGGGTTTAAATACTTTATTCTTATATTCTGTATTAAGGTGACTGGATTTTCTGGCACTTACCGCTCTGGTCGGTGCTCATCTCTTTTACTCTGAAGAGAGTCGTTTCCCTGAGGGAATCTGCCTGGACTTCCTACTCATTTCTTCAACACTGCAATCTCTTGAAGATATGTTGAGTGCAACATGAAAGACCTAGAGCTATCATTCAACTCTCCCTACGGTTATGCAAGACAAGCCACGGATTCCTATAGAGGCTGCGGCAGGTCGCACTGCGCTACTATGAGAAAACTTCCCCTCAATCCTTCAGTTGTTGCCTTCCAACGTTACTTAGCTCCTGATGACGCACTGAGAAGTGTGAAAGTACTTGAGCTAAAGATTTGAACTTCCCCCTGTGGCTTGTCTTGCATAGTTAAGATCGCCTGTCTGCGATTGTTTGCATATATATATATATATATATATATATATATATATATATATATATATATATATATATATATATATATATATATGTATTTATATATATATATATATATTAATATATATATATATATATATATATATATATATATATATATATATATATATATATATATATATATATTGTATGTATATATGTCGTACGCATAGGTAGAATTGGTCAGTTAGCAAAAACTCATTTGAAATTAAGCCCTTTCTAAAAATTTTCTGTTATACGTTTGAAGGTACATTTTTTCATTTATGATAGTGTAAAAATTAATAATTTTGAACCAAAGAACCTTAGAAAACTTACCTAACCTTATTATAAAAAGCGCAATTTAATTTATCCTAATCCAACTAAATAGATTTTAGAAAAGTTTACAATAATTTAATAATAAACAAACACAATGAAATAAAAAAAAAATTTAATTAAGTTAAGAATGATTTTTGCGAAATTATTGCATACACAAATTTTCGCTTGCCTTATATGGCAAGAAGAGCGTTGTTATTTAAGGCAAAATCGCAAGTTTTACCTATTCGTCAAAAATAACGACGAGCAAGTGGTATTTTTATCATTAACTCATTGCGGCTAACCTAGGGGATCGAACCCGTGTTGTTTTAGTCCGCCTTGTGGAACCAAGTCAAAATTCATGACGCTCTAAACCACTGGACTTGTGGAGGCTAGTGCACTAAACGGGGAGTAAAATGAAATTACTTCTATGGCAATCACACCATCGTATCTCTTCGCAACATGAAGCAAGCCTAGTTCGCTAGGCTCATGTTGTTCGTAAGATTGTATAGGCCAGTTTATCTGGAGAGAGTTCCGGGGGTCAACGCCCCCGCGGCCCGGTCTGTGACCAGGCCTCCTTAGGTCAGTGTCCCAGGATGCGACCCACACCAGTCGACTAACACCCAGGTACCCATTTTACTGATGGGGAACATAGACAACAGGTGGAAAGAAACTCGTCCAATGTTTCTACTCTGGCTGGGAATCGAACCCAGGCCCTCACCGTGTGAAGCGAGAGCGTTAACCACCAGGCCACCAGAGCCCAGTGGTTTAGAGCGTCGTGAATTTTGACTTGCTTCCCACGAGGAGGGCTAAAATAACACGGCTTCGATTCCCCAGCTAGCCGCACTAATAAGATCACAGTAAACAGGTGATGTCACAATAAGCAGAACAACCACGGTAAGGGATGGGGGGAGGCGATGAACTCGGGGTGGGTGAGTCGTAAAACTCCTCGCCCGTGCTGTACAGCCACACTAGGCACATCTTGAGTAATAGTAATGTAATGTCGCGAAGTGATTCTTTAGCCTCAGGGTGGTCATCAAGTGGAATGACCTTAACGAAGGAGTAGTGGAGGCAGGCTTCATATTTAATATGATGAAAATGTATAGCATGGATAACAACGCTAAGAGCTAATATATCCTTGAAGCGGAAGGTTTAAAGGTAGTGCCAGGAGCTGAGGCTAGAGTTCTGCAACCTAAAAACAGACGAGTACAATTAAATGAGGACGCACACAGAGAGAGTCTTACAAGAGACAATTAGAGTTTGTGGTTGTGGGTCAGAAATGTTTAGAAAGATTTTATCATTACTCGACGTTATGAGCTTAAGACCGACAACAGCCACTTATCAGTGTGGCGCCAAGTCACAGAGTATCTTGTCTCATTTTACTAGGTTACCTTACTTTTCTTACGCAGTTCTCATCGTCAGTTTCGCAACTCTCCCTGCAAGCTAGCCAAAACTATTTGGGTTAACTTGCAGCACAGATGGATAATACTGTTGTATCCTAAGTATGTGCCTTAGCTCTGAGGAACTGGATGGGATTTTTTTAATGAACTTATAATATATTCCTCAAACCTCGTGTATTGTATATGCTATCTTTGTACCATCAATGTATCGGTTCGCCTCTGGAAAGACAGTGGAGTAAATGGTGGTAAGAGTGCTTCCTTTTCGTGTTACCCTCATGATTAGATCCTGCGACACATCGCCATATAAATACATACATACATACATACACACACATATATATATATATATATATATATACATATATATATATAATATATATATATATATATATATATATATATATATATATATATGTAAATATATATATATATATATATATATATATATATATATATATATATATATATATATATATATATATGTAAATATATATATATATATATATATATATATATATATATATATATATATATATATATATATATATATATATATATATATATACAAGACAAGTCACAGAAGGGTGGCTCTCTTAGCATTCTTAGAGAGCCAGGAAAAGGGGACAGGCCCACTCTCCGCTATTCTGAGAAAGACTTCCCTCATTCCTTCAGTTGCAGCCTTGCAACATTGCATAGCTCCTGATGACGCACAGAGAAGTGTGAAAGTACTTGAGCTATAGATTTCCACCCCCTTTGGCTTGTCTTGTATAGCTGAGATCGCCTGTCTGCGATTGTTTACACACACACACACACACACACACACACACACACACACACACACACACACACACACACACACACACACACACACACACACACACACATATATATATATATATATATATATATATATATATATATATATATATATGCAAAACAACTACTGTGAAAGAGTAGTGAAATTCCAAGTGCTTTCGTGACTACTCACATTGTCAAGGAACTATATGAATTTCACTACTCTTTCACAGTGGTTGTTTTGCATATTTTGAAATATATATATATATATATATATATATATATATATATATATATATATATATATATATATATATATATATATATATATATACATAAATATATATACAATGTATATATATATATGTATATATATATATATTTTTTTTTTCAAAAAAATATATAGGGAAGTACCACATCTATAGCTGGAATGGGGACCCTCATCCTCAGAGAAGACAATAAACGTACCTCAGGAAAAACTCAAGGTTCTCCCCGGAGCTGTTTGAATATTTTCTCCTCCTACCACCCCCTATATATTTTATATATATATATATTATATATATATATATATATATATATATATATATATATATATATATATATATATATATATATATATATATATATATATATATATATATATATATAGGGAGGTACCACATCTACAACTGGACTGGGGACCCGCATCCTCAGAGAAGACAATAAACGTACCTCAGGAAAAACTCAAGGTTCTCCCCGGAGCTGTTTGAATATTTTCTTCTCCTACCACCCCTATATTTTATATTCTATGGGAAAATTTATTAACAGACAGAATACATTTACAGAAAACACAGGCATGAATACAATGGTACAATATATCAAAGATTATGAATCTCCTCCAGCTCCTCCGAAGCAGGACGCTAGCCAAGTATGCAGCAAGTATTTCCCCTCTGGATGGCCACGCTGAGGCGCTGGTACATGAAAATATCTGCCCTTGGGTCCCTGGTGGTGTCGATGAGTCTGGAACCCAATTCTTAAAGGAAACGTATAGCATTTTTTCACCATGATCGCAAGATCTCTGATCCCACTGGTACAAATTGATATTGTTGGCTTATGACCCTGTACTTACTGATTTTGTGCTCCTCCCTGTGATCAGCAGCTCCTCCCTGTCGCCCGACACTGTGATGGATGTAGGTGTCAACCAGTGTGGACACACAGGTATAGTCCCATGCTAAGAGACTTGCCATTCTTCCAAGGATAGATGGTAATCCAGTTGGGGCAATTTGCTGGGTTGTGAGTATTGCTGGCTGCTAGTGTTTGAGGCTCTTTCTCGGCTGGGCATCCAGCTGTAGCAAGGGTTCTCTTTATGATGTCGTTGACTTCTTTGTGTCTTCCATGCCAGCCCTTGGTTTTGGAACAGTTAAGACCATGTAGACCATATTGGTCGGCTTGTGCATCGCCGCAATACACGTGTATTCAGTGTGAACTGGGGCAGCAAGGCACAGAGCCACTGCAATACGGAGGGTCTTAGGGTCGAGACATGTTCCTAGTGCCGAAATGAGAACTGTTTGGAGGAAATCCCCAGAGTAAGGTGCACTCACAGCCTGGAGATGGGCAGTCTCCTAGTTTAATGTTACCGCCCTAAGCATGTTGGCAAGAACCTTTTCAGCGATGGGGCCATGCCAACTTGACTGTTTGTAGGCCAGTGCTGCACTAGGTTTTGGTGCTGGAGCAGCAAAAGTCTCCCTTTCAGTGATGGCACTGGCGTAGCTAGGGTCCTGTATCTCTGCTGAGTCACTAAGGTTGTCTGGAAGAATTTGTTTTATTAACTCATTTGATGCTATGGAAGAGGATAGGAAAGCTGGTAGGGCAATCTGGGAGGATTTGCGTACTCCCAGCCCTCCAAGCCTGACTGGAAGTGAGGCTTGCAACCACTGTCCCTCTTCGAGGGAAAGACTCAATGTACTCTCTAGCATGGTCTCAAGAAAAGAGTCATATTCCTTGAGATTCGGACTGCTCAAGGCCGGGGAGCATCTCAGGAAGTAGGTGAGTTTTGGGATTGACAGGCACCTAATGAGTAGGTATTATTGTGCCCACGAACGAGTGGTATTGAGCAATAACAACACTGCGACTAGCCAAGGACTCGAGCCCAAGCTGCTTTGGCCTGCCTCATGGTGGGCAAAAACTCAAGACGCCTTAATCCACTGGACCAAACAATCCTTAAGAGTAGCGCACCCAACGGAACTGAATGTTGTACTCGCTACCCAAGGACATACGTTGGTGTGGATAATTCTAGGCTAATTTCATTCGAGTCCCTGTTTGGTGTACTAGTACAACGAGCAGTATTTTATATTATTGTGCCCACGAACAAGTGGTATTGATCAATAACAACACCAAACAGGGACTAGAATGAAATTAGCCTAAACTCATCCACACCAACGTATGTCCTTGGGTAGCGAGTGCAACACTCCGTTCCGCCCAGTGCGCTACTCTTAAGGATTGTTTGGTCCAGTGGATTAAGGCGTCATGAGTTTTAGCTCACCATGAGGCAGGCCAAAGCAGCATGGGTTCGATCCCTTGGCTAGTCGCAGTGTTGTTAATGATATATGTATACATATATATATATATATATATATATATATATATATATATATATATATATATATATATATATATATATATATATATATGCAAAACAACCACTCTGAAAGAAAGAGAAATTCCAAGCGCTTTCGTGACTACTCACATTATCAAGGAACTATGAAAGTGAAGCATCCAAGGAAGCTATATAAGGGGTCGGCCAGCACCTCACTATCAGATCCCACAACGGTTAAACACGTGACGCGCGGCGAGCCAACTTGGATAGGTCCTTTGCAAAACTCACCCCCAAGCTATTTATTTGTCCAGTGTATTATTAAATTCTACCCAAATTCTATTAATTATAAATGGATCTAATTTATATAAACCAAAGGAAATATTCATATTATTGTCAAAACTGCTTTTTATGAAACAAGATTCAATTATATTCCTGTCGACCATGGACTTGCTTGACACTACTTTCTCAACTTTTTGAAAATCAATTGGATGGTTAAAATCTCTTACATGAATAAATAGAGCATTGGAATCTTGTCCAGTTCTAATGCTATATTTATGTTGTTTTAATCTTAGTTCGAGATTTTTACCAGTTTGACCGTAATAAACTTTATCGCAAATTTTACAAGGAATCTTATAGACACATCCATCAGCATTTTGGGGGGAATTCTTAATCAAAAGTTTTTTTACTGTATCAAGATTTTTGAATACAACTTTAATATTAAAAGTCTTAAGAAGAGAAGGCATATCAACCAAGTTTTCATGGTAAGGGAGAACCAACATATTTTTAGTTGAATAAGGCTGGTTGCCCTTTTTTGGATTATAAAAAGTGTTCCTAGCAACTTTAAAAGATTTATCAATTACATTTCTTGGGTATTTTAAATCATTACCTATTTCATAAATTTTGGATATTTCCTCATCTATGAACTCAGGACTACAAATTCGTAAAGCTCTCAAAAACATTGATGAGAAAACAGACAGTTTGACTCTATCTTGATGCGAGGAATAATAGTGGACATAGGAACAGTTATTTGTAGGTTTTCTGTAAATTTTAAATTTGAATTCATTATTACCCTTAATAATTAAAACATCTAGAAAAGGCAATGAGTTATTTTCTTCAAACTCAACAGTAAAGTTTATAGAATGGGCTAAGCTATTTAATTTTCCAAGAAAATGGTGTATATCTACATTTTTGGGCATAAGACACAAAATATCATCAACATATCTGAACCATTTAGCTCTATTAGGGAGGATTGTGTTAAGCAACCTTGTTTCAAAAAATTCCATGTATAGGTTACTAAGAACAGGTGAAAGAGGATTTCCCATTGCCATACCAAACTTTTGAGTGTAAAACTTATCATTAAATACAAATTTTGCATCAACAATGCAAAGTTTAATAAGTTTAATGATAGTAGGAACTGGCAATGGTAAATCATAGTTAACGAGTTCTTCAGATAAGAAACTTAATAAATCATCAACAGGAACTTTCGTAAACAAGGAAGTAACATCAAAACTAACCATGTTAAAATCATTTAAGTCAGTCAAGGAGCTTAATTTATCAACCAAGTCTATGTTGTTTTTAACATTAAAGTTAGAAATTTTGCCAACAATAGGGCTCAAAATATCAACAAAACTTAGGCCAAAACCTAGAGCTGCTCTAGGTTTTGGCCTAAGTTTTGCAACTTCAAAAAAACTTAATAATGTTGAAATTGCAAAAGCCTTTTGTAACTTTGAAAAATTTTCTGATTTATCCTCTGATGAAATTAATATTAGTAAAGGAATGGTATACAGCTCTATGTTAAAACCAAACATTCCCAATTGCCCTCAAAGATTCTTTAAGTCTTATGATACACTTAATAACAATAAAAATTTGCGCCTTACTAAAGCAGACAAAATAAATGCAATAGTAATTATGAAAGAAAATGATTACCAAGAAAAAATGAATAATCTCTTAGATGATACTGAAACCTATTCTAAACTTAGGAAAAATCCCCTAGAAACAGTTAACAGCAATTTCAATAAAACAATAAAACTTCTACTGAAAGGCAAAGATGAATTAGTCAAACAATTTACTTCCACTAATCCATCTTTACCTTACATGTATGGACTAATAAAAACACACAAACCAGGGAATCCAGTCAGACCAATTATTAGCTCCATAGGGTCAGTTTCATATAAATTATCCAAATGGCTTGTTGATATTTTGAGCCCTATTGTTGGCAAAATTTCTAACTTTAATGTTAAAAACAACATAGACTTGGTTGATAAATTAAGCTCGTTGACTGACTTAAATGATTTTAACATGGTTAGTTTTGATGTTACTTCCTTGTTTACGAAAGTTCCTGTTGATGATTTATTAAGTTTCTTATCTGAAGAACTCGTTAACTATGATTTACCATTGCCAGTTCCTACTATCATTAAACTTATTAAACTTTGCATTGTTGATGCAAAATTTGTATTTAATGATAAGTTTTACACTCAGAAGTTTGGTATGGCAATGGGAAATCCTCTTTCACCTGTTCTTAGTAACCTATACATGGAATTTTTTGAAACAAGGTTGCTTAACACAATCCTCCCTAATAGAGCTAAATGGTTCAGAAATGTTGATGATATTTTGTGTCTTATGCCCAAAAATGTAGATTTACACCATTTTCTTGGAAAATTAAATAGCTTAGCCCATTCTATAAACTTTACTGTTGAGTTTGAAGAAAATAACTCATTGCCTTTTCTAGATGTTCTAATTATTAAGGGTAATAATGAATTCAAATTTAAAATTTACAGAAAACCTACAAATAACTGTTCCTATGTCCACTATTATTCCTCGCATCAAGATAGAGTCAAACTGTCTGTTTTCTCGTCAATGTTTTTGAGAGCTTTACGAATTTGTAGTCCTGAGTTAATAGATGAGGAAATATCCAAAATTTATGAAATAGGTAATGATTTAAAATACCCAAGAAATGTAATTGATAAATCTTTTAAAGTTGCTAGGAACACTTTTTATAATCCAAAAAAGGGCAACCAGTCTTATTCAACTAAAAATATGTTGGTTCTCCCTTACCATGAAAACTTGGTTGATATGCCTTCTCTTCTTAAGACTTTTAATATTAAAGTTGTATTCAAAAATCTTGATACAGTAAAAAAACTTTTGATTAAGAATTCCCCCCAAAATGCTGATGGATGTGTCTATAAGATTCCTTGTAAAATTTGCGATAAAGTTTATTACGGTCAAACTGGTAAAAATCTCGAACTAAGATTAAAACAACATAAATATAGCATTAGAACTGGACAAGATTCCAATGCTCTATTTATTCATGGAAGAGATTTTAACCATCCAATTGATTTTCAAAAAGTTGAGAAAGTAGTATCAAGCAAGTCCATGGTCGACAGGAATATAATTGAATCTTGTTTCATAAAAAGCAGTTTTGACAATAATATGAATATTTCCTTTGGTTTATATAAATTAGATCCATTTATAATTAATAGAATTTGGGTAGAATTTAATAATACACTGGACAAATAAATAGCTTGGGGGTGAGTTTTGCAAAGGACCTATCCAAGTTGGCTCGCCGCGCGTCACGTGTTTAACCGTTGTGGGATCTGATAGTGAGGTGTTGGCCGACCCCTTATATAGCTTCCTTGGATGCTTCACTTTCATAGTTCCTTGATAATGTGAGTAGTCACGAAAGCGCTTGGAATTTCTCTTTCTTTCAGAGTGGTTGTTTTGCATATTTTGAAATCACCTGTTTACTGTGATCTTATTGTATATATATATATATATATATATATATATATATATACATATATATATATATATATATATATATATATATGTATATATATATATATATATATATATATATATATATATATATATATATATATATATGATTCTAAACTGACAGGGACGTCTGGCAAGATTCACCTAGTCACGCTCTAAGCCACTCGACCGTGGTTTGGAATCACTTAATACCATTCTTCAGGCCACAGGCGTATCTGGGCTGGAATGATACATGACTTGTAACCTTTCTGCCCAGCTTTTGAGGGAACCTTGCCGGACTCCTCTGACGAGATTGCCAATCCTGCTGAGTGTTATCGCAAACTGGCAAAAATATTTACAAACATGATCTTTCAGTCCACAGCAGGATTCCAACCTGTACACTCTTCATCAAAGTACGCAATACTTTGTCCACACAATCAAACCCCAGACACGTATATGCGCCTAGCCTGGAACACCAGGCTTAGGATAAGTAATTTCATCAAATCCAGTCACATGCAGTGATCATCGAAAAGTGTTTCAGAATCCTCAACAATTTGCAATCAGGAGAATTTGTTTATTTTTTTTAAACGTTATCTCTCATTCCGTAGCATGATCCGAACCTACACACTGTAACAAAGTATGTGTAAGTGCGTCAAAGAGTACTATGGAGTGTAATAAACCTTGGTAATTAATTAGTGTTTGTTGAACCATTATTGGGGATCTCGAGCCCATGTTTCTAATGCTGAGTTGCTTAATATGAATCGATATTTCTTGTGTATATGAAAATCTGACACCATACTTACTTTTCATGGTGTTGGTGGGTAGTGTGACGGACTGTTTATTCAAGAGGCATGGGTCCAAGGTCCTATCAGATCTGGTACACCATTATATCATAGAGTTATACATAGTTATGACAGTGTCAGTCTTGCTGAAAAGAGACATGTCGAGAAATTAATTACACTATTAATGAAGTTTTTATTTCTGCCTTCGAGAGTGTCGTATGGTATATGTTTTGAGATAACAATAGCACTTAGATTACGCCACTCTAGTGCCTCTGTAAACGATGATCAAGCTTTAAGATAAGACTCTAGAGCCTTGAGAAACACCCTATAGCCTTAGGAAACGTCAGTATTACCTTTAACCTTAGAGAAACCTAGTATTTTGAAAACGCCTCTAAAGTCTTGGGGAACGCCTCACGTGCAATCAGGAATGCCTCGTGTACCTTTGAGAATGACTTTCATTTTTCTAGGAATGACTGACATGGCTTCGCGAATGCTTTGCATAAATTTGGAATGCCTTACATGTTTTTGGGAGTGCCTCACTTGTCTTTAGGACCACCAAGCGTGCCCACGAACGGAAAGTGTTCATTATTTCTCTGGCAACTTATTTATTTTCCCTTCAGGTGGTCAAGACAGATGGTATGCGATCATGCATAATCGAAATTACCAATAGACCCCTGGCTACCTTCAAAAGGAAGCTGAGCAGACACCTAAAGTACATTGAATTACGAGATGCCAGCAGTAACAACCTGGTTGATCAGATCCTGATCCACTGGTAGGCATTTTCAAGGACTGGGCCACGGGGGCGTTGATCCTCAGAACGACCACAAAGCAGATGAAGTTGTCTTATGTAATGTACTCACTGGGCTGTGTGAAGACTGGAGACCACCGCTCGTCACAGCTTGTACTGGTGGACTACTGGAGCCAAGTATCTATAGCTTTACTTGAGAAGGCGCCTCACTCCCACTACAACGCAGTAACCCCCAAAACCTCTCTGTAACGCTGCCTTCATTACTATCCCTCCACCTCCTCCCCTCACCCCTTTTCGCCCATTCCACCATCACTGCCTTTGATCCTGTTCCCTTTCCCAACCTGACTATCATCCTGCCCATCTTCCGCCACTCATACCCACACCCTGTCACTAACTTTCATCCCACATCATCATACCTCATACAATCGCCCCAGAAGCACCACCCTCTCAACCATCACTCCTCGTTCCACATAACTACCACCACCACCCCTTTTCCCAAACAACGGAACCTCCCACACCCTACCACCACCACAGCCCTGACATACATAATCACAGCCCTCACTGCCTCACCACCACCACCTTCACCCCAAGTTACTACTGAAATAGCACATGGTGGGGCGGAGGTTCACATATAATGGGAGGAAGTGTATTTTCATTTCGGCCTCATATATAATCTTAAACTTTTACAATTGTTTTATGATGTAAACTATTACAGCGATAAAGAAAATAACACAGACAGGAGGAGGGATGGTCTCTGCCTCTTGGCCTTATCAGTGCGAGGCTTCGGTAATGATTGTTGGTGTTTAATTAACACCGCAACAAAGGTTAAGTTTATCACTGGAGGAGGAGGAGGAGGAGGAGACAGGGGAAGGTCAGGAGTGATAGAAGGTCCCTAGGTGCTGATAAAGATGGTCTGAGAAGAAAGGCAGGACGGACCAGTCATGGCTTGTTGGGTATTCATCTTCGGAGATGATGGAGGGGAAGTGGAGAGGAGGAGGATGGAAGGATTACCTCCATTGTGCCTAATCTTTTAGTGGGGAAGGTGACTTGATACTTGTGAAAGGCTCCAGATTACCTCCTAGTCTCTTGGTGTTACATGACTCTTTCAGGTTTAGTGCTTTCTCATGAATATAAAAATACTGTACCTTCTGTTGGTCCAACAAAGTGGCAACGCCCTTTTTATGGAGTCTGCACTTCCTATGCTAATAATCTCATTTTCTTCTGTGTAGGACGAGCATGAAGACAAATGATCTAAAGAAGATGGCGTAAAAACAATTTTGAACCTATTTGTAAGCTTAGTCTTCCAGACACCTCATATTTAACATAGAGCTTATGGACTTACTTAATTGAAGGATAATCACTAAATCTTCGATATTTAGGGTATTTAGGGTATTTTGGAGTCACCGAATTCGAAAATGGCAGTAGGTTTTTCAAATTGGCCCTAGTTTGTAAGACCCTACATACCTACCTTCAATTAACAAGGAACTTAGCTACAACGCGCGTATATGTATATTTTGTGACGATTTGTATATACAGAAAGTTTTTAATAAAAATTAGAATTTTACTTTTAAATTATTTAATATTTAATGAAAGGCGATGTATCAACAACGACCACGTGACAATATTATAACCTCCTTAAGATAAATATGAGTTCCTCAAGAACAGTCTGCTTAAACAATCCCAATACATTTAGCTGCATTTGCGGCGAACACTCTTCACTGAAGCAAAGAAAAAGCAGCACAGATTTTGTATAACAGGATTAACTTTCTAATTTTTAAGTGGCGCTTGGAGAACAAGACAACTCTTGGGCTCCTCATGTGGTTTGTAAAACCTGAGTAGAATGGTTACCACAGTGGAAAAATAGGCAAAGAAAAAGCTTAAATTTCGGTGTGCCTATGGAGTGGAGAGAGTCGAAAAACCACCAGTATTATTATTGTTTCCGTATGGTGAATGTGAAAGGTTTCATTCGATGCAAGAAAGTCAAGGAGGAATATCTTGATTTGGAGTCAGCAAAGATACAGGAATAAACCTTCCCATACCATGGTTTACAGCACTACCTGACCTTCTATTTTCAGATATTAAGAAACTCAAGGTTTAGGATGGAACTCAGGTGATAACACTGGAAGCGAATATAAAGTAAGCATTTCAACACCCCAGCATCCAGAATAAAAGAAAACAATTGTCTTTAACAAGAAGTTAAAATAACACCTTATCGGACTAGAGAAGTTAAACTCCAGCCTTACTTCAGCCAAGATGAAGAACTTGTACACTGCAATAACATCCCTGACTTCTTCGAATGGAACTTGAATATAGACCAGGAGATTGGCGGCTGTTTAGAAGCTTGAAATGTGTCTTACTGCATAATGGTAACCAATATACATCTCTTCCAATTACTCACTCAGCAGTGTGCTGAATGATGATCAACGTAGAAGAAAATCGTATTATTATTTTCATATGCAGTAATTAGTGGTTAATCTGTTATTATAATAGAAGGAAGTGATAATATGTATTATATGATTGACTTTCGCGTGATCGAAACAATAATTTCAATGCGATTTGAGGTTATTAAATTAGGTAAGAACCAGAAATAACGGTTTTAAGATAAATTTAGATTTAAAAAGGACGTAGATAAGTACTGGTTTTCAGAGTTGTCGATGCGTGGAACAGTCTTCCGAGTAGAATAATCGAGGCTAAAACACTGGGTTACTTTAAAAAAGATAATGGACAAATAATTGAGTGAGAGGGTCTGGGTTTGATTAGTGTCGTGGATATGAGAGTAAATTATTGGGTAGCTTTGGAATGGGATGGTTTTGATAATAGTCTGCCTTGTATGGGCCTTCAGGCCCATACAAGGCAGGTTTGATGTTCTTATATTGTGCGTTAGCCCCCGCCTGATCAACATATTTTACAGAACTTTTATGTTTTTGAATGGGATACCAAATTTATCAAAAACTAGAGCCAATCAAACAAAACCGATGACGTATTCAGAATCAATACCACTAACTTATCATAAAATCGGTGTAATATCATTGACTAGACCATAAGTGGTGTCCAATGAATTGTAATTATGAAGACAACAAACTCTCGCACATGATGCACAAGAATATCCTGCACACTAAGATATGACTGAGATAAATAATAAATTTTCAGAGAATAGGGGGTTACTCTAAGGGCAGTCAGACTGACTTTCAAGACAGAAACAGTGTGGAACAAGATTCAGCAAGAGAAACCACAGCTGAAGGAATCATCAGTATACAAGGATGTGTTCCTAGACCCCAACGGAACGAGGAAAGAATGACAGCAGCTAAGGGAGAGGACACAGAAACACGAAAGGGATTAGAATGAGACACAGATTGAGTCAGCAGAGGACAACCAGAGCCAGGCAGAGAAACAAATGCAAACACACAGAGAACTACCCTCAGAACCTCACAACCAAACACACTACCCCAGTTCCAACGACAATCCACACTCACAGCCCCCACCCCACAGTATGCAGTAGAATCCTACAGCACCCTGCTAGTTACTTCACTCTACCTGGAATAAGGAATAAGTGGGAGGAATGGCACAAAAGAATAAAAGAGGCATCACCAGACATCATAGCTCTCACAAAAACCAAGCACAGAGGCATGATAACAGATGCCATCTTTCCAACTGGATATCAGATCCTGAGGAAAGACATAGGGAACAGAGGGTGTGGAGGAGTGGGGAACAGAGAGGGTGGAGGAGTGGCACTGTTCGTCAGAAAACAATGGGATTTTGAGGAGCTGGAGAAAGGAGGCAGAGGAGAAGCAAGAGACTACATAATAGGAACCCTTCAATCTGGCGGTCCCAAGGTGGTAATTGCAGTGATGTATAACCCACGACAGAATAATAGGAGGCCAAGATGAGAATATGATGAGAGTAACAGAGCAATGGTTGACACACTGGCTGAAGTGGCCAGAAAAGCCCATATGGGCAGGACAAAGCTACTGGTCGTGGGTGACATCAACTACAAAGAAATAGACCGGGGAAACCTGGAGCCACATGGGGGCTCAGAAACGTGGAGGGAAAAGATGTTGGAGGTGGTACTGGAAAACCTTATGCATCAGTACGTTAGGGACACTACCAGAGAGAGAGAAGAGAAGAAGGGTGTCCCATAGCTCGATGGATAGCGCACTCAGCTCACACACTGAGGTCTAGAGTTCGAATCTCCAGTATGGCTGGAAGATATTAGGATGTTTCCAGAAGACACCTGTTGTCCATGTTCAACCATCAGTATAAAATGAGTACCTGGGTGTTAATCAGCTGGTGTGGGTCGCATCCTGGGACATAGCTGACCTAATCTGCTCGAAATGCTCTACATAAAAAGCGGCTTTCTATACAGTAGAATGTCATTGATGTTAGCTAGGCCTGAATACCTTGAGAATGTATTGCAGAAATCAAGTTATTATTATTATTATTATTATTATTATTATTATTATTATTATTATTATTATTATTATTATTATTATTATTATTATGAACCAGGAAAACTGGACAGAGTATGCACATTAAGTAGTGCAGATATTGAGGACATCACATATGAAAGGCCCCTCGGAACTAATGATAATGTGGTTCTGAGCTTTAATAAATAGTAGACTTACTAGTGGAGAGGGAAGCAGGAAAGGCAGAGTGGAGGAAGCCAAAGTACAACAGAGGGAATTACACAGGCTTGAGGAACTTCCTGCACGAGGTTCAGTGGGACAGAGAGCTAGCAGTGAAATCAGTAAATGAGATGATGGTATGTGTGACAACAATATGCAAGGCAGCAGAGGAGAGGTTTGTACCCAAGGGCAACAGCCAGAGGTGTAGAGAGGCCAAAACTAAATGTACTAGAGAAAGAAAAAAGTATAGGAGGCAAAAGGACCGAGGAGAATAAGGAGAGTTGTGGAAGAACAAGAATTGAATATGCACAGGTAAGGAGAGAGGCCCAACGACAATACGAAAATGACATAGCAGCAAAAGTCAAGTTTGACCCAAAACTGCTGTACAGTCACATCAGGAGAAAATCAACAGTCATGGACGAGGTAATCAGGCTGTGGAAGGAAGGCGGTGAGATCACAAGAAATAACTAAGAAGTATGTGTGGAGCTCAACATGAGATTTAAAGAAGTATTTACCGTGGAGACAGAAAGGACTCCTGAAAGAAACACGAAGAAGCGGGGTACACCACCAAGTGCTACACACAATACATTCTAACGAGGAAGAGGTGAGGAGGCTGCTCAGCGAACTAGATACCTCAAAGGCAATGGGGCCAGATAACATTTCTCTGTGGGTCTTGAGATAGGGAGCAGAGGAGCTCTGTGTATCACGAACGAAAATCTTCAGCACATCTATCGAAACAGGGCAGCTCCATGAGGCATGGAAGACCGCAAATGAAGCCCCAATTTTTAAAAAAGAAGACAAACGCGCAGCACTAAACTACAGGCCAGTATCACTGACATGCATAGCATGTAAAGTCATAGAAAAGATTATCAGGAGAAGAACGGTGGAGCACCTAGAAAGGAATGAGCTTATCAGCGACAACCACCACAGATTCAGGGTGGGTAGACTGCATTTTCTTGGACTGTGAGGTTTTCGACACAGTTACACACAAGGCATTAGTGCAAAAGCTGGAGGACCAGGCAGGTATCACAGGTAAGGCACTGCAGTGGATCAGAGAATACCTAATAGGAAGGCAGCTTTGAGACATGGTTTGCAACGAAGTGTCGGAGTGGGGGCCTGTGACGAGCGGGGTTTCACACGGGTCAGTCCTAGGGCCAGTGTTGTTTCTGGTGTAAGTGAATGACATGATGGAAGGAATAGACTCAGAAGTGTCTC
Organism: Cherax quadricarinatus; assembly: GCF_038502225.1. Lineage (NCBI taxonomy): Eukaryota > Metazoa > Arthropoda > Malacostraca > Decapoda > Parastacidae > Cherax > Cherax quadricarinatus. Next base: position 53,773,114 of record NC_091293.1, read on the forward strand.
TATTTGCAGACGATGTCAAGTTAATGAGTAGAATTCAATCGAAGGATGACCAGGCAGGACTACAAAGGGATCTGGACAGGGTACAGGCCTAGTCCAGCAAATGGCTCCAGGAGTTCAACCACGCCAAGTGCAATGTCATGAAGATTTGGGAAGGACAAAGAAGACTGCAGACAGAATACAGTCTAGGGGCTGAAAGACTACGAAACTCACTCAAGGATAAGGATCTTGGAATGAGGATACACCGAACACATCTCCTGAGGAGCACATCAACCAAATAACTGCTGTGGCATACGGACGACTAGCAAACATATGAATAGCAATCAGATTTCTCAGTAAGGAGTTGTTCAGGAGTCTGTACACCGTGTAAATCAGGCTCATATTGGAGTATGCAGCACCAGTGTGGAACCCACACCATGCCAAGCACGTAAAGAAATTAAAGTACAAAGGTTTGCAAAGAGACTAGTCCCAGAGTTAAGGGGAATGTCCTGTGAGGAGAGGTTAAGGGAAATCGACCTGACGACACTGGAGGACAGGAGGGACAGGGAGGACATGATAACAACATATACAATACTGAAAGGAATCGACAGAGTGGACAGGGACAAGATGTATCGGAGATGGGACGCACCAACAAAGAACTTGAAGACTCGGATGAGTCACAGGGTTGTTAAGAAGTATTTCTTCAGCCACATAGTTGTCAGGAAGAGGAATAGTCTGGAAAGAGAGGTGGTGGAGGCAGGATCCATACATAGTTTTAAGAAGAGGTATGATAAAACTCGTGAAGCAGAGAGGGAGTGGCCTAGTAGCGACCATTGAAGAGGCAGGGCCAGGAGCTATGACTCGACCCCTGCAGCCACAATTAGGTGAGTACAATTAGGAAAGCAGATGTGTCCTGCAAAGGATGTAAAGGTATGTCCTGCACAACATGGAGGGGTGTGTCCTGCACAACATGGAGGGGTGTGTCCTGCACAACATGGAGGGGTGTGTCCTGCACAACGTGGAGGGGTGTTCTGCACAACTTTGGGAGGTATGAATGCATAGGTTGTAGGAGTGTCCTGCACAGGATGGAAGGGTGTACTGCACAGCATGTAGGGGTGTGTGTCCTGCACAACATGGAGGGGTGTGCTGTACAGGATGTTCGGGTCTATCCTGCAAATTTGCTTTGTTATTGAGGAAAATCGAATCTATCTGGCTTCAAAGTAGTTAGACAATGTTATCAAGGGATACCTAGGGTACGTAGAGTTGTACATGATAGCGATACCGTTCACCACCACCACCCCTACGACCACGACCACCACCACCGCCACCAGCACGACCAGCTTCACCATCACCCCCAACACCACTGCCACCACCACCACCACCACTACGACCACATTCACCACCACCACAGCTATCAACACAGCCATCACCATCACCACCATCCCCACCACCATCCACCATTACCACCACTACTACAACCACCCCCATTACTACCATCACTACCACCACCACCACCCCATTACCACAGCCATCACTACCTTGACCATGACCACCACCACCGCTACCATCACTACCATCACCACCGTCGCCACTACTATTACTACCACCATGGCCCGGTGGCCTGGTGGCTAAAGCTCCCGCTTCACACACGGAGGGCCCGGGTTCGATTCCCGGCGGGTGGAAACATTTCGACACGTTTCCTTACACCTGTTGTCCTGTTCACCTAACAGCAAATAGGTACCTGGGTGTTAGTCGACTGGTGTGGGTCGCATCCTGGGGGACAAGATTAAGGACCCCAATGGAAATAAGTTAGACAGTCCTCGATGACGCACTGACTTTCTTGGGTTATCCTGGGTGGCTAATCCTCCGGGGTTAAAAATCCGAACGAAATCTTATCTTATCTTATCTTGACCACCACCACTACCACTACCTCCTTCACCAACACCACAGTGGAGAAAATTTCTACATAGGGAGCTATGACCCCATTCAGGGGTGCTAAGAACACTCTCAAAGGTGCTATTACAACCCAGGAGTCCAAATGGCCTGTTATCCTGGGTGTAAAGGGAGCAAAATAAACAGCAGAAAAGTTTTGACTTATATTATCCTTCACCAATTTAGAACAGCAGTATGTACACTATATACACTATGTACAGTGATAGGTATTAGTGCACTCCACGGTAAGCAAGGCAGAATAGAAGCCACAAGAGAGCAGACCGTGCTTCAACCAGCTCTAGAATGGGAATGACAAGGGCAGACAGGAGAGTGGTACCCACATAACCTCTGCAATTGCCAAAACCATCTTCTTATTGGCTGGAACCTGGTTACTAGTTGAAGGACGGGGCCCCATCGTCAACCCTCAGTTACCTGGTTCGCTGGTTGGGGGAGATAGCCTGTAAATGAGGGTGTGTACATGCGCCGAATAAAGGTTACGTACTCTTTGCATGCCACAGGGGCTAAGACCCCTGTCTCTACTTTTCCATTGCCCACTTAGCCCCCTTACCATTATCAGAGATGAAGCAAGAGCTCATGTCTTACAATATAGCTTCATCATTGTCTGCATCGCTCTCGGGCAGTGTAAACCTCCTACGCAAACGCACTTCAGTTCCCTGACTGCAGTAGTGTGAGGTGGTGCTTGTTGCGCCTCTGTCGTCAGCCCAAGAGAACTACCATTAGTTAACATGGCATTCAGTTATAGACGTAGGGTCAACACTGTCGGCGTTGAACTTCTCAGTGGGGCAATAACGCCAGCTTCAGCCCAGGTATTACTACCTAAAATCATCAGACACGTATGGCATTGAACGGAGCACGTAGATTTTTTGTGAAACTGCTCTCAGCAACGGTTTATGAGTCGTTGGTCAACCGTTTTCAGGACGTAAGTCTTGATGCAACACCAGCTGTTCGTGTGAGGATGATCGATGTATCCAGACATTATACATGGATTAAACTGCGTAATGTCCCCTTTGAGGCTAATGAGACAGATATCAGAAAAGTTTTTGAGGAATACGGAACTGTTCATTTGGCCCAGCATGGTAAGTGGGTGACGGGTGCCTACACAGGTCTACCAGAGGGCAATTTTAACCTAAAAATGACATTGCGACACCCCATACCGTCTTACGTATACCTAAAGGAATTCAGGACACAGGTCATGGTGTCATACGCTGGGCAAAGGCGTACATGCCGACTATGTGGGGAATATGATCACATAGCAGCGGAGTGTGGGAAGCGGCAACGAGCTACTGGCCCAGGAACAGAGACATCCGCTTCTACACCGGGGGAAGCAGGTGATGATCAACGACGTGAAGGAGGGCGTGGTCGTCTATGGAGCGAGATAGTGGATGAGGCGCATTAGGCTGGGGGAGAGGGTGAGGCCCTTGACCAGTTACCTGGCCCAGAGACACTTACAGTGGATCGGGTTGAGCAAAAAGTACAGGAGGAAGTGTTGGAAATTGAGGAGGAATTAGCCGAGGTTCAGAAGTCCTTGTCACCGCCTGAGGAGGTGGCTGCTCCTGGAAAGGTGGTAGAAGACGAGTTCAAGGCTGTGGTGCATCAACAACAGAACTATTCGGACGACGGGAGTGACAACATGACCGAGGTGTTACCGAGATCATTGCCACTGTGTACAGTGGAGGTTGAGGTACATTGTGAGGCATCCCCAGACCAAGCCATGGAGGATGCGCCTGTCACAAGAGAGCCGCTGCGTCGGATTCAGTTGATGTCCTAACGCCAGCGCAGCGGACTGGGAAGCAAATATTGGCAGAAGGTGAAGGTAGTGGTGGCCATGACAGGAGGCACCGAAAGAAGGGGGAGGGGAGAGAGGGAAGTGTGCAGGTGACAAGTGGACCCACACGTTCTGGTGCCCATCGGAAGAGTGAAGAGAGGAGGCAGGGGTGGAAACTTTAATAGGCCTCCGGTGTATGACAGTAAACGTTAATGGCTTGTGTAATAGTGTAAAGAGAGAATGGTTTCGAATGTTTCTGAATAAATTTAGAGTGGATGTTGTGTTCCTTCAGAAGCATAATTTTAAGGAGGGTAGGGTGTTGGAGATGGCAGGGTTTCAGGTGGTAACCCTGCCATCTGCCTGTTTGAAAGGAGGGGTGGGTATATTAATTAGGGAGGCGAGCCTGTTTGTTTTGCAGAGAAGTGAGGGGGGGGATGGGGAAGGGTGTTGCACGTAGATGGTTGGTGGATGGGCAAACGTGTGGCCTTTATTAGCATATATGCGCCTGCAGAGAATAACGTACAGGTGAAGCAGGAGTTTGTGTGTGAGGACCTTGTGTTTTTTTTCCGTGCATTACCGGAGGTGGCAATAGTAGGAGGTGATTGGAACTGCATTATTAGGAGGGCTGATGTGGAAGCGAAAGGGGCAGGTTATGTGTCGGTGACCCTACAAGATTTATTGAGGGATATTAGGTTAAGGGACGCATTCGAGGGGGGGGGCGTGAGAGACAGAGCATACATTTGTTAGGAGAGGGTATGCAGCGAGGTTAGATAGAGTGTATCTTTCTCACGGCGTTGTAGTGAGATCTTTCAAAACTGTTGAAGTAGCATGGTCGGATCATAGAGCAGTGTTGGTGGAGGCTGGGTGGGAGGCGCTTGCGGAAATATACAGGAGTTACTGGAAATCAAATATAAGTGCATTGAGTGATGAGGCGGGATTAGCAGGATTTTCTGTCCTATGGAAGGAGCTTAGTGAGGAGGCACAGGGAGTGGAAGATGTCGTACAATGGTGGGATTGTGTAGCCAAGGAAAGGATTAGGAAATATTATGTGGGGGTGGGTAAACGTATAAATGATTTAAAATATGGACTTTCAAATTATTTAGAGGACAGGTTAAGGGGCTGTTATGGGAAGGGGGCTGTGGGGGGCAACTATCCTATGGATGAAATTGTCGAGGTCAAGGGGAGACTGAGGGAGTTACAAAATGAGAGGTTTCAAGCGGTAAGGGTGCAGGCAGGGGTAGAGGAGGTGCTTTGGGGAGACAAGCCATCGGCGTGTGTGTTGCGACATCAAAAACAAAGACAGCAGGTTACAGCTATTCCGAGGTTAGAGGTACATGAGATGGCAGGGGGTTATAGAATGGGTCAGGAGATACTAACTACGAAAGGAATGTGCACGTATGCGGATTATTATTATTATTATTATAATCAAAAAGAAGCGCTAAGCCACAAGGGCTATACAGCTCACGTATGCGGATAAATGGTATGAAGGGTATTGGACAAGTGGGAAGGTGGGGAATGTGGATTTAGAGAAGGTGTGTGACGTGTAATTTAGGGAATAGTGATAGAAACGCTTTAGGGGGGGTAATAACGGAAGAGGAAATAGAGTTGGCTTTAAGGGGAATGAGGGAGGGCAAAGCACCGGGAATAGACGGTCTCCCGGCTGAATTTTACCTCCAACATTGGGAGGTGATAAGGGGTTTCATGGGTAGGTTATTTAATCAGATGAAGGAGATGGGTATGATGGGGGACAAGCAAGCAACAGCAGTTGTAGTGTTGGTCCAGAAGGGTAAGGGGCAGCACACCCTCAAGGAGTACCGTGCCATATCTCTGTTATGTGCTGATTATAAGTTGTTTGCTAAAGTCTGGGTAATCGGTTTAAATGTGTGGTAGGGAGAGTGGTTTCGAAAACGCAGTATGGTTTGCCTGGAAGGTCGATGATTGAGGGTCATGGAATACTGAGAAGTTTTGTGGAGTCAAAAGGGGGGGGGGAGGGAGGGCGGCGTTGTTGGCCTTAGACTGGCAGGGGGCCTATGACAGGGTGGAAAGGGGAGCATTGGGAGCTATACTTAGGAGGCAGGGTTATGGGGAAGAAATAGTTAATTGGGTAACCACGTTGTACAATGGAGCTAAGATGAGGGTACAGATTAATGGATGCTTGGGGGAGGAGATTGTAATGGGTAAGGAGACTTAGGCAGGGGTGTCCCATGTCACAAATGTTGTTTGCGTGCATTCAGGACCCCTTCTATAGAATGGTTGAACGTTGTGTATGTGACACGAGTGGAGGTGTGGGGGAGGTCGGGAAAGTGTGGCCTGGAATAATAGGATATGTAGACGATACAACAGTCCTGGTTCGAGAGGGGATGGCGTTGGGGGTTTTGGATGATGTTGTGCAACAGTTCGGAAATGCAACAGGGATGCAGGTAAATAGAGAGAAGTCAATGATCATGGGGTTGGGTGATTGGGTGGAGGGGGGGGAGATGTAACGTTGTGAGGAAACAAACGGTGTCTTTAAAAATTTGTGGTATCACCTATAAGGATGACTTGGACGCTGCTCGAGAGGAAAACTCGAATAGATTAATGGAAAGGATTCAGGGGCGTCTGGGTGCATTGCGACCTCATCATCTGACTCTCTTGCAACGAGTGATTGTTATAAATGTATTATTGTATAGTAAGGTTTGGCACGTAGCAGCAGTGTTCCCATTAACAGGGACGGCGATTGTGGGAATTCTGAGACGAGTGTTTAACTTTTTGTGGGGTTCAAGGTGTGATTGGCTGAGGAGAGAGGTTGTAATGTTACCTGTACACCAGGGTGGGTTGGGGTTGATGGATCTGAGAAGGAGGATTAAATGTGTGTTTCTTAAATGGGAGGTTTTGCGCGAAGGTGTGAGTGGAGGGCAGCTGGGAAAAGTACATGATAGGTTGGGTAAGTTGTATGGTGGTGTGGAGTTGAGGGAATGTGAAACTGTTTTGAGGGCTTTGATGTTGGTTAGAGAACCCAGGAAAATTCGAGTAGGGGTTTTGTGTAGGCTGCTTGCAGAAAGGATTGTTGTACCAGTTGAGGGATTGTTCCCCATGTACGCATGGAAGAGTATTTGGTATAGGTTTAGCAAGTTGAAGTTAAAGCCTAGGGTAAGGGAGGTAACGTATCGTTTTCTGCATGGCATACTACCATCGGGGGAGGTACTAAGAACCAGAGGGGTAATTGTGGGCAGAAGGTGTGGAATCTGTGGGGAGGATGAGACGGCGTTCCATGCAGTATACTTTTGTGAAGGACTGGAGGGTGTCGGTTCTGTGTGCATTGAGCCTAGATGTGGGAGGGTACGATGAGAGTGTTATAAGAGCTTTGGATTATATAATAGTGGATTATATATATATATATATATATCGTGGGTGATGAGGGGGAGGGGGGATTGTAAGGTGCGGAGGCGGGTACTAGCGGTAACAGTTTATCGTACGATGTGTCATAATAGAGAACTGTATGGGAGGAGGTGGGAGAAGGATTTTTCGGAAGGGTATAGAATGTTAACGTTAGGGTTTCTCATGAATCTACGACTTGGGCTGAGTGAGTAAGGGGGGGTGGATTACATATGAGAAGAGGGAATTCAGGGGGTCACAGCAGGGTCGCCTCCTGGGGAGGGGTGAGAGTGAGGTGTATGTGGGTATAGAAGGTGTAGATGTGTGGCATAAGTGTATGTAGCATGCAAGTGGGCACAGAAAACAAAGGTGATATCAAGTAATTACGTAGTAACGAATGGAGAATTCTGTGTTTGATGTGTCAGGGTCGTCATGACCTTCTTCAAGTATTAAGTGTGAATGGTGTCAAGATTATAGGTGTAAGACCTTGAAGAGCTTTTGGGCTTCTGTAGAGTGTGCGTTTATAGCCTTTATTGGGCATATTTCATGTGCGATAATCGTATCGCAATGAGAGGTTATTTAAATTATGTTGTTTGTGTTTAGTGTTGGGGTTTTAGCGAGTGTACTGACTTTATTTTAGCATTATATAATGTGCTCATCCAGTTGATGAGAGATGGAACGCTAATGACTTCCATAAATTTGTAATGCCTCGTTAAAATTTTGTAATGGGAGAGTATGGTTTAGTCTCTTACTTTATATAATGTGCTCAGCCGGTGGAAGAGTGTGTATTAATATTTACTAATATTTATTAATATTTATTTAGTATAAGTGTGAGGCTTAGGATTTTCATTTTTTTCAATGCTTAAAGAGGGATTGTAGTGAGGCACGTATGTATGTTTTTAGGTAATTATTATTGTATAGGGGTTAATTTTGGGAAGAGCATGTACTTTTTTTTAACTGAGATTGTGATGTAGGTCATTCCTCTGATTATCTACTGTGAAGGTTGTGAACCTTTGTCATATGTCAGTTATAGAATTTTAATTATACAAATCTGAAAGGTTTATATAGTTTATATTTTATATAGTTTATATAGTTATATAGTTATATAGTTATATAGTTTATATTGTTTATATTATAGTAGTATGTTACATGGAAAAATTTGTGAGTGTATATGGGTAACCTCTTTTATGTCAATTACAATGTGTTGTTAAAACTTGTTAGTGTATGTTCTGTAGGATTGAGGATCCTACTGTACCCATTTTATATCTTTTTATTTAATATTAAGCTGTAAAGTTTTTAAATAAAAAAAAATATAGCTTCATTAAAGCATACTAGAAACATTCATATATCTTAGCATGTGTTTCTTACACTGCAGAATTTGACTCGAGCTAATAGATGCAGATTAAGTGCAGATACAATGATGAGGGAAAAAGAGTGAGTGGTGCACTTAGGAGTCTGTGGAGACAAAGAACTTTGTCCTTGGAGGCAAAGAGGGGAATGTATGAGAGTATAGTTTTACCAACGCTCTTATATGGGTGTGAAGCGTGGGTGATGAATGTTGCAGCGAGGAGAAGGCTGGAGGCAGTGGAGATGTCATGTCTGAGGGCAATGTGTGGTGTGAATATAATGCAGAGAATTCGTAGTTTGGAAGTTAGGAGGAGGTGCGGGATTACCAAAACTGTTGTCCAGAGGGCTGAGGAAGGGTTGTTGAGGTGGTTCGGACATGTAGAGAGAATGGAGCGAAACAGAATGACTTCAAGAGTGTATCAGTCTGTAGTGGAAGGAAGGCGGGGTAGGGGTCGGCCTAGGAAGGGTTGGAGGGAGGGGGTAAAGGAGGTTTTGTGTGCGAGGGGCTTGGACTTCCAGCAGGCATGCGTGAGCGTGTTTGATAGGAGTGAATGGAGACAAATGGTTTTTAATACTTGACGTGCTGTTGGAGTGTGAGCAAAGTAACATTTATGAAGGGATTCAGGGAAACCGGCAGGCCGGACTTGAGTCCTGGAGATGGGAAGTACAGTGCCTGCACTCTGAAGGAGGGGTGTTAATGTTGCAGTTTAAAAACTGTAGTGTAAAGCACCCTTCTGGCAAGACAGTGATGGAGTGAATGATGGTGAAAGTTTTTCTTTTTCGGGCCACCCTGCCTTGGTGGGAATCGGCCGGTGTGATAATAAAATAAAATAATGGACACATGAGATATGCACGAGTACACCAGAGTCTACACACATACGAGAATCTGCAACAAAATATTCACGTGTTTGTCTGAGGAAGCTTCTATTTCCTCAGATCATTAAAAATTCGAAATAATATGCCTCTTCCTTGATAATATAGGTAGTGGCATTATACTCATTAACCTGCACATTAGATTCCAGGAATCTGCACTTCTTAATTCTGTAAAGTCAACAGAGCTAACATAACGTCCACATCTATAGACATTATGTTAGCAGAAACCCAACTGTACAGAGGTGCAGGCAGCTGCAACAGCCAGATTGCCATCACGACGAGTGAATCGACGAGTGACACTGCAAACTGGTGAATGAGTTGCTGGCGAGGCCACACCACACTGAAACATGTGTACTTCATGAAACTATTCGTATCTGACAATCTCCAGGAAGAAATACTACTCTCCTTATTGTGAGTGAAAAAGGACATTAGCAGGTGAGCATGTACCATGGTGGAACCATTCTCTGTGTTGCTTATTAATGTACAAACAGCGTAGGGAGAACTTTCTCCTTTCTATCAACATTATCCACAGATATAGTTCACAGGTTGAACTTATTAACAAATGATGGTTATCAGGTAACATTCAGTATACAAAGTGACGAAAAAATTGAGGACGTCCCACGTCACATCTTCAATCAAGCCATCGATTCCAGTGTCATGTCAAATGGGTACGATACACACCAAGGTACGTCATATCAAAGCTCATATTTTACCGTGTTGGGTGCATCAAATAGGTATTGATGTGTTATCCTGGGTGTAAAGGGAACAAAATAAACACAGCAGAAAAAATTTGACATATTATCCTTCACCAAGTAAGAACAGAAGTATGTACACTGTATACACTAGGTACAGCAATAGGTATTAGTGCACTCCACGGTAAGCAAGGCAGAATAGAAGCCACTAGAGAGCAGATGTGCTTCAACAGGCTCTAGAATGGGAATGACGAGGGCAGACAGGCGGGTGGTACCCACAACACCTCTGCGATTGCCAAAACCATCTTCTCATTGGCTTAAGCTGTATAGCCCTTGTGGCATAGCGCTTCTTTTTGATTATAATAATAATCATTGGCTTAAACCTTGGTACTGATCGAACGACGGGGCCCCATCATCCGATCCTTAGTACCTGGTTCGCTGGTTGGGGGAGACCCTTTCAATGAGGGTGTGTACATGTGCCGAATAAAGGTTACGTACTCTTTGCATACCACAATGTGGATTTTGATAGTGCTAACCAATAAACACTATGAAACAAGGGGTATTCTCCGAACCCAGGTAAGACTCAAGACTTTCAGAAAGGAAAAATTCCAGATATTTTGGAATTTGTGTGAGAGTTAAGGGCAGATATTTTGCAACTTGTCAAAAACTTTGCAACTTTATTTTATTGTAGAATAAAGAAAGATATTTACAGGATTACCACCAGTGAAAACATATCATTAGCGTTGTTTTATAAGTACCAAGTCCCAAAACCACTTTTCGTAGTGCCATTTAAGAACATAAGAACGAAGGAACACTGCAGAAGGCCTACTGGCCCATGCGAGGCAGGTCCAAGTCTCCTACCGGCTTAAGCCAATGCACCCAACCTAGTCAGGTCAGGTCACATTGACTTAAGGGAGGAACACGGCAACCGACCTGGTAGCACAAGCTATCAGGTCTAACTCACACCCACCCACATCAACTCATGTATTTATCCAACCTATTTTTAAAGCTACACAACGTTCTGGCCTCTATAACGGTACTTGGGAGTTTGTTCCACTCATCCACAACTCTATTACCAAACCAGTACTTTCCTATATCCTTCCTGAATCTGAATTTTTCCAACTTAAAACCATTGCTGCGAGTCCTGTCTAGGCTAGATATTTTCAGCACACTATTTACATCCCCTTTATTTATTCCTGTCTTCCATTTATACACCTCAATCATATCCCCCCTAATTCTACGTCTTTCTAGAGAGTGCAGTTTCAGGGCCCTTAGTCTATCCTCATAGGGAAGGTTTCTGATACATGGGATCAACTTTGTCATCCTCCTTTGTACATTTTCCAGAGAATTTATATCCATTCTGTAATACGGTGACCAAAACTGTGCAGCATAATCTAAATGAGGCCTAACCAAGGATGTATAGAGTTGAAGAACAACCTGAGGACTCCTATTAGCTTTATTGCGAACACTTATGCACTGTTGTCTTGGTTTCAGATTACTGCTAACCAGAACGGGGTTCTTGACAAATGTAATTTTCAATAAATAGATGGAGTTGAGGGAATGTGAAATAGTTTTGAGGGCTGTGATGTTGGTTAGGGAACTGAGAAAGGTTCGAATAATGGGTTTGTGTAGGTTACTTGTAGGTAGGTGCGTGGTCCCAGTTGAGGGTTTGTTCCCCATGTATGCGTGGAAGAGTATTTGGTTTAGATTTAGTAAAATGAAGTTAAACCCTCGGGCGCGTGAGGTGATGTTTCGTTTTCTGCATGGGATCCTCCCGTCTGGTGAGATATTACGAAACAGACAGGTTGTAGAGGGTGGGGGTGTGGTATCTGTGGAGGGGATGAGACAGCGTTCCATGTAGTTTACTTCTGTGAAGGGCTAGAGGAGGTTAGGTGCTGGTTAAGTAGGTTGGTACAGAGGGTGGGGGGCCGTGGGGTGTCGGTTTTGCGTGCTTTAAGTCTAGATATGGGTGGGTTAGACGAGGGTGTCATAAGAGCTTTAGATTATATCATGGTAGATTATATATATATGTCGTGGGTGATGAGGGGGAGAGGGGATAGAGAGGAGAGAAGAAAGGTTCTTGCGGTAATGTTCTATCGTACGATGTGTCGTAACAGAGATTTGTATGGGAGGAGGTGGGATCAGGCTTTCTCAGAGGGGTATAGAATGCTAACGTTAGGGATTCTCGAAAATCTGTGATTGATAATGAGTGAGTGAAGGGGTTTCCATAGGTTGGAGGGGGTCACAACGGGCTCGCCTCCTTTGGGGGGGGGGTCGTGAGAGTGTTGTGAATGTGGGTTTGGAAGGGTTTCCTGGTTTTCATTGAGACTTTATGGCAGCCAAGTGTGGATGTAGAGCTCAAGGTCTCGTTATGTTAAATATAACACTTTTTAGAATGTAGGTATAATATAGTAGATTTTTTTATGTATAATTTTGATATGTATCAGTATTGTAGGACACGATTCTTGAGTAATAAGTTCTTGGCGACATGAAGTGTTTTAATTTGTATTTATGTTACGTGCTGGGGTTTTGCATGATGAGATATACTTAGATACTGTTTTGCTTTGTGCATACAGTGCATCTGATTAATGTGATTTTGTGAAAATTTTGTGTGTACGTGTGGGTGTGGGTGTGTGTGGGTGTGTGTGTGTGTGTATATATATATATATATATATATATATATATATATATATATATATATATATATATATGTGTGGGTGTGTATATATATATATCCCTTTCTATTGTACTGAACCTTTGTCATGGGTCAAACGTTATGTAATACTTTATATATGTATGATTCGATTCTTTTTAAAGTTTATAATTATGGTCTGTACCCTGATACCGGTTTGGTGTCAATGCTAAGTTCTTGATGTTAAGTTTTAGTCTGTATGGTATACAGACATATCTAGACGGTTTATGTTTTTTCGTATGTTGGTATATGTAAAGCTGTATTGTTAGGGATACATATGTAGATGTTCTAGTAAGATTATGAATTTAGGTTTTGTTTTTTTGATTAATGCGAAGGATGGGATTTAACTGATATAACTTCTCTGTATATTTTATGTTCAAGTGTATTGAGCCTTTTTCAGATGTCATGTTATATGTACAATTTATATATATGTAAGGTTTTGCATCAATGAATGTGTATATATGTCAAGTCATGACCTTGTGACATGTAATTTTTTTTTTTAGCTATGTTCTTGCCGTAAGTTCTTGTTGTATGTTTGGCAGCAATATCTTGCGAGCATATAGGTGCAATCCGTTTTCAGTTAATTTGATTGAGATCCATACTGTTTCTTAATTTTTATGTTAAACTGTATTGGTTTTAAATAAAATATAAAAAAAAATATTTTTTATTTTCATTTTTTGGGGGGCTATCTTACTGAAACTTACAAACAATAAGGAGAATGAAAGAAATCCGAAGTGAGATAAAAAAAAATCAGGTCCAGAACTTAGGGCGACGTACTTAAAAGAGTATAGATAATACGGGTATCCAGGGCGAGGGTTAACCCTAGACATAATCGCTCTCTTACAGCCACCACCACCACTAACGCTGTCTCCACCACCACAACCACCACCTCCACTACCAACTCCACTACGACCACCTCCACCACTACCTCTACCACTACTACCACCATCACCACTACCACTACCTCTACCACCACAACCACCACCACCACCTCCACTACCAACTCCACTACGACCACCTCCACCACTACCTCTACCACTACTACCACCATCACCACTACCACTACCTCTACCACCACAACCACCACCACCTCCACTACCAACTCCACTACGACCACCTCCACCACTACCTCTACCACTACTACCACCATCACCACTACCACTACCTCTACCACCACAACCACCACCACCTCCACTACCAACTCCACTACCACCACCTCCACCACTACCTCTACCACTACTACCACCATCACCACTACCACTACCTCTACCACCACAACCACCACCACCTCCACTACCAACTCCACTACCACCACCACTATCACTTCCTCCACCACTATTACCACCATCACCACTGCTACCAATACCACTACCACAACCACTACCACCACAACCACTGTTACCCCTACCACCTCCAACGCAACTACAACCACCACCACCACCAATACCACCACCATAACTACCACTACCACCACTACCACTTTCACGACCACAGCTACCACTGCCACTACTACCACCACCACTACTACAATCACCACCACAGTTACTACTACCACTACCACAACCACCGCTACCATTACCACTACTCTCCCCACTACCACCACCATCACCACGACCATCACCACCAATACCACCGCTACCACTACCAACGCTACGACTACCACGACTACCACCGCTACCACCGCTACCTACGACTACCACCGCTACCACTACCACCATCAACGCTACCACTACCACCACCATCACTACCGCCACCACCACTACCACTACCACCACCAACACTACCACTACCACCACCACCGCTACCACTACCATCACCACCGCTACCTCTACCACTACTATCACCACCACCACCGCTACCACTACCACTACAAATGCTACCACTACCATCACCACCGCTACCACTACTATCACCACCGTTACCCCTACCACTACTATCACCACCACCATCACCACCACCGCTACCACTATCACTAGCACCACCACCACCACCAACACCACCACCCCTACCACTATCACTACCACCACCACCACCACCACTATCACCACCACCACCACCACCACCACCACCACCACCACCACCACCACCACCACCCCCACCACTATCACCACCACCACCACCACCCCCACCACTATCACCACCACCACCACCACCACCACCACCACCACCACCACTATCACCACCACCACCACCACCACCACCACCACTACCACCACTAGCACCACCACCACCACCACCACCAACACCACCACCACCACCACTATCACTACCACCACCACCACCACCACCCCCACCACTATCACTACCACCACCACCACCACCACTATCACCACCACCACCACCACCACCACCACCACTACCACCACTACTACTACCACTACCACCACCACCGTTGCCAATACCACTGCCACTAGTACAACCAAGGCTCAGTGTTACCAAGGACACCCAATTAACTTTCTGATGTACATGTAGACTTCCTTCTACTTCATAAATGTTATAGGTTTTAACCAGCTAAAAGTAGCCTCATTATGACTTAAAGAACTTTTCATATATCCTACTCAAGTTTCTGACTCTTCTCTCTACCATAACAATATCAGTTACAAACATTTTTTCATTCTGTCTAATCTGATATTATAGCTGTGCTTACGACGTTGAATATATCAGTAGAACACGGTGAAGCATTATCTCGTTAAACCTGGATGTTGTAGAAACGAAACGACTGGGCTCTTGTTCAAAGCTTGACTTTACGTGAATTCCGTCATTAAACGTATCTTTTATCTCAAAGACATGTACATAGCTCACCCGCAGTAACGACACCTTCACATCAACTTTAGTTTGGCTATCGTTGCTGAGCTGCCGATACGTCTAAGTACAGTTCTTGGAGAGGATACCAGATGCATCTCACTACCTGTCGGTGAAGTTAGGTTAGGTAAGGTTCGTCAGGAAACAGGACAAATGTTTCCTGACGCGGGTCTTAGTCAGATGATGAACCGCCTTTGGAGCTTTTGGTCATCTGTCCGAAGCCTTCCGCTGGCTTACCGGTCCACCCCTTTAAAAATTATGGTCATGTAAAACCATTTTTGTAGTAATAGTTTTTACTACCTGTCGGTGAATGAAGAAAATCCAAAACATAGCCATGTCTAGATATCAGGCTGACACTAAAAGAAAACTGGCTTCAGAGAGAGTGACCTCCAAAATCTGGTGATCCTTTGTCATAGACTGAAAAGGATATTCACTCGAAGGAACTATTCCACTTCTAAATAGACAGAATAGAACTGATCTACTTGCTAAAGATTTTACTACCTAGATGCATGTCCCTGATATATTTGGGAAACTGTTATTTGTGAAAAGAACTGTGCCAAAGCTATCGGAAGTGATACTAATTGAAGATGAGGTGTATCACCTCTTTAAATCTCTGGAACACAGGAAAGCTGTGGGCCTGAATAAAATAATGTTAAGATCGCTGAGCAGATGTACTGACCAGCTACCGTCACTCCTAACTCGCATTTTCTTTTTAACTCTGCCTAACACAGAGCAAATAATCTTCTATGTGAAAAAGGCAAATGTATTCCCTGTTCACAAAAGAGAAAAGCCGAGCTTTATTTAGGACAACAGACCAGTGTCACTTTTGCCATTTACTGGCAGAATTAATGAGACTATTTTTTGACTCTCATTTGCCTTTTTTGGGACCGTTAATATGGTTTAAAAAAAGTTTCTCTGTATCTGGGCTGTTACTGGTGATTGGTGCTATATAGGCACCAGTCATCAGATGAATCCAAAAACAATCAACAGTACTGCCAACACTTGGTGTCTCTTAGAGCTACACCTTCTCAGTGATTACCTTTAAGAGTAGTTTTGAATGAAGAAGAGTCTACAAGTCACTTTCAATGGAGCAGAGTTTACAAGCCACACAGTCGGTGCAAGGGCTCCACAAAGAAGTATGCTTCGTCCACTGTTATGTGGTGTCCTCCTCAGTGGCTTACTTTACCTCATTTTAGAACCCCATGTTTATGCAGATGACTATGCTCTAATACTTACGTAAACAAGAGAGGAAATACCAGCTGCTGTAAAGCACATCACTTACCATCGTACAGCTGCATCAACATGGGAACAAAGATGGTAAGTTACAATGTTTTCTGTAAAAACATAAATGATGGTCTTTAGAGAGCTATGGTAAGAATGAATCGATAAGTGTTATCGCTCGATGACGAAGTGGTTATCATGACAGTAAAATATAACTGCAAAATGTCTATGAAGAATCACTGGTATACTATGTAAGCAAGGCAGTTAATATAACAGCATTAAGGTGCATTTCGAGCCTGCTCGACAGAAGAGGCTGCAAAACTCTGTACAAGGCAGAAATACGCTCTCACCTTTAGCATGCACCACTTTCTTTGATTGCCTACCCCTCGTCTCATCTACGATTTCTGGACAGAATGGAGACTATCTGTCGCCTTGGCCCAACCTGGATGAATCTGTCACTGTAGCAGAGCCTTCAACAACGCAGAGATGTGGATACCCTTACTTTTATTTTTAAGTCCACTGTTAGGAAGGTTTTGCAAATAACTCCACTTCGCGGACAGATAGAAAATAGTTTCTGTACCAAAAAATGGACAGTAAACAGCAATTATTCTCTTCGATCGTTCATTCCTCGATTGATTATAATCTGGTATATGCTTGCACAGCGAATAAGCATTAATGGAATAAAGTTAATCGAACAAATGAAATCTCTGGCCCACGGCTGGTGCCAACATCATCCTGCTCCCTTTTGGCATGATTCATAATATTAAAGGGTTAATTGAGATAATGCTGGGGAAGGCTTTTCAACGAGCTGAGGTAGGTAACAGCTCTTACCATGTAAACAAAGGTACGATACAGAAAGAAATAAGAAAGAGAAAGAGAGAGAGAGAGAGAGCAGAAATTAACAATCGGAAAAACGAACGATGAAAAATCTTTTTTCTTCTTTTGACAAGGGAGGCCATGGCAGAGGTGAAAGGTCACAGGTGGAGGCATTTCTCGGACATTTCCTGCATTTTGAAAAAGACATGCAGCAATCACAGGCCGCTAACTGTTGGTGCCGATCAATATGTGAAGAGGCGGTGAACACGAGGCTCAAGCACACTTTTTATTTCTCTGATGCGAGGTGTGGTCACTCTGGTGGGGGAGAGGAGGGACACAGAGAGAGAGAGAAAGAAAGAGAGAGAGAGAGAGAGAGAGAGAGAGAGAGAGAGAGAGAGAGAGAGAGAGAGAGAGAGTGAGAGAGAGAGAACGAGGGCAGGGGGAGAGAGAGAATGATGGCAGGTGAAAGATAGAGAGCGAAGACAGGAGGGAGAGAGAGAGAGAGAGAGGGAGAGAGCGAGGACAGGAGGGAGAGAGTGCACATTGAAAAACAAAAACCTTAATGTTATTACTGAGGCTATCTACTGAGAATAACGACTACATAGCTGTCAGCGCTTTTTTTCCCCCTCAATGGAGGAGATTAAGATATCATAGCAGAAGGTCATCTCCGCTCGATCCATTTCCTCTGGTCACATAAGTGCTTGAAAGAAAAAGAAAAATCGAATACTATATTTTCTATGTCTTCTCTGGTGATTTTTACTCGAAAATTTTAACTAAAAGCTCTAGTATTTTCTTTGCTTTGCTGATCGTAGCTTGATATATATTTTTTGGTATATTTTAAGAAACTGCAAATGTACTTTTCTTCCTATGACTTGTTGAATAGATTTCAAACCTTTTATTCTCGTGTTTGACAATATTTACTATAAAACACCTTCAACGTTTTCGGTTACTGAGCCAGTCTATACAGGCTCCTCCTAATACTCAGTTTTCATATTTTTCTATATTTGTCTGTCGAATGCCAATTTGCAACTTTTCGTTTTAGTTGAGATTTAAAATTCGTTCTGTACCATGAGAAAAGATTGTCTCAGTGACTGGTTCCTGAAGAACATCTATCGTTATGTCAGGCTACTGAGACACTTCTCCCTCGAAAATTGTTCGTTAGTGAGCCAGTCGCTAACCAAGGTTTGAGGCTTGTTTTCTATAGGTTGAACCTTTATTTTGCCCAGTAAATTATGATGCGGTACCTTATGGAAAGTTTTCTAGAGATATCAGGTCTTGTTTAATTTTATATTTTTCCTAGTAATTTTCTCCAAATTGCTTACCTAAAACTGATGTTTCGCTAATGTGGGTTGACAGTTAAGGATTCAAGTTCTGCCGTCCATCTTAAATATAGGGACAACATTTGCTGGACTCTGATAGTTTCTTATTGGGTCATATTTTTATTGGTTTGTCAGTATTATTGTTGTATAGATACTGGTTACAATTTACTGATAATATTTTAGGTAAAAGACGTAAGAGTAACGAATGAGACATTACACTCACGTTTCGCTCCCCAGGAGCTTGATCTCCAGAGAGAGAGAGAGAGAGAAATAAGATAGACAGAAAAATGTAGCTGTAAAAAATTTTCATTAGTTACTGTTGCATTTGTTATGTAAAATATTACTGTTAGCGGACTCGCAATTTGATTTGTACATTAATCTTTGGTTTCAACATTCAATTCTTCTAACCAGTTTAATTTGTTAATGGAAATAAATGGTATAAAATACCGACACAATGGAAATATAAACACAAATGCAGTATAATGTGATCCTATAAATACTCGCGTTCCTTCCACCCCAGGTAGTTCTGTTTGTGACTTGAAAAAGCCCACTGTGTGGGCGAAACGTAGTCAATAAAGGATCACATTATACTGCATTTGTGTTTTTATCTTAATTTGTTAATGGTCAGCTTCCCTCAGTGTAGTAATAAGTCTGATAATTTCTCTAGTATGTATTATGAAATTATAAGTCCTATTTAAAATTTGCGACCTAGTAATCCCCGTGTCGAGTTCCATTATAAATAAAAAGATCTGATGAATATTAAAATATATTTTTTAATACACTTTTTATTCTCTCTGGTTGAAGATCCTATTGTTAATTTCTCCTTGAATTTTTGCCTGGCATAATTGAAGAATTCTTTTTAGTTAGCTTTGATGTTATGTACATTTCTCCATTCGAACTTTCTTTAACCATTTTTTTTATTATCTCTTTCTTGCTTTCGTTCTGTAACTGTAAATACTGAACACAATCTTTGCGGGTTACAAGTCATTTTAAATTCCTTGCGTTGCACTGCATGTCTAGTTTATTACCTCAGCTTTTTCATCCAAGTTAGTTTGGTTTTGTCTCTTTTCATTTCTCTTTGTATGCTCTCTCTCTCTCTCTCTCTCTCTCTCTCTCTCTCTCGACATTCGTAATTTACTTTTAAATTGATTCCTTTTATCACATTTTTTCTTATTTTTTTTTCAGTTTGATTCAGTCTACTTTACATTCGTCTCGATGCAACTTATTTATAAAATTTTCTGGTCTGAAATCACAAAGATTTATATTCTGAATTGGATAATGCTGTGATCACAGTCTTCACAGCGCTCTTTCCCAAGGAATTGGAACTTTTCTCCCCATCCTTTTTCAAACCTAGTTATCTTCCTTTTCCAGCTGTTATACGACCACTTGGTTCCAGCATTCCCATAAGAATATAACAACACCAATAATAATAATTTCATTCAGTATTTTATTACTGCGAGTTGGTGGGGCATGATAATCTATGTAGATAAATTGTTCAGAGAAGCGTCAAGTTGATAAATTAAACATATGTGCAACATAGTGTAGGCAGGAGAGGTGCAGCAGTCGTAGGTGGTATCACGTTTGACCAGTGTGGAAGTAGGTCATGCCTAAAGGTTAGGCAAGGGAAGAATTCCTTGTACCATTTAACTACATTCCTGTCAGACTCAGCAATATCTTGGGATCTTAATACAAGGAATTCTTCACTTGCCTAAATTTAGGCATGACCTACTTCCACATTTGGATTTGTCAAGTGTGATACCGCCTACGACAGCTTCACCTCACTTGTCTACAGTATATAAGCCACTTCTTCGCACATATGCTGAATTCTTTTCAATATTAATGGACTGATTACATCGACTTAAGGCTGAGGGACTAATTACTTCAAACTACACCATTCTCCTTTGTACGGACTGATGAAGCCACTGTGTGGAGAAACGTTTCCTCATTAAAGATATCCAAGTGTTGCACATGTGTCTCATTTATCATGATAATCTATGTTAAGGCTGGGATAGCTTCTTGCTTTCTTAATAGATTTCTTCATTTGACATTATGAGTATTAAATACACTCACTATTACAGCATCGCCATTACTTATTTCATATTTAATTTCATCATACATGAAGGTGTCGTATCCATGTATGAGAATTTCTTTGTCGAGTGTTGGTATTTACTCTATTGAACATTCGCTCAGTATCTGAGCGCTTTGGATAATTTATCCATTTGAGGAATATGTTACAGGAATGATAAGTTTGCCTGATTACTTTTTTTATATATTAGATTTGACTGATTGCAACTGACTGTCTACCGTTATCTTCCCATTCTATACTTAATATTTATTTTTAATATTTTCGATTTTCTTGCAAAATTCGTCTCAAACTTGCACTTTCCATTGTTCCCAAATGCAGATTATTTTATTTGACCAAATATTTATCCCTAGATCTGTTGTCCCACACACCTTCATACTATAATTCTTCGCCTTCTTCAAATTTCCATGAAATCTATTATTATCATGTTCTTCACTGTCTTCACTGAGTGCGTGGAACCATCCTTACATGACAGGCAAACCATCCTTAGATGACAGGCAAACCATCCTTAGATGACAGGCAAACCATCCTTAGATGACAGGCAAACCATCCTTAGATGACAGGCAAACCATCCTTAGATGACAAATCGCTTTCAGATCTCTATGATTTTCATGGTAAAGATCGTTGAACTTAAATATCTCTTTTTATCTGTTTTATCTTGAATAATTTATATCTAAATTAGATAAATTATATCTCATGGGAAGTCTTTTTCTTTTATAACTCTTCAAACTGATAACATATATTTTTAACCTTTGTCTCTGGGACACAAATCTTCCACTTGTTCTCGATGCTAATCATTTCATGATTAAGTCACAATTATGAAGCTAGATTTTCCCTGGGCAATTGATGCTGGTCTCTTTCGGTGTATTACTGCTAAAATGCGAAGCCTCTTAATCAAAACAATATCGCAAACTGTTACAAACTCTGGATTTAATTCTGATATTTAATAAACTTGACTCACATCTCATTTAAGAATTTTCTTATTCTGCAATGCCTGAGTCTGAGGTGCGTATTCAGTGTGAACACATCATGTTTTTTTTTTCTTATGTGATGAAGAATAAGAGCAGCAATGCCTAGGGTGAAAAAATTCACAAATAAACTTCACATTCGAGAGGAAATTATTAACGAAGTGTTGGTACATCCTGGAGGTTGAGGGCAAAGTTGAGCGAGAAAATGGTGTTCAGAGAGACATTTACATGATCATGAATGGTCTTGAGCATAAAGACCAAGGAAATGATTTTTTTCGAAGAGTTTGTTCACAAACAACTATAAATGTGACAAAAAGACACTTTTTTTGGCTGCCAGTATGTGGTGAGAACAAATACTCTTTTTTAAAACAACCTGAAAATATTCTACGTTGGTATCTCTTTTCAAGGGTTATTTTTTCTAGTTAATCCGTGTATGTCCTGTAATCTAGGGAGCTAGTAATGACAGTACCTATCACTACTGTGGCTTGTTTGCGCGTCTGTGTGTGTACTCACCTAATTGTACAAACCTAATTGTGATTGCAGGGGTCGATTCATAGCTCCTGGCCCCGCCTCTTCATTGGTCGCTGTTAGATCACTCCCACCATGCTCCGAGAGCTATATCATACCTCATCTTAAAACTATGTATGGATCCTGACTTCACCACCTCCGTTCCAGACTATTCCACTTTCTGACAACTATGTGACTGAAGAAATACTTCCTGACATCCCTGTGAGTTATATGAGATTTCAACTTACATTTGTGACCCCTTGCTGGTGTGTCCCATCTCGGAAAGATCCTGTCCCTGTCCACCTTGTCGATTCCTCTCAGGATTTTATTTGTTGTTATCATATCCCCCTCTCCCTTCTGTCCTCCAGTGTCTTCAGGTCTTTTCCCTTAGCCTCTCCTCTCAGGACATGCCCCTTAACTTTCTGACATGCTTGGCCAGGTGTAGGCTCCATACTGGTGCTGCATACTCCAATATGGGCCTGATGTACAAGGTGTAAAGAGTCCTGAACGACTCCTTACTGAGATATCGGAAGGCTGTCGCCCGGATGCCGCAGCAGTTATTTGGTTGATTTGCGCATCAAGAAATGTGTTTAGTGTTATACTCACCCAAGATCCTTTTCCTTGAATGAGGTTGGTATTTTTGGCCCCCTAGACTGTAATCAGTCTGCTGTCTTCTTCGCACTTCCCTGATCTTCATGACTTTGCACTTGGCGGGATCCAGGGCCCATTTACTGGACCAGGCCCGTAGCCTGTCCAAATCCCTTTGTAGTCCTGCCTGGTCCTCCTCCGATAGAATTCTCCTCATTAATTTGACAAAGTCTGCGAACAGAGACAATTCTAAGTCTAGTCCTTCCGTCATGTCATTCATACATTCCAGAAACAGCACCGGCCCTAAGACAGACCCCTGTGGAACCCCGCTCGTCACAGGCGCCCACTCCAACACCTCGTCGCGTACCATGACTCTCTGCTACCTTTCTGTCAGGTACTCTTTGATCCTTTGCAGTGCCTTCCGCGTTATACCTGCTTGGTCCTCCAGTCTTTGCAATAATCGCTTGTGTGAAACTGTGGTAAAAGACTTCTTACATCCCAAGAAATTGTGTGTGTGTGTGTGTGTGTGTGTGTGTGTGTGTGTGTGTGTACTCACCTAGTTGAGGTTGCAGGGGTCGAGTCTTAGCTCCTGGCCCCGCCTCTTTACTGGTAGTTTCACTGGTCATGTGTGTGTGTGTGTGTGTGTGTGTGTGTGTGTGTGTGTGTGTGTGTGTGTGTGTGTGTGTGTGTGTGTGTGTTACGCCCTTTGTGCATAATTGAAGAAGGATCAATTGATTAGTGTGTAATTACGGCTTTTTCACTTAGTATTATATTACTGGTACCTTTATTCGTAGCTAAAATAAAGACTCCTAGTTTTATAATATTTTCTGGCCATGAATTATTGATTTATTTAGTAGGATGTTTTGTGTTTATGTTGAATTGCCTTGTGGTCGTTTATGCTTCACAAACTCACTCATTCCGAGGTGACGTCAAGCAAGGGAGTTTTACTCATAGCAGTTCATTCTCACCTCTGGTAGAGAAAGCACCAAGCCACGGAGCTCCCTAACTCTCTTGTTGCAAGTATCGGGAGAACCTTTGAACCAGGATTCTTGGGTTCAACCAAGGTTTCTTGGATTACTTCAGTCTCGGAATACTTGACGGGTTGCGTCTGTGCCGTCAGCTATATAATTGAAGCAATACACCACGTCTGTGTTCTCCAACTATTAGTCTCGTGGTGGTCTCTAACCAGTTCTAGCTGTGGTGTATATAATTGATTGATCTCGACTTTGATTATGAAACTACAGTGATTGTGTACATACGAATTTATAAGAAAAGGTATACCTAAACTTTATCAATTATTTAAATTACTAAGTGACTTTATAAGCTTAGTATTATACTGAATAAAACCAGATAAAGCATTATAGAACTTTTTTGCCTTATATTTATATATGTGTATTTGAAAAGAGTAAGAAGACCTGAGTGGATCTTCATCTGTTGTTACTAACGGGTCTCCTCTCTGAAAAGAAAGACTCAAAACGTAACAGTGTGTGTGTGTGTGTGTGAGAGAGAGAGAGAGAGAGAGAGAGAGAGAGAGAGGGATCACCTACTGCGCCAAAGTACGAACAGCAGGGATACATCTGTCAGAACTGGTAGAGGACGGGGTAGAGGAAGTGGAAGAGGACGTGGAGGAGGAAGACATCTACAGCCGTCTCACCTTCCACTAACACAGTTCCAGCGACAGAATCTGAGGACAAATCTGCAAAACACAGGAGGTGCAACAAATCCTAGTCCACCCTCCCAGGCACCTAGGCTGTGCTCTCACTGTCACCGGAAGGGGCACACTGCCTACAACTGCCTGCGAGATACCAGGTGTAATTACTGCTACAAGAAAGGACATCAGGAGGACCAGTGTCGGAAGAAAAAGGAACTTGACAGACAGGGCCACCTGTTTAGAGACCTGTTCTCAGAACAAACCAGCAGGATCTCTGAATTGGTGAACAAACTCACACGTCACCCACTTAGCTACTCCTATCCCAGCCCAGCAGGTGGTATTGTGCCTTATACAAGACCACAGACCTACATCCCTGCAGCTGCCTCAGTACCCTACCTCTCTCAAGGGCAGGCACCTTACATTCCCTACACACCCACCACCTCAAGCTGACCACTTCATCATGAGGAGCCAGTCTATCAGCATCCTGTCGGCCAACATTAGAGGTTTCATTACTAATGTTGGAGAGTTCACACATAGTTTTGTGAACACTCGACGTCCCGACATGATAGCTGTTGTTGAAACATTTTTGGATGACAGGACTCCAGAAAATTTTGCAAGAATTGCTGGCTACACCTCATGGATGAGAAGGGACAGGCAAGGGCAAGGAGGAGGTGTTGCTGTGTGCTTCTCTAAAAGTGTTCATGCCCAGCACATTGATGTTGCCACCCCTACACATCTTGAAATGATGTTCTTCAAGCTCTGTATAAATACTAGTACCTCTGTACTAGCATGTGCAATGTACAGACCTCAGTGGCAACATGCAGACCCCATCAACTTCCTAATGGAAAATATTGACTCCCTTCTGCTACAACACAACTGTCAACATATTATAATTGTTGGTGACCTCAACCAGCACCTTATACAGAGGGACTTTGATGACCTTCTTGCAGTGTTTGACATGAGAAACTTTGTTGATTTCCCTACTCATATCTCTGGCTCCTCCCTTGACCCAGTAGTGAGTGATCTGGCAGAAGGCAGAGTCACTTGTCAACCCCTCGGCTACGTTGGATCGTCTGACCACAAGGCTGTTTTTACGACACTTAAGATCCCAACAGAACGAGGTGAGGAGTCCACACGCACAACCTGGCTATGGGAAAAAGGTAATTGGCCAGCCCTTCGCTCTGAGCTCGCCACCACCGATTGGAATGCTCTTCTCCAAGGGGATGTTGACAACCAAGTGAAAGCCTTCACTGGACACATCTTTAATCTACAACAAGAACACATTCCTCACCGGCAATATGTGACAAAGCCTACAGATCAGCCTTGGTTTGGCTTTCGTTGTAGAGAGGCTGCTACTGCTAAGTACAAAGCATGGAGAAGGTATAAGAGACATCCTACCACCTATAACAGGAACTGCACACGCAAGCCTGTAGGCATATGGGTGACATTCAAAAGTGGGCCATTGCTAAATGGGAGGTGGACACTATAAGAAAGCTAGCATCAGGTAGGGTAGGCTCCAAAACCTGGTGGTCCATGATCAAGGACAGACAAGGTTATCTGCCTGATGAGCTCATTCCACCTCTAAATCGACAGGATGGGACCACCTCTACTAGTAGTCAAGAGAAGGCGGACCTCTTTGCTGAACACTTTGCTACCAAAATGCAAGTTCCTGATCCATAAAGGGACCCTCCTTGGCTAGCTGCAAGAACTGTATCAAAACTGTCAGCGGTGACAATAAGGCAGGAGGAGGTGCATCTCCTTCTTAAATTGCTTGACCAAGAAAAGGCTGTGGGCCCAGACAAGATGAGCCCAAGATTGTTGAGAAGATGTGCAGACCAGCTAGCAGCACCTCTAACTCGCATCTTTCAGCACTGCCTAGTACAGTGTAAATGGCCCTCTCTATGGAAAGAGGCAAATGTAGTCCCTGTTCACAAAAAGAAGAGCAGAGCAGAAATCAGCAACTACAGACCAGTGTCACTCCTATCAATCACTGGCAAGATCCTGGAGACAATAATCTCAAGACAAATGACAGAGTTTTTTGACTACCACTCACTACTTTGTGATCGTCAATATGGCTTCAGGAAAGGTTACTCTGCTGCTGATCTGTTGTTAAACCTCTCCACTAAGTGGCACCAGTCACTGGATGAATCCAAAGTCAGCTGTGTGGTAGCACTGGACATTGCTGGCGCTTTCGAGCGGGTGTGGCATCAGGGCCTCTTAGCAAAACTTCAAGCACTGGGAATTGCAGGCTCTACGCTATGTCTCCTCAGTGATTACCTTCATGGTAGATCTCTAAGTGTAGTTCTCAATGGAACGGAATCAGCAAGACATCCTATTGGGGCAAGTGTTCCACAAGGAAGCGTGCTGGGTCCATTGTTATGGAATGTCTACTTCAACGACCTTCTTCATCTCATCCCAGAATCACATGCATATGCAGACGACTGTACACTGACATTCACTTATCCAAGAGAAGAAATGCCAGCTGCTCTAAGCTACATCAATCACCAGCTGAGAGCTATATCAGCTTGGGGAAATAGATGGCAAGTAACATTTGCACCTGAGAAAACGCAAATGATGATCGTCTCTAGGCACCATGATGGTAATGCTGGTGCAGTAGTAAGGATGAATGGGAGGGTGTTGGCACCTGGAGAAGAAGTTGATATCCTTGGGGTGAAATTTGACTCCAAACTAACCATGAAGAACCATGTTGTAAATCTTGCAAACAAGGCAGCCAGGAAGCTTACAGCACTTCGCCGTAATTCGCATCTGCTTGACAGTAGGGGTTGCAAGATCCTGTACGAGGCGCAAGTACGCTCACACCTTGAGTATGCTCCACTTTCTTGGTTTGCCTGCCCCCCTCTCATCTGCGACTGCTTGACAGAGTAGAGAACAGAGCAAGACGTCTCATCTCTCGCCTGGACCCATCCTGGATAGATCTGTCATTTCAGCAGAGCCTTCAACATAGGAGGGATGTGGGTGGCCTTACTGTTATGTACAAGGCCAATATTGTCAAAATACCACACTTGGATCCACTTCGAGGACAGCGTGAAACAAGCTTTTATGCCACAAGACGGGCAGAAAGCAGCAACTTCACTCTGGCTGTACCCTTCTCCAGAACATCACTCCATCTGAGATCATGCATACCCAGGATGACTCGAGTGTGGAACACATTCGTACAGCATAATGATGTCAACGAGATAAAGTCAGTTGATCAAATGAAAATGCTGGCCCACAGATGGCTCCAACTTCATCCTGTTCCCTACTTGTATGTCTCTTAACAATAAAAATGCTTTCAAATGAGCTGATGTAGGTAACAGCTCTTAGCTTGCCAATAAAGTTAGGAATCCTTAACCTGTAAATAGCTTGTCAATAAAGCTAGGGATCCTTAACCTTGTCAAACCCTGTGTAAAAAAAAAAAAAAAGAGAAAGAGAGAAAGAGAGAGAGAGTGAAGACTTCGCTGCACCACCATCCTCCTCACCGCCTTCCAAGCAGCAGAAGATGCTCGGGGCGAGCGCCTTAAGACGGAAGATAAGACGTTAGCGTCATCAGCGAGCCAGACGCTCACAGCCTCCCCCATCAACCAGCACCTTCCCGAGGACGCATCTTAATTAAAATAGACTAAGATGTCCCCGGTAGAGATTGACGGGGATCTTCTTCAGTTCGCACTGAGGGAAGACGGGAGACGCCGGCCGCCTAGCACCCCCTACTCCCCTTTCCCCTCCGACAGGAAGCGGTGAAGACGTTGACGAAGAGGTCCTCTTTGTGACCGCCAGGGCGTCCTCTGTACATATCAACGTGCGGAATGACCTCTTTCTGCTCAAGACATTTTTGCCTCTTCAAGTGTCATTACCTGAGTCAAGAAAGACGCTTTTTTCTTATATTAGTAGCACGAATACACATTTGCAGGGATTTTAAGGAAGCAGGAAGTCCGTCTGCGTAAAGCAAGTATCTACGATTGATGCTCCAATAAGCAATTACCACAATTAATGCTGCTGTATGCTATGACTACAACTGATGCTGTTATATGCTATAACTACAACTGATGCTGTTATATGCTATAACTACAACTGATGCTGCTATATGTTATGACTACAACTGATGCTGTTATATGCTATAACTACAACTGATGCTGCTATATGCTATAACTACAACTGATGCTGTTATATGCTATAACTACAACTGATGCTGTTATATGCTATGACTACAACTGATGCTGCTATATGCTATAACTACAACTGATGCTGCTATATGTTATAACTACAACTGATGCTGTTATATGCTATAACTACAACTGATGCTGTTATATGCTATAACTACAACTGATGCTGTTATATGCTATAACTACAACTGATGCTGCTATATGCTATAACTACAACTGATGCTGTTATATGCTATAACTACAACTGATGCTGCTATATGCTATAACTACAACTGATGCTGCTATATGCTATAACTACAACTGATGCTGTTATATGCTATAACTACAACTGATGCTGTTATATGCTATAACTACAACTGATGCTGCTATATGCTATAACTACAACTGATGCTGCTATATGCTATAACTACAACTGATGCTGTTATATGCTATAACTACAACTGATGCTGTTATATGCTATAACTACAACTGATGCTGCTAAGTGTTATGACTACAACTGATGCTGCTATATGTTATGACTACAACTGATGCTGTTATATGCTATAACTACAACTGATGCTGTTATATACTATGACTACAACTGATGCTGTTATATGCTATAACTACAACTGATGCTGTTATATGCTATAACTACAACTGATGCTGTTATATGCTATAACTACAACTGATGCTGTTATATGCTATAACTACAACTGATGCTGTTATATGCTATAACTACAACTGATGCTGCTATATGTTATGACTACAACTGATGCTGCTATATGTTATGACTACAACTGATGCTGTTATATGCTATAACTACAACTGATGCTGCTATATGTTATGACTGCAACTGATGCTGTTATATGCTATAACTACAACTGATGCTGCTATATACTATGACTACAACTGATGCTGTTATATGCTATAACTACAACTGATGCTGCTATATGTTATGACTACAACTGATGCTGCTATATGTTATGACTACAACTGATGCTGCTATATGTTATGACTACAACTGATGCTGTTATATGTTATAACTACAACTGATGCTGTTATATGTTATGACTACAACTGATGCTGCTATATGTTATAACTACAACTGATGCTGCTATATGTTATGACTACAACTGATGCTGCTATATGTTATAACTACAACTGATGCTGTTATATGTTATGACTACAACTGATGCTGTTATATGTTATAACTACAACTGATGCTGTTATATGTTATGACTACAACTGATGCTGCTATATGTTATAACTACAACTGATGCTGCTATATGTTATGACTACAACTGATGCTGTTATATGCTATAACTACAACTGATGCTGTTATATGTTATGACTACAACTGATGCTGCTATATGTTATAACTACAACTGATGCTGCTATATGTTATGACTACAACTGATGCTGTTATATGCTATAACTACAACTGATGCTGTTATATGTTATGACTACAACTGATGCTGCTATATGTTATAACTACAACTGATGCTGTTATATGTTATGACTACAACTGATGCTGCTATATGTTATGACTACAACTGATGCTGCTATATGTTATGACTACAACTGATGCTGCTACATACTATGACTACAACTGATGCTGTTATATGCTATATGTAATAACATTTATTCTGGGGTATTTATGTTTCTCTGTATAATGCAAAATTTGCCGATTAACTCATTGTTTAATGTTTATAATATATTTTAATTTATATTATAAATATTTATGCAATGATGTTAAACTATATGCAGTATTACCAACTTTTGTTGTTGTTGATGATGATGATTTTGTTGTTGTCGTTGTTGTTATTGTTTTTGTTGTTACTGTTGTCGTAATTGTTGTTGCTGTTGTTATTTCGTTGTCATTTTTTCCAGGGCGTTGCTAGGAAGACAAGCCCACTCACTTACCCAGCTGTGCTTGCTGAAGTAAAGCTCCAGCTCCTGTCGTCCTATGAGCTTCCCTCCAGGAGTCCATCCCGCAGGATTCTCCACCCGTACGGTTATTTTTTTCTTCCTCAACAAGTTTTATGTTAAATAATTTTATATGAATGATGTACCCATCCAAATATTGTTGTTAGTGGCACTGTGGGGGTCATTAAAAGAGGTTGGTGCCTGTCTGTTCCCTCCTCCTCACTTGACATTCCAATTTGTCCACTGAAACCAAACTGGTTAATGCTGCTAATGAATAATATAAATGCAAATGTGTATGAATTTACAATTAATTTGCTCTGGTGTATTTTGACAGACCTTTTTTTATAGCAAAACAATATTTGAAAGTGTGTCTTTGTGTTCCAGCTCATCGTCGGCACTGTCATGCTCATTTCATCGTCGGCAGGTCATCGTCGACACTGTCATGCTCACTTCATCGTCGGCAGGTCATCGTCGACACTGTCATGCTCACTTCATCGTCGGCAGGTCATCGTCGACACTGTCATGCTCATTTCATCGTCGGCAGGTCATCGTCGTCACTGTCATGCTCACTTCATCGTCGGCAGGTCATCGTCGTCACTGTCATGCTCACTTCATCGTCGGCAGGTCATCGTCGTCACTGTCATGCTCACTTCATCGTCGGCAGGTCATCGTCGTCACTGTTATGCTCATTTCATCGTCGGCAGGTCATCGTCGTCACTGTTATGCTCATTTCATCGTCGGCAGGTCATCGTCGTCACTGTCATGCTCACTTCATCGTCGGCAGGTCATCGTCGACACTGTCATGCTCACTTCATCGTCGGCAGGTCATCGTCGTCACTGTCATGCTCACTTCATCGTCGGCAGGTCATCGTCGTCACTGTCATACTCATTTCATCGTCGGCAGGTCATCGTCGTCACTGTCATACTCATTTCATCGTCGGCAGGTCATCGTCGTCACTGTCATGCTCACTTCATCGTCGGCAGGTCATCGTCGTCACTGTCATGCTCACTTCATCGTCGGCAGGTCATCGTCAGCACTGTCATGCTCACTTCATCGTCGGCAGGTCATCGTCGTCACTGTCATACTCATTTCATCGTCGGCAGGTCATCGTCGTCACTGTCATACTCATTTCATCGTCGGCAGGTCATCGTCGTCACTGTCATACTCATTTCATCGTCGGCAGGTCATCGTCGTCACTGTCATGCTCATTTCATCGTCGGCAGGTTATCGTCGTCACTGTTATGCTCATTTCATCGTCGGCAGGTCATCGTCGTCACTGTCATACTCATTTCATCGTCAGCAGGTCATCGTCGTCACTGTCATACTCATTTCATCGTCGGCAGGTCATCGTCAGCACTGTCATGCTCATTTTCTGTTTAGTGGGATCATCACCATCTTCAGATTTTCTTTTCCAAATTTTTGTCTCCGTTAATACAAGGTGATACATATAAGAAACGCATATTAATTTTATTATTAAGTTCGAGGCTGGAAGAATAGCTTTCACGCCGATATAATTTTTCAGATGAGTGTTACGTGATCTTTGCTTCTGCATATCTATTTAAGTCTTATGCAAAGTAAAGCGGGCTTCAGTGTTTTTCATATCCCAATTGTCGCGGCGTTGCACAAGTCTTATTGATAGAAGAAGACCGGAAAAGTTAAATTTTTATTGGACTCTGCTTTCTGAGAGATTACGTGTCTCAGGAACTTCTTCAGCTAACCTGGAACTATTCTTTCCGAACTATGTAAGTATGGACTGATGAAAGGCTTGTTAGTGTGTCTGATTTTTCGGGGGATTCAGTAACCTGATTTCTCTAAGTTGGTGTTGGTGGGCTGCCATTCGTGTAGACAGTTGTGTAACGACAGCTCTGCTACACGCTAGTTATAAAGATTGTTTTTGTGGAGTCTTTTCTGGAGGTAGTAATTACAATATGCATTCTGTAGTGGTGTCAACTGGGTGTTTGATTATCATTATGGGTCCTCTTCTGCCTAAGAGCTACATATGATACAATAAAATATTTGATAATTATTCTTAATAATATTTTTATTAGTTTTATTATTTATTATTTGTTGAATAAGGTTAACTTAATTTCCTTTGCAAATTATATTTATATTTCTCTCAAGTTATACGAATAGAAATTCTAGAATCAGAGTTAAACTACAGTAAGTTAACATCTTTTCTGACAGACATGTCACTACAGCTCTCCATCAAATGCGTATTCTCAATTCCTCAACTGATTCCTCCGTTGCTCGAACCACATATAACCTTACATTAACCACACTTATTCCTTAGGATAGAAAACATCTCTGGAGGCACTGCTTCTCGCAAGGTAATAATTATTACCTCTAGAATAGGTCGTGCTTCTACAGTCTACAACGTGCGACTCATCTTCGTCAGGTCCTGTTGTTATAAATCTCTGTTGAGTTGCCCATCTTGCAGCTCACTGACATTCCTGACCAGTAGCATAATAGTCTTTTGCTTGTAATGCTTCGCAGTGCTCGAAATACTAGAGTCACTTCTAATTTTAATATTAAGGATATAACGTATTCCGCTTTTCCACATGGTGAATAATTAAATCAGGATTATTCAATCCTTAAGTCGTCTGGATTGATGGTTCTTTTACCACAGCATAATTTTTTCGTTGACAGTTTCTTGCTGTAGAGTTAACAATGCAATGATGTCTCTTAACCAGTTGCCCACTGACTTGGGCATACGACTGTGGTACATGGCGTAAGGTCTCTCGCTGGCCACGTCCTGCACTTTGCAAATTGTGCACTCTTATGCGTTTTCGTGGACTTAAAATAATATATATTTTATTTTTAGGGCATCAGTATAATCAGCACCTTTCATCAGCGTTTTACCACTTGTCATCCACTTTATGGACCTTATTACTGCACCTATTACATACATGATATTAACCCTCCCCTCAAACATCTCCTTGCCAACCTCAACAGAACACATGACCATGTTCCTCGTGTTCATCTCACACTATGTAAAAGGCCCTAAAATCTGGAATTCATTATGTAAATATAAAAGAAACACTACCTGTTTATAAATTCAAGTCTC
The DNA here is from genome assembly GCF_038502225.1 of Cherax quadricarinatus. Classification (NCBI taxonomy): domain Eukaryota; kingdom Metazoa; phylum Arthropoda; class Malacostraca; order Decapoda; family Parastacidae; genus Cherax; species Cherax quadricarinatus. The sequence goes on from NC_091293.1 coordinate 53,806,851, forward strand.
TACTCAAAGATCACTTACTCACCCAAAACCAAATAAATATGGACCTGTGGTACCAAGGCGTGCTCCTTCAAGCCTGCACCAACCACTGAAGACACTAGAGATCGATGCCACTCTCAGTCCTCTTCCTTCTTGTTTATATAACGGTGCTAGCAATTCTACTTTTTTTAATAGCTCCGACCCTCTGTGCAATATTTGGGTGTACTGTCAATGCTTGCAGTAACTGATGCTTCTCGCCATGATGTGCGTTCAGTCGCTGTCTTCAGAGTAGTGAAACCCTCGTCGAAAGGCAGACATAGCCCGACCCACCACTGGCACTAGCAGGATAGGTCACCCCATTTTCTAACTTTATATCTTGCTATTTAATCAGCTGTTCTCAGCGTGATGATTGAGAAACTTATGCAACATATGGGAATCTTTATTAAGGAAACGTTTCGCCACACAGTGGCTTCATCAGTCCAATACAAAGTAGAAATGGGTAAGGAGAGGAGGAGTTTGAGGTAATTAGTCCCTCAACCTGGGATCAATGTGTTCAGTCCATCACTCTTCTAGAAAGTATAGCATATGGCCGGAGAAGTGGCTTATATACTGTAGACATATGAGTGGAAGCAGGAGGCGGCGGGATCACAGTGGAACCGTCCACTAGTGTAAGTAGGTCTTCGTCCAAAGGTTGAACAAATATTGAAGAATTCCTTGTATCAAGATCCCATGATAACCGATAGCAGATACACATTTCCAAGTCCCATTATGTGAATCATACCAGGAATAAGACGCTGGTTTATAATATACATCCGCTGTTGAGGTTTTAATGGAACTTAATCCAAATATACCACGATAGGTTTTAATTACTTGATGAGCACCTCACCAACAATGGACTGATTTATCATATCAACATTCCGCTGCTTTTTCTTAGGTACTGTAAGAAACTTTACGGTAGCACACTTCTGCGGGTTTAACTCTAGACCCGATACCGGCAAATCCTTCAAAAATCCATATCAAATGCAAGTGCATAAACACAGCCATCATTCCCTTTTAGTGTCTTTCCATAATAATTATGTAAGGCCATAAGGGCTTCATTACTCACCATATTAAAAAAAGTACACGAAAGGGGGTCACCTTGTTTTACTACTTTATTAATATGTTCTGTCTTACCCAACACTACTCTTGTCGCGTCAGCATAAGTAAACATAATGTATTTAAAACAATTGTTGGGACGTGGTCATGACGACTGTAGCGCGCTTGCCACTAATGAATGAATAACAGAGTCTTACAACTTTTTTTACATCAAGAAAGAGTGCAAGCAAGAGCTTCATCATCTTCTTACTTTCACTGATGATATCATCCAACAATAAAACATGTTGTGTTAACTTATCAGTCGGCAGACAAAACTCTTCTTGTAAGGTGAAGTGGAATCCAGTTAACATATTTCATATCTAATATTTTATGGAACTCTCATGCAATAACACTTGATATAGTGACATGTCTATAATTACCAGAGTGCTCAGTTTTTTCTGTTTTAGGAAGCAGTATTATTCTTGCTTTGCTCAACTGAGTTGGTAACTACCCAGCATTTAACCGTGTTCTGTCCTACTGCTTAAGTGTGTTCTGTGTTCCCCCTTTCCATGTGTTTATTATTCTACCCATTGTGGGCCATTAGCTCTCCTGAAGTACTCCTTTTTCTTGTCCTTAGATTTACCCCACTTCTACCACCACTTCTACTACTACCACCACGACTACCACTCCATTACTACTTCTACTGCTACTACCACTACTGTTGCCTTCCTTCACTCTAGTGCCACTAAAACTATTCCTCCCTACTTTCTTCTACCACTACTATTTTCACTAACAGCGTTACCACTACCACTACTATTTTCACTAACAGCGTTACCACTACCACTACTTCTTTTTCTTCCTCTTTATGTCTCGTCCCTGTCCCCTTCGCCTATATATATACTTGGCTGCCTCACTTCCTTGTGTCAGTGAGACTTGTAAATGATCTAAGTCTGACCAAAAAGTCGTCATAAGATTCTCTCTCCTATGTGCGGGCTATCTGTGTATTATTCCACCCATCCAGACCTGGAGCTGATCCCGCGTTGGAGTCCCGATGAGAAGTCCAAGGTGCCAGAGCTGCCGGTCCACCAACTCCTTGATGGATTTTTCATCTCGCTCCGATGGTCGAGCAAACAACTCCAACCCAAATTCTTAAATCGTTGCTGCGATATCCCCGTGCAGCTCCGTCACCAAAGGACTCCCACATATCATCCAAAATAACCTTGGCCATTTAATATGATCACTTTTATATAATTTCTGCAGATCTTGTTGGCTTTTTGCTATCGGTCTTCCTGCGGCTTGATTTCGATAAATAACAATAGCTGACACCACAATTAATCAAATTTATTGTATATATTATAAACATCCCCAAAAGACTCGTCCATCTTTAAATCTTGAAACATGCGTTCAGCTATATCTGTAACAAGGTGTATGAGATTCTGTAGTTTCTGGTATGCGTTCATGTGTGTGTATAATCTATGTTTTAAAGTGCATGTGCCTTAAGTGTATGTTCTGTTGGCAAACAAGAATTCTGAGACGCGATCACCAGAATTCCACTCATCATACCTCCTACCAAATTTTCATCGTCCCCAGCACCTAGCAGCAGGACATCGTGAATCCCAGACACCATACCAAAACTAGATTTCGATACTAATCGGCAAATCAAATTCTTGTATTTAGGTCATTTCCGACGAACTTTTATCGCCTCGAAATTATGATAACTATACAGCCAATGTGAGAACTGATAAATTCCAAAAGTGACCTGCTACCCAGCATTTGTTGCTTCTAAAATAATTTCCGCTTCAGACTTGGCAAGAAGGAACCCATCTTCTTGATTCCATTGCTGTTTCGACTGCAAAACAATCTCTTCAGATCTTGCCAGAGACTCATGAACCTCATCTGCATTTCATATCCAGATTTTCTCTGAAAGGATCTGCCTCAGCTGGAATATGCTGGATAAACCACAACGTCCCTACCTTCCTTCGGTAAATAAATAAGACAGAAAAGAACCTCATACAGAACTTGGCAGTGATGCACTCTACCATTAAAATCAGTAAATGATGAATTACATAAAGCAAGAGACACTGTATATATGGAAAATTGTACCGCTTTTGCCGAAGGATATAGCGCTTAGTGTGGCACGCATTCCAAAATCCTGTGTTATCGATTAATACCTGAATTTCTCTGGAGGTACTGCACAAGGATCTTATTCCTATAAATTGAATCCTTAGGAAATGGTACATTAGCATTGCAAGGTACCAAATACTACGTTCCCAGGACACAGGAGGTCAGCAGCTCTGCTGAAACAATTGCTCTACTTTTCCCCTCACTGCAACTGTTGTCTGTCAAGTGGTTAAAGACTCGTTACATACAGTTATGTATATCAGTAAGATATTTAATCCTATCCACTGACAACTTCTTCACAGGGTTTTTAACAGATCTTAGATGAAGAGGCACCTGAAAGGAAATGAATGAAGATCTGGTTACCCACAAAACATTATTTTCAATATAAAAAAAATAGTAGCAATACAGAAAATAATATTTAGTATATCATTCCTAGACAAGTTCTCCCACTTTCACTACTATAAAATTTTTATATGTTGTTCATTTGATGTCTTAAGAACTTTTTTTGTGACAACAGGAACTGTTGAATTGGTTATTTTTTAGGCTTGGCCATTTTTGGGTCTAGACTGACTGAGCTATAAGTCAGAAATGTATGCAAAACAACATCCAATCACTAATAGTTATATAAATCTACTCCACTGAAATCCAATGATTAATTTCCCTCCCTCACTCCAGTGGTCTCTGATTCCCAAGAATAAACTGCCATATTGATACGGTATTTACTTAAAGTTTCATTCTGATAAATCGTATATGTTACCTAGCAGTTACATTGTAAGATGTAATGAATTAAAGAAATACCTTCTTCCGGGATGTTATTCTTAATTTTAGTTTGCCGTCGGATTGGTCCTAATATAAGTGTACCTATCCATCTACTTAGATCACCACAAACTACAATTTGCTTTAGATTCTCCTAGCCCCATGCTTAGTTCACTTTTAAATCAGGTTTGTTTCTCTATAGCCTTGTCTGACATCTCTCAGTTACTATCTAAGAAGAATAAATATAATGATAACTCCAAACCATAAACAGGCAACATAACAAAACACATTGGTACTCATCAGCATATAAAAGAACCGAACTACTAACCAAACAGTGAGGCCGAAGGATTCACTCCCATAAAATATACTAGGAGAAACTGCGTAAGGAATGCTAAAGAAATTAACAAACAAGCAAGTTAAATTGTTAGGAAAAATAACTAAATTCGGGAATAATGAGTAACAGGACTAGCCCCCATAAAACTATACCTAATATTAGAGAGGTGTAATATAATATGGAAAATATTCAAACAGAAAAAAAGAGGCTTGTTGAGACCTCAAGTAATATAATTAGTCTCTGAAGTGATAGACAGCCAAGTACACTTAGAGAAGCTAACAAGTAGTAGAAAACTAACAGGTAACACAACTAAATTAAGTTGACTTTCATAAAACGATATAGGACTTACTTTAATAGAATAAGAAAAAAATAACGAAATGTTAATTAGCTCAAATCAGTAGAGAGCCAAAACCAAGAATATAAATAGTACCATCCAATAGCGAGACAAAAGTGAATGCATATTTTAGGTTAGCATACAAAAACAAGAAGTACATAAGAAAAAAAATGTATTGATAGAATGGAACAACATGAAGAGAAAATTAATATAAGAAGTAATAATACAGACAGAAGCATTTAGAGATACTCTGCAGGTGAAAGAAATAATTAAACACCATCAAACTTCACCTTTCTTGAAGAAAACAATAGGTTTTATTCTGGTTAATAATAAATAATCCGGAAATTTAATATCCCAGGATATCCCAATGAAGCCACTGTCATCAGACATTCTGGCATATTTCTACTGGGTTCCAGAATTATCTTCCCCAGGATGCAATCCTACAGCAGTCGGCTAACACCCAAGCACCTACAGCACTTAGTACAGTAGGTGCTTGGCAACGGGTGTAAGGAAACATGGTTAACTTTTCCATTCTTCCGGGTATAAATATAAAACCACTAACAATAACACAACCACACTAAGAATAAAATTCATTTCTTATCACATGTCTAGGTCATGTTACCACATTCTGGTAAAATGTTATTATATCCAATGTTACAAGTTTTATCAGCAAGGTGGTCATATAGGCTGGAACCTCGGTAAGGAAGTTGACGTCCTCGCATCTGTATCACGATGCTCCACATCTCCACCTAAGCACGTTAATGCTTCACCATCGTGGTGCAGTGGTCCACACTTGTATCCCCTGTACCACAGTGGTCCATACTTGTACCCCTACACCACGAAGGTCCACACCTAAACCCCTGGACCATAGTGGTCCACACCTGTACCCCAGTATCACAGTGACCGGTACCTATACCCTTGTACCACAGTGGTCCACACCTATACCCCAGCACCACAGTGGATCAAAGTGGTTTAAACCTGTACCCCACTACCACAGTGTTCTAAACCAGTACTACTGCACCACAGTGGTCTACACATATACCCCTGTACCACAGTGGTCCATACCTGTGTACCTGCACCACGAGGGTCCATGCCTGTACCCCTGAACCACAGTGGACCACACTTGTACCTCTGTACCACAGTAGCCCGAACCTGTACCACTGTACTATAGTGGTCCACACCAGTGCCCAGCACAACAGTAGTCCACACTTGTAACTCTGAACTACAGTGATCAACACCTATACCCCTGCACCACGGTGGTCCACATCTCATATCTGACATAGACAGGGATGTCAGCCACAGCATCGTGTCTTTCTTTGCAAATGACACCCGAATCTGCATGACAGTGTCTTCCATTGAAGACACTGCAAGGCTCCAGGCAAACATCAACCAAATCTTTCAATGGGCTGCAGAAAACAATATGAAGTTCAACGATGATATGGTAATCGTGAGGAAATTAAAACTTCATCAGAGTATAAAACAATTCCAAGCACACAATAGAGCAAAAATCTGACGTAAAAGACCTGATGGTGATCATATCAGAGGATCTCACCTTCAAGGACCATAACATTGTATCAATCGCATCTGCTAGAAAAATGACAGGATGGATAATGAGAACCTTCAAAATAGGGATGCCAAGCCCATGATAACACTCTTCAGGTCGCTTTTTCTATCTATGCTGGAATATTGCTGCACACTAACAGCACCTTTCAAGGCAGGTGAAATTGCTGACCTAGAAAATTTACAGAGAACCTTCACGGCGCGCATAACTTAGATAAAACACCTCAATTACTGGGAGCGCTTGAAGTTCCTGAACCTGTACTCCCTGGAACGCAGGCGGGAGAGATACATGATTATATACACCTGGAAAATCCTAGAGGGACTAGTACCAAACTTGCACACGAAAATCACTCACTACGAAAGCAAAAGACTCGGCAGACGATGCAACATCCCCCCAATGAAAAGCAGGGGTGTCAGTAGCACGTTAAGAGACAACACAAGTGTCAAGGGCCCAAGACGGTTCAACTGCCTCCCAGCATACATAAAGGGAATTACCAATAGACCCCTGGCTGTCTTCAAGCAGGCACTGGACAAGCACACAAAGTCGGTACCTGACCAGCCGGGCTGTGGTTCGTACGTTGGATTGCGTGCAGCCAGCAGTAACAGCCTGGTTGATCAGGCCCTGATCCACCATGAGGCCTGGTCACAGAACGGGCCGCGGGGGCGTTGACCCCCGGAACTTTCTCCAGGTAAACTCCAGGTAAACCTATATCCCTACACCACAGTACTCTACACCTGTACCCCTGTACCACAGTACTCTGCATTTGTACCCCTTTACCACGGTACTCTACACCTGTATCCCTGTACCACAGTGGTCCACACCTCTGCCTTTATACCACAGTATTCTACACTTATACCCATGTACCACAGTAGTCCACACCAGTGCTCCTGCACCACGATAGTCCACACCTGTACCCTGTACCACGATAGCACACCTGCACCCTGTACCACGATGCCACACCTGTACCGTGTACCACGATGGCACACCTGTACCCTGTACCACGATGGCACACCTGTACCCTGTACCACGATGGCACACCTGTACCCTGTACCACGATGGCACACCTGTACCCTGTACCACGATGGCACACCTGTACCCTGTACCACGATGGCACACCTATACCCTGTACTACGATGGCACACCTGCACCCTGTACCACGATGGCACACCTGCACCCTGTACCACGATATCACACCTGTACCACTATGTCACACCTGCACCCTGTACCACGATATCACACCTGTACCACTATGTCACACCTGCACCCTGTACCACGATGTCACACCTGCACCCTGTACCACGATGTCACACCTGCACCCTGTACCACGATGGCACACCTGCACCCTGTACCACGATGGCACACCTGCACCCTGTACCACGATGTCACACCTGCACCCTGTACCACGATGGTTCACGATTATGAAAAGAAGTTTTTTTTTATATATTTCAGTCAACAGTGGAGCCATCGCTATCGTACAGTATTATCGTAACGATAATACTGTACGATAGTGGTACATACCTGGAGAGGGTTTCGGAGGTCACCGTTCCCGCTGCTCGGTGTGTGGCCAGGCCTCGCATGGGTGCAGGTGTGGAAGATCATTATACAGGTGCGGTACTACCACCTGCACCATCCTGGGTTTAATACCATATGACGTTTTGTTTGCACAATAATAATGATGATGATGATGATGATGATGATAATAATAATAATAATAATAATAATAATAATAATAATAATAATAATAATAATAATAATAATAATAATAATAATAACAACAACAACAACCAGACGTATTTCGGTCGCTGCGTGATCCGAGGAAGGTATCCCCATATTCCATGACCTTAGTCCTCAGTGCTGCAATGCACGCTATTGGAATAGTGCAGAGTGCTGTATGATTTCATAAAGCTGTTAAATGTAGGTTTGAAGGTTTGAAGGGAATCAGAAGAGGCATTCTCAAGTCGTCATATGGTAACTAACATCCAAATTTCTTTAATAAAAAAATAGTAAATTTGGGCATACACAGACCAAATCTAACACAAATCATTCCGAGGGTCCGTAGAGACCAATACACGAACACATTAAGCTTGAAGCAACTCAGATGTGGGGCTGTCTAGTAATCGACTTGGAAGGGCCGTAGCTAATCAGATGAGACACTCGGAAATTATCGCCTGGAAGCAGTATTTAAAATTTTCAAATTGCTTCATGAAAAAGTGAAACCTATACAGGCCAAAAATCAGTCCAAACTTTTCTCTAAGTGACTTGCTTTTAAGGGAATAAGTTTCATGAGAGTTTAGTGTACATAACATATTAATTGTTAACAATGGTCTTCAGGGCAGACATTCGTTAGAGACACATAAAAGAAAATTAAGCTTATTTAATTTAGGGTAACCAAATAAAGTCAGGCAATGTGACTTATTTCTGGCCAGACAAGATATTCTCTAAGTATTTCAGAGAAACCAGTTTGATTATAAATGACCAGAAGAAGCAATTTTGCAGTTATTGCACAGAATATAATAAAAATTGTGCTTACACAGCCTAAACCCATGAGATTACATATATTGCATACTATACATACGAAGATTGATACCTGTCACACTTGTTATATTATAATCAGAGGAAAGAGCTAAACATGTAAGGGTTATATAGCCCTTGTTCAATTGGAAGCATTTAAATTCGATATAAGCAAGAGGAAGATAAGTCCAGTTTTTTGGATCAAGAACCTCTCATGATCATTATCATCAAGCCAAAATGATCCATTAAAGCAAAAACATATTATTACATTTAAAGTGACAAAATAGCATTTACTCACGTAATTAAATACACCAACCTTCTTCTAAGTAGAATACACAAGTGTTAAACTTTTGAAGGCAATCATAGGAGCCTCTCTCCAGTTATCCCACGTGAACAAAAATCTGGGAACGACCCATGTAGTTAGGGCCTTCAAGAGAAATTTTGCAAGGCGGAACAAGACTCCTTTCGGGTCCCTGGGGGCAGGCTGAGGCTTCTCTCAAAATTGAGAACTGGAAGTCCAATAAAACTATTGGTAAACTTTCACAAATGCTTTATTTCCTGTGCAGCTGACTGACCGGATAACATATACTTCATAGATTTTGAAAATTTTTGTTGACCTTTAACTAGACAAGTGCCTAAATTTTTAAACGTTTAATAAGTTCTTTCAAACTAAAATAAATTCTTAAAAAGTTTAATATTTACTAAGACTACTTAGTGAAATGAGGTTTTCTGCAAAATTTGTAATAACACTATTAAAACCGATTTCTCTGTCAATGCTTGACTCAATACTCTGTCTTGCTAAATCAATAAGTCGGGTTTGAGACATAGTAGGCCTTTAAAAGTTTTTGATATGTTAGAGTTTGCTAAAAGATCTTTCTGCTGACGCTACTATACCTGGAATTGTTAACGATATTCTGAAACTAACACAAACATTTGAAATATCTCACAAAGTTTGTGGTCTATTAATGAATTTCGCAATTGTATAGGTTTTAGTTCTGGTTTTCCAAAATTTGCATTATGTACTACTATTAAAAGTTGCATTTATGCTGCAAAATCTTCATCATTAAGGTCCAGGCCTCGGACAAATATGCCAGCATACCCCCTCCCTCGTCTCTCATAGGCTCTGTATGTAGCATCGTGCACATACAGCATGTAAATATGAGCATGTAAACAGTCCCATGATTCTTGCCCAAGAATAAGGCGTTCTCGAATAATAAACGAAAAATTTTGAAAAAGCAAAACGAAAATTTGTGAGAAAATAAAACGAAAATATTGCTGAAAACTAACGAAAAATAGACAGATCATCCCTCGTTACACCTCATGTTTTATTTTGATTTAAAAAATCCAGTAGATGAAACTTGCGAGAATTTTTTTTTTTTGTAAACTCGCAACCCACAGGTTTTCTTAAATCATCATATAAAAAAGGGGCCAGATTAAGGCATGGGCTTCAGGGGCTGAAGTCCAGGGACCTCCGCTAGCTGGAGGGACTCCAGAGATTAAGTGAAAAGTTGTTACAAAAAACGCGATTTCTAATAAGCACAGAGATCTCCAGTGAATACTAGAAAGGACTGTCCTTCTAGCATCCAGCCTGTTACTGGGTTTTTGTAACAAGTAGTCAGTATCCTGGTCCAATTATCCATTATAATTTAATAAGATTCAATAGTGCTTCAGGATTACAACTGGTAGGCTACTAACTAAAGAAATTAATATTTAATAAGATTATTAATAACAATAAAGTCGTCTAGGCGTATAATATCAAAGTAAATTAAAGTGATCAATTGAATATAATATAGGATACAAGTTGCTACACTTCTCTCGTGTACAGTAGTATTGTGCTGAAGGCACATATCACATCTTTATGGCTTTTAAGTACCGTCTGGTACATTGTTAGCATTTAATAAAATAATACAAATATATACAAGTAAATTTGTGTGTATGTGTGTAAGTGCTTTAAGTAGTTCGCTATGTCTCAAGACTCGACTAGACTTAACCAGTGACTGACTAAAAGTCCTCATATAAACTAACTTCTTGACCAACCTTGCAATCAGAACAGCTTGCTTGGACAATAAAACGACTGATAAGCCGAACAGCAATATAACAAGCAACAGCGACACAGAATCGGGAACAAGGAGATAATATAACGACACTAAGTAGGGACCATCTGCAGATCCTTCACAAAAGTCACAAAACTCCCATACTACTGAATCTAAGTTCAGCATTAGAAAATCCCCGACTGTGACAGTACACAGATACCAATACAAATTAGGTCAGAAGCTACAGCTCAGGACCTGAGTTTCTCAGAGTGTCTATGAGACACACAACCTCAGTACAACGTCGAAAATCACTAAGTCTAAGCTATGTTCTGTGAACAGAGTTACACAGAACCAACAACAAGAAAGCCCGCAATGGAGAGCTAGAGAGGCACGTCTTGTTGGAAGCCACGTCAAACAGACAAGAACGAGCGCAGGCCAGGCAGTCTCTGCTTCAGGTGAGGTGTGATCACCCCACCCTGATCACATGATTCTCCATGGACTGCTGCTGCCCAGCAACATAGAAGCAGGCAGCGAAACGAGCGGAGCGATAAACGCAGTAGTTAGACAAAGCTGTCAGCTACTTAACACACTCGGACTATGAGCACTGAATAATATATAAATGTTACATCCTACCTAATAATATAACTAAGTCAAATAATAATATAAAGCAATATATTTACGATTTAGCTAATATCGCAAATATAAGCAATATAAAATTATAAGAATAGTTAATATACATTATATACATTGTGACCCATTCAGGGGTAGCAATTAAAGTGAAATTAAGGCACATGTGCAACATGACTTAAGAAATCGTAATGGCCACGCTAGCTGGAGATTCGTCTGTAAAAACTTGCATTTGTGGTCACAGAGGTGCCTGTGCTAACCTTCCTATGGTGTAAAAATATACCTAGTTGGATGAATCTTATTGTGGCTAGCTGGTCTAGTGGCTAACGCGACGGGCTGGAGTTTCGAGACTCTATGACCGCGGGTTCAATCCCGGCCGGGGGTATGGTTTACATGTGCAACATCTGGGTATCTTTATTGTAGACGTTTCGCCATCCAGTGGCTTTATCAATACAAATTTCAGGACATAACTTGAAGACAGTAGAACTATGTACAGAAGATGAGGTAATCAGTCCCTCAACCTAGGAGTAGGTGCGAAGAGCACCATAGTCGTGGAGATTCTGAAGCAGAAGAAAGGAGCCTGGCGCTTATATAGTAACGTCAGGTGTAGCAGACGAGGGCATAATCACTGGTAGGCGGGATTCCCCAGTGGAAGTAGGTCCTTCCCAAAGAGATGGGTTAGTTGTAGTAGTAGTAGTCGTAGTCGTGAAGGCTCCTTTCCTCTGCTTCAGAATCTCCACGACTATGGTGCTCTTCGCACCTACTGCTAGGTTGAGGGACTGATTACCCCATCTTCTGTACATAGTTCTACTGTCTTCAAGTTATGTCCTAGAATTTGTATTGATAAAGCCACTGGATGGCGAAACGTCTACAATAAAGATACCCAGATGTTGCACATGTGTCTTAATTTCATCTTGTCGGTATTATATACCATTCTTGCACAGCAATTAAAGTGCTCACAGTTACTGCTGTAAATTTATAATAAACACAACAGTCAACAGTTCATTATATACGTGATGTAATAACATAATTATAGTATGGTATTACATCACATATATAATGAACTGTTGACTGTTGTATTTATCTTTTTCCTTCTGAAAATATAACCGAAGGCCTCAGAGTACCAGCCCAGGGACCTGCAAAATCTTAATCTGGCTCTTCATAAGAAACAAGATTTGTAATAGTCTATATAAATTAGACCAGACGATACCTGCATATATAGTAGCATGTAAGGTAGCAGTGAGTGTGGAGGTGGTGGTAGTAGTGATGGTTGTAGTGTTGTTGGAAGTAGTGATGGTAGTTGTGGTAATGATAGTTACAGTGCAATAGCGTTGAAAATATGAAGTCGATCGGAAGAAGCATCACAAATTATAAGGGAAAACTTTAGTAAAAGAGAACAAAAAATTTCAGGCAACCACATAAAGGTGCCCCTTCGAGAATACCCAAAAATGTGTTTGATATCTAAAATAAAATTGTGAAAAGAAAAATAACGAAAAAAAAGATGTGACATCTACCGAGCGCATCATTATAAATATGTAAGTGATGGTGGGTGAGGCCTCTCATGTTGTGGTGGTGGTGACCCTCTCATGTTGTGGTGGTGGTGACCCTCTCATGTTGTGGTGGTGGTGACCCTCTCATGTTGTGGTGGTGGTGACCTTCTCATGTTGTGGTGGTGGTGACCCTCTCATGTTGTGGTGGTGGTGACCTTCTCATGTTGTGGTGGTGGTGACCTTCTCATGTTGTGGTGGTGGTGACCCTCTCATGTTGTGGTGGTGGTGACCCTCTCACGTTGTGGTGGTGGTGAACCTCTCATGTTGTGGTGGTGGTGACCTTCTCATGTTGTGGTGGTGGTGACCCTCTCATGTTGTGGTGGTGGTGACCCTCTCATGTTGTGGTGGTGGTGACCTTCTCATGTTGTGGTGGTGGTGACCCTCTCATGTTGTGGTGGTGGTGACCCTCTCATGTTGTGGTGGTGGTGACCCTCTCATGTTGTGGTGGTGGTGAACCTCTCATGTTGTGGTGGTGGTGACCCTCTCATGTTGTGGTGGTGGTGACCTTCTCATGTTGTGGTGGTGGTGACCCTCTCATGTTGTGGTGGTGGTGACCCTCTCATGTTGTGGTGGTGGTGACCCTCTCATGTTGTGGTGGTGGTGACCCTCTCATGTTGTGGTGGTGGTGACCTTCTCATGTTGTGGTGGTGGTGACCCTCTCATGTTGTGGTGGTGGTGACCCTCTCATGTTGTGGTGGTGGTGACCCTCTCATGTTGTGGTGGTGGTGACCCTCTCATGTTGTGGTGGTGGTGAACCTCTCATGTTGTGGTGGTGGTGACCCTCTCATGTTGTGGTGGTGGTGACCCTCTCATGTTGTGGTGGTGGTGACCCTCTCGTGTTGTGGTGGTGGTGACCCTCTCATGTTGTGGTGGTGGTGACCCTCTCATGTTGTGGTGGTGGTGACCCTCTCATGCTTTGGTGGTGGTGACCCTCTCATTTTGTGGTGGTGGTGACCCTCTCATGTTGTGGTGGTGGTGACCCTCTCATGTTGTGGTGGTGGTGACCCTCTCATGTTGTGGTGGTGGTGAACCTCTCATGTTGTGGTGGTGGTGACCCTCTCATGCTGTGGTGGTGGTGACCCTCTCATTTTGTGGTGGTGGTGACCCTCTCATGTTGTGGTGGTGGTGACCCTCTCATGTTGTGGTGGTGGTGACCCTCTCATGTTGTGGTGGTGGTGACCCTCTCATGTTGTGATGGTGGTGACCCTCTCATGTTGTGGTGGTGGTGACCCTCTCATTTTGTGGTGGTGGTGACCCTCTCATGTTTTGGTGGTGGTGACCCTCTCATTTTGTGGTGGTAGTGACTCTCTCATGTTGTGGAGGTGATAACCCTCTCATGCTGTGGTGGTGGGGACCCTCTTATGTTGTGGTGGTGGTGACCCTCTCATGTTGTGGTGGTGATGACCCTCTCATTTTGTGGTGGTGGTAACCCTCTCATGTTGTGTTGGGGGTGACCCTCTTATGTTGTGGTGGCGGTGACCCTCTTATGTTGTGGTGGTGGTGACCCTCTCATGTTGTGGTGGTGGTGACCCTCTTATGTTGTGGTGGTGGTGACCCTCTTATATTGTGGTGGTGGTGACCCTCTTATGTTGTGGTGGTGGTGACCCTCTCATGTTGTGGTGGTGGTGACCCTCTCATATTGTGGTGGTGGTGACCCTCTCATGTTGTGGTAGTGGTGACCCTCTCATGTTGTCGTGGTGGTGACCCTCTCATGTTGTGGTGGTGGTGACTTTCTTATGTTGTGGTGGTGGTGACCCTCTTATGTTGTGGTGGTGGGGACCCTCTCATGTTGTGGTGGTGATGACCCTCTCATGTTGTGGTGGTGGTGACCCTCTCATGTTGTGGTGGTGGTGACCCTCTCATGTTGTGGTGGTGGTGACTCTCTCATGTTGTGGTGGTGGTGACCCTCTCATGATGTGGTGATGGTGACCCTCTCATGTTGTGGTGGTGGGGACCCTCTCATGTTGTGGTGGTGGTGACCCTCTCATGCTGTGGTGGTGGTGACCCTCTCATGTCGTGGTGGTGGTGACCCTCTCATGTTGTGTTGGTGGTGACCCTCTCATGTTGTGGTGGTGGTGACCCTCTCATGTTGTGGTGGTGGGGACCCTCTCATGTTGTGGTGGTGGTGACCCTCTTATGTTGTGGTGGTGGTGACCCTCTTATGTTGTGGTGGTGGTGACACTCTCATGTTGTGGTGGTGGTGACCCTCTCATGTTGTGGTGGTGGTGGCCCTCTCATGTTGTGGTAGTGGTGACCCTCTCATGTTGTCGTGGTGGTGACCTTCTCATGTTGTGGTGGTGGGGACTCTCTCATGTTGTGGTGGTGGCGACCTTCTCATGTTGTGGTGATGGTGACCCTCTCATGTTGTGGTGGTGGTGACTCTCTCATGTTGTGGTGGTGGTGACCCTTTCATGTTGTGGTGGTGGTGACCCTCTCATGTTGTGGTGGTGGTGACCCTCTCATGTTGTGGTGGTGGTGACCCTCTCATGTTGTGGTGGTGCTGACCCTCTCATGTTGTGGTGGTGGTGACCCTCTCATTTTGTGGTGGTGGTGACCCTCTCATGTTGTGGTGGTGGTGACCCTCTCATGTTGTGGTGGTGGTGACCCTCTTATGTTGTGGTGGTGGTGACCCTCTTATGTTGTGGTGGTGGGGACCCTCTCATGTTGTGGTGGTGGTGACCCTCTCATATTGTGGTGGTGGTGACCCTCTTATGTTGTGGTGGTCGTGACCCTCTCATGTTGTGGTGTTGGTGACTCTCCCATGTTGTGGAGGCGGTCATGACCCTTCCATGTTGTAGTGGTGATGACCCTCCAAGGTTGTGGCGGTAATCCTCCCAAGTTGTGGTGGTTATAACCCTCCCTTGTTGTGGTGATGGTGACCCTCCCATGTTGGAGTGGTTGTGACCCTCCCATGTTGTGGTGGTGGGGACTCTCCCATGTTTTATTGGAGGTGACCCTTTAGTGTTGTAGTGATGGTGACCCTCCCATGTTGTGGTGGTGATCTCTCATGTTGTGATGGTAACCCTCCCATGTTATGGTGTTGGTGACACTCCCATATTGAGGTTGTGGTGATGACCCTCCAATGCTGTGGTGGTGATAACCCCCTCATGTTGAGGTGATGGTGACCCTCCCATGTTATAATGATGGTGACCTTCCCATGCTGTTGTGGTGGTGACCCTCCCATGCTATGGTGGTGACCCTCCAGTGTTGTGGTGGTGACCCTCACATGTTGTAGTGGTGGTGATGACTCTCCTATGTTGTGATGATGGTGGTGATGACCCTCCCATGTTGTGATGGTGATGACACCTCTCATGTTGTGGTGGCGACAATCCCATGTTGTGGTGGTGGTGATGACTCCTCCCATGTTGTGGTAGTGACCCTCCCATGGTGTGGTAGTGACCCCTACCTAGTTGTGGTGGTGGTAGTAGTAGTGGTGGTGACCCTCCCCTGTTGTGGTAGTAGTGGTGGTAGTGATCTTTCCATGTGGTAGCGGTAGTGGTGGTGACCCTCCCATGTTGCGGTAGTAGTGGTGGTGATGATCTTTCCATGTGGTAGTGGTAGTGGTGGTGACTCTCCCATGTTGTGGTGGCAGTAGTGGTGTTGACCCTCCCATGTTGTGGTGGTGGTAACCCTCCCATGTTATGGGTTGGTGGTAACCCTCCCATGTTGTGGGTTGGTGGTAAACCTCACATATTGAGGGTTGGTGGTAACCATCCCATGTTGTGGTAGTAACCCTCCCATTTTGTGGGTTGATGGTAGCCCTCCCATGTTGTGGGTTGTTGGTATACCTTTCATTTTGTGGTAGCAGTGGTGGCAACCCTCCCATGTTGTGAGTTGGTGGTAACGCTCTGATGTTGTGGTGGGAGTGGTGGTAGCCCTCCCATGTTGTGAGTTGGTGGTAACCCTCCCATAATGTGAGATAGTGGTAACCTTCCCATGTTATGGGTTGGTGGTAACTCTTCCATTTTGTGGTAGTAGAGGTGGCAACCTTCACATGTTGTGAGTTGGTAGTAACCCTGCTATGTTGTTTTAGTAGTAGTGGTGACCCTCCCATGTTGTCGTAGTAGTGGTAGTGACCCCTCTAATGTTGTGGTAGCATTAGTGGTGACCCATGCTTTTGTTGTAATGTTGGTAACCTTTCCCATGTCGTACTGGTGGTGTTGACGCTATTATGTTGTGGTAGTAGTGGTGGTGACCCTCCCATGTGTGGTAGTAGTGGTGGTGATCCTCCCATGTTGTGGTATTAGTGTTGGTGACCCTCCTATGTTGTAGTAGTAGAGGTGGTGACCCTCCCATGTTGTGGTATTAGTGGTGGTGACCCTATCATGTTGTGGTAGTAATTATGGTGACCCTCTCTTGTTGTGGTATTAGTGGTGGTAACTCTCCCATGTTGTGGTACTAGTGGTGGTGGTGACCCTCCCATGTTGTGGTAGTAATGGTGGTGACCCTCCCTTGTGGTATTAGTGGTGGTGACTCTCTCATGTTGTGGTAGTAGCGGTGGTGACTCTCCCATGTTGTGGTAGTAGTGGTGGTGACCCTCCCATGGTGTGGTAGTAGTGATGGTGACCCTCTCATGCTGTGGCGGTCATAGTAAATCTTTCATGTTGTTGGTTTATTGTGACTCTCCCATGTTGTGGCAATGAGGGTTATGACCCTCTTCCCATGTAGTGGTAGTATTGGTGGTGACCATCCCATCTTGTCGTAATAGTGGTGATGGTGGTGTTATCGGTGGTAGTGGTGTTTGTTGTGGTGAGGGTGAAGGTGGTGATGGAGGCAGTGACCGTGGTTGTGGTGGTTGCGGCGTTGGTGTTGGTGGTGGTGGTAGTAGTGGTTTTGGTGGTAGTGATGGTGGTGGCGGTGGTAATGGTAGTGGTGGTGGTAGTAGTGATGGGGGTGGTAGCCGTGATGGTCGTTGTTGCGGCCCCCTACCAAACTAGTGGTTAAATGGTTAACCTGCCGGCCGGCAGTACCACTGGGTACTTCATCAAACCCAATGTGGGGACTGCTGAGCCGGCCTTAGCAGCAGTAAGTACCTGAACACCTCACGGTACGCACCGCAGCAGTAATTACCAGAACACCTTACAGTATAGATCTACCGGCAGTAGAGAGTATTCTCTTGCCCATCTTGTGGTATTTCTACTGGCGTTAGAGGAAGCGCTCACCGCAGCTTACTGAGTCCGTTGGCCTCAGTTACTTGATGGCCGCACTCAGTGAGCTCGCAGCATTGTGTTCTGCAAATGTGTCAACTGGTCTTGAAGGCGGTAGACAGTACTCACCAGACCATCTTACGGTGTACTTCTACCGGCCTTAGAGAGTATTTACAGGACTATCGGTGATGTCTGCGGACTCACCGCCTACGCTGGTCAACTGTGGGTCGGAGTCATCTGATGCTGTTTTAGTGGGACATTACTTGAAGAAAAGGTTGGAGTGTTACACTGAACTGGGCTAGGACCGTAGTATGACACTTAGGGAAGTATGATGGAGTGGAACACTGAGATGTGCTACAGGACCGTATGGAACACTGAGAAGAAAAGGGTGTCGTGTGACACTGAAGATGGCCTGGTTGTAGTGTACATTGAATAGTATCATGTGACTGGCCTCTCGAAAGACGCTACGTCGATAGTGAGTGTGTCGCAGAGACAAGGGTGTCAAGTGTGACAGTCGAGAAAGGGTGTGGATGACGCAGAGAAAAGGGTGTCGTGTGACACGGAGAGCTGGAGTGTCTGGTGACACAGAGAAAAGGGTGTCAAGGGACACGGTTGTGAAGGAGCGTCATCACACGGCGAAAAGGGTGTCGAGTGACACGGTGGAGAAGGAGCGTCACAACTCGAATAAGTGTCGTGAGGGACACAGAGCGTCATTATAAGTGTCGGGTGAGACACAGGGAGCGTCACAACTCGGATAAGTGTCGTGTGACACGGAGCGTCATAAGGGTGTCGTGAGACACGAAGTTGACTGTAATTTATTATTGTACAAATGTTATTTATAATTTATTAATTTAGCATAGATATATATATTATTTAAAGATGCTAATAATTTATTATTGTAACATTATATATATATATATATATATATATATATATATATATATATATATATATATATATATATATTTTAAATACCTCTAGACCAAAGATTGTGTTTTATATAATATTAAAGATTAATTTATTTTAATGTGTATTTATGCATCCCAAACTCTTTATTACAAAATGAGTAAATCCACCATCTAAAAATTATTTCTTTTGTAATAGTCGTGGTAGTAGAAAAGGGGGTTGTGATAGTGGTGGTGGAAGTAGTGGTGGTGGGGGAAGGGATAGTAGAATAAAGGGGTAGCGAAAGTTGCTGTGGTAGTAGTGGTGGTCATGGTAGTGGTGATAGCAGTGATGGTGATGGTGGTAGTAGTGGTTCTAGTGATGATAGTAGTAGTGGTGTTGGTGGTGGTAGTGGGGGTACTAATGGTGGTAGCAGTGATTGTAGAGATGGTGGAACTGATGGCAGTTGTAGTGATGGTCGTAGTATTGGTGGTACAGGTGATGGTAGCGGTGGAAGTACTGATGATGGTAGTGGTGGTGGTGGTAGCGATGATGGTAGTAGTGATGGTGGTGGTAGTGATGGTGGTAGAAGTTATGGTTTTGGTGGTAGAAGTTATGGTTTTGGTGGTAGCAGTAATGGTAATGATCGTGGTAATGGTGTTAGTAGTAGTGGTGGTAATGTTGGAGATAGTAGTGATTGTGGAGGTGATGGAAGTGATGGTGGTAGTGTTGGTGATACTGGTGATGGTAGTGGTATTGGTAGTAATGATGGTGGTAGTAGTGATGATTGTGGTGGTGGAGGTGGTAGTAGAAGGGTCAGTGGTGGAAGTATTAATTATGGTGGTGTTGGTGGTAGTAGTGGTGTTAGAATTGATGGTGGTAGTTGTGATGGTGGTAGTGATGGTGGTGGTAGTGGTGGTGGTAGTGGTGATGGTAGTGGTAGTGATGGCGGCAGTGGTGGTGGTAGTTGTGGTGGTAGTGATAGTGGTAGTGGTGGTGGTAGTGATGGAGGTAGTGGTGGTAGTAGTAGTGATGGTGGTGATAGTAGTGGTGGTCGTAGTGGTGGTAGTAGCTGTGGTGGTGGTGGTAGTGGTGGTGATAGTAGCGGTGTTGGTGGTATTGGTGGTAGTAGTGGTGGTGGTGGTAGTAATGGTGGTTGTACTAGTGGTGGTGGTGGTAGTTCCGGTTGTAGTGGTAGTAGTGGTTATACTTGTTGCATTCGTAGTGATGGTTATGGTGGTAGTAGTGATGGTGGTAGTGGTGGTGGTGGTAGTGATGGTAGTAGTGACGATGGTGGTGGTAGTAGTGGTGGTGGTAGTGGTGATAGTACTTATAGTGGTGGTAGTGGCCGTGGTAGTAGCGGTGTTGGTAGTAGTAGCAGTAGTGGCCGTGGTAGTAGCGGTGTTGGTGGTAGTTGTGGTAGTAGTGGTGGTGGTAGTGGGGTTTGTAGTTGTGGTGGTGGTATTGGTAGTAGTGGTGGTAGTGGCAGTAGCGGTGTCGATGCTGGTGGTAGTAGTAGTGGTGGGGGTAGTGGAGGTAGTACTGGGGGTGGTAGCAGTGGAGGTAGTCGTGGAAGAGGTAGTGGTGTTAGTCGTGGTAGTAGTGGTGGTGGCAGTGGTGGTAGTAGTGGTGGTGGTGTTAGTCGTGGTAGCAATGGTGGCGGTTGTGGTGGTAGTAGTGGAGGTGGAAGTAGTGGTGATAGTAGTAGTGGTGGTAGTAGTGGTGGTGGTAGTTGTGGTGATGGTGGTATTGCTTGTAGTTGTGGTGGTAGTGGTGATAGTAGTGGTGGTGGTAATGGTGGTAGAAGTGGTGGTGGTGGTAGCACTGGTGATAATGGTGGTAGTACTGGTGGTAGTGGTGGTAGTTGTTGTGGTGGTAGTGGTGGTAGTAGTGGTGATAGTAGTTGTGACAGTAGTAGTGGTGGTGGTAGTTGTGGTGATGGTAGTAGTGGTGGTAATAGTAGTGGTGGATGTAGTAGTGGCAGTTGTGGTGGTGGTAGTGGTGGTAATGGAAGTGGTGGTAATAGTGGCGAAAGTAGTGGTGATAGTAGTGGTGGTGGTGGTGGTAGTAGTAGTGGTGGTGGTAGTTGTGGTGGTGGTAGTTATGGTGGCGGTAGTGATGGTAGTAGTGGTGATGGTGGTAGTAGTGGTGGTTGTAGTTGTGGTGGTGGTAGTGGTGGTAGTAGCGGTGGTGGTAGTGATGGTAGTAGTGGTTATGGTAGTGGTAAGGGTAGTGGTGGTGGCAGTAGTGATGCTATTTGTGGTGGTGGTGGTGGTGGTAGTGATGGTAGAAGTGGTGGTGGTAGTAGTGGTGATAGTAGTGGTAGTGGTGGTAGTGGTAGTGGTAGAGGTGGTAGTAGTGGTGGTGGTAGTAGTGGTGATAGTAGTGGTGGTGGTAGTAGTGTTGGTGGTAGGTGTGGTGGTGGTGGTGGTGGTGGAATTAGTGGTGGTAGTAGTGGTAGTAGTGGTATTGGCAGTTGTGGTGGTGGTGTAGTGGTGGTGGTAGTAGTATTGGTGGTAGTAGTGGTGGTGGTAGTTGTGGTAGAAGTGGCGGTGATAGTAGTGGTTGTGGTAGTGGTGGTAGTGGTGGTGGTAGTAGTGGTGGTGGTAGAAGTGATGATAGTAGTGGTGGTTGTAGTTGTGGTGGTGCTAGTTGTGGTGGTGGTGGTAGTGGTGGTGGTAGTGATGGTAGTAGTAGTGGTGGTGGTACTAGTGGTGGTGGCAGTTGT
>NC_091293.1:53848487-53860611 GCF_038502225.1 Cherax quadricarinatus
GACTCATGTTGTAGTGGCCAGGCTTAGGCTTAGTTACAAGTGCTTCTGACATTTTGGGAGACACACAGACGATTATCGAACTAAATGCACGTTATGTTGTCAGGCACATGGTCACTGTCTTGAACACTATGTGCCTAATTGTCCACTTATTGAGGAATACAGAGATAGACAGTATAATAAGCTATGTGACATATCAAGGTATCTTATTAATGAAAATAAGTTACCAGATATACTAAGCAAATTTCCTAAATTTTCTTGTAACAGATAAGTTAACTGTAGATACAAATCCAAATGTACACCCGTAACCCTCTTGGGGTCTAGTTCCTAGACCTTCTGTGTATCCACATGCTCTTGCGCTACCGTCCACAGGATGGATATGGAGTGCACAATAAACTAGCCACTTCGGTGACAAAATCTAAATCTAATCTATCAATTATCCTTAAGATTTTATAGGCAGTAATCAGGTCTTTCATTGTACTCTCGGCCACGGTCGACAGCTTCGTTTCCTTCAATATCTCCTCACAGTGCATTCGTCTCAGATCTTATACTTATTCTATTTGCATACCTTTGGACCTCCTTGATGTGTTGGATCAGGTATAAACTGTTACAAAAATGCGACATCTATTAAGTGAAGATATCTCCATAGAATACTAGAAGGTCAACTTATTGATCCCCCTCCAGCATCTAGCCTGTGTCTGGTTTCGCAACAGTTTGGTGGATTATATTCTAGTCCAGTTATCCCGTGAAATTAGGTGGCTTCTCAGCAGAGTTTTTGGATTGCAACTGAATGAATACAAACCAACCAAATAAAAGTTGAGATCTTTAATACCCAAGAGGGGTCTAGATTGTAATGATTATAACGTATGTAATTTCAATATTTAAGAAGACAACCTCCAACACAGTTCTTGGAGTATAACTTTTTATACTTATACATCATACTTGTTCTGTATTTAACATATACGTTTAGTGCTATGGGCACTTCAGATATTATACAGTAGACTTTAATATTCTTATGAATATATACCGTCTGGTAGGCTGCTATGATGAGGTGTACTCATAAATACAATGTTAAATGTATATGTTTGTGAGTGCTCGTTATGTGCTTGGATTGACTCGGATTAGACTTAGAATGTGATTGACAGGAAGTCCTTATATAAGCTAACTTCTGGACAATCGAAGCATTCAAACAGCTTGCCTGAGCAGTATGACGACCCGTTCGCCAAACAGCAATAATGCTCGAGAAAGCAGTGAACAGCAGAGCATCAGGCAAGGAACTAGGAGACCAAAAATGACGCTAATTGAGGGAACCATCAGCAAAGTCTGAACTCCCTTATTACTGAAAGTGAGTTCAGCAATTCCAAATTCCCGGCTACGACAGTGTGTAGATGCCAAAACATTGTAGGTAGAGAGATGAACTCGGGACCATAGGTAATAGTGTCTCACGATACACAACCTCTGAAAACGTCAAATATCACTAAGTCTAAATAATACTCTGTGAGCAAAGTTACACAAAGTTAGATGTATGTCCCGGCTCACAAAAAGAGACATGCTCTACCAAAAACAGTCTAAATAACACGAGCTGAGGAGAACAGCATTCTCCCAACAGAGAGAGAGAGAGAGAGAGAGAGAGAGAGAGGGAGAGAGAGAGAGAGAGAGAGAGAGAGAGGCAGGGCCTGCAGATCCAGTGTCTGGTGACTCATAACCAGCATGATTCTGGCATGAACTGTGAAACAAGCGTGCAGGTAGTTTGCAGAGTGCTAGCAGCCAATCAAAACTCCCTCAATGAGCACATTATTATTATTATTATTATAATCAAGGGGAAGCGCTAAACCCGGAGGATTATACAGCGCCTGGGGGGGGGGATGTGGAAGGCATTCAGGCTTAATTCGGGGAACTGGAGCACAGATCCAATTTCCTAAATAAAGAGCCCCTCACCAACATCAAGGAACCTTCCTTGAGGGGTCAATGAGCACAATGAGCGGTGTAGTTGTTACATCCTACCTATGTACACGAGTTAATAACATTAGTCAAATATTATTATTATCATGGGGAGCGTTAAACTCGTAGGGATTATACAGCACCTGATGGTATAAACCTTGGTAATAAATACCGACAAGTTGGTTTAGAAAGACACGTAAGCAAACACTATGACATTTATTAGAAAACGTTTCGGTCCTGGGCCCTTGATCACTTCTAACATACATGTATGTATAATGTTCGTCTCAGTCTTGCGATGACCCGTCTCTTGCTCCCGAGGGAGAAAGGTTTCTACAATGACGCGACGTATGCTGCTCAAGCACTCTTCTGGTCAGTTCAACTGGTGCACCTCATAAGTGACAACACCTTATGTACTCCTAATTATGGACATTAGCGAGGAGGAGGATATGTCGTTATCACGGGTAACAGCTTGTCTGGTTCGTTGATCCCATGGTACACTAGTGTGGCCACAGTCATCTCTGGGTCCTCTTCGGGAGGAAATATCACTCCTAGTTGCCTGCGGAGTGTCTCAGTAACTTCGCACTCAGAAGATAGTGTGTTAGGGGCCGCCGGACAACGTGCTGACAGTACTGGCACATCTCCATAACATACAGAGGTAGAAAGACATTATATATAGGCGGAGAGTGAGGTGTGAGTGACCCATGATGACCTTCAGGTCACCATGCGTCACTCACATCTCACTCTTCAGGTCACCATGCGTCAATCACACCTCACTCTCCGCCTATATATAATGTCTTTCTACCTCTGTATGTTAGAAGTGATCAAGGTCCCAGGACCGAAACGTTTTCTAATAAATATGTCATAATGTTTGCTTACGTGTCTTTCTAAGCCAACAGCACCTGATAAATCGGATAATAATATAAAGCATGACATTTTTCGTTTTGGCTATAAACGAAAAGTTCAGCAATATAAAATTATATGACATAGCAATATTTATACATAATATTTCATGCGTCATTTTCTGAGGACACAACATGGGTTCCTTGCTGGACCTTGTACTCATTGACCGATCTAACATATGTCGTATATAAGGCTCTGAAGAATTCTTTATTTAAGCTCCTGACTGCTATTTCGAGATTTGTTAATCATGCAAATGTCAACGCTGCTTTGGCTTAAATGGAAACCTGGCTATATGCTTGGTATTATATTCACACGCAGACCCTTTTCACTCTCCGATATTTTCCCTAGTTCGCTGGATCGTCCATTTTTTTCGAGTTGAACTTGAGGAGGTACTTGTTTCACCACATTTTTAGTCTTTGAGGTCTCCTTGAAATACATCACTGTCCTCTCCTGTTCATAATCTTCTCATTAGTTTTACATTTACAAACAGTGACACATTAGACACAGTCCCCTCGAGAAGTTGTTCATACATATTAGGAACAGTAGTTTTCATAGTGAAGATCAAAGCAGAAGTCCACGCGTCTCATCTCTTACTGTTACTCTCAACCATCTGTCATTCAGGTGCTTCTTGACCCACTGGACCACTTTGCCATTTTACCCTGCTTCTTCCTCTAATTTCTGGACTAGTTTGTGTTATGGTATTTTATTAAATGTTTTCCTGCAGTCCATGAAAATGAGATTCGTCCATCTCTATCTTTCCTGTTTTGTCTCTGTGAATATGACAGACCAAATTTGCAGGACTGGATTTTCCATTCCTAAAATCACGCATTTTTTTTTTTTGAGAGAGAGAGAGAATCTTCCCTTCAAGTTCTCAAATATCCTTTCCCTTACCAACTTCTCCAGAGCTTCCAGCAAGATGCATGTCAGAGATACCGGCCTCTAGTTCACTATCTATTGTCTGTCCACCTTGTTTTGTACAAAGAAGGACTACATTTGCCTTTTCACAATTCTTTTGGCACTTTGTTATTATTGAAGAGGTTGGTTGTGCCTTTGCTCTTGGGCCCCACAATAGTTCATACTCTCAGAATCTATGGTGATATGTTATCTAGTCCCAATGTTTTTGTAACATTGGGCTCATCATGTGAATCATTGTCCTTTTATTCTGAGCATTACTCCTTCCTTGGCCGTCTATTGTTTAGTGGAGAATATCACATCAATGCCGCTATTATTTTCATCTCTCCATTATAATAATAATAATCACCCTGTTTTTAGCTTTTCTAATTCCACACAACTTTAATGGTTTCTGATCATCAGTTCTCCTCCTCCTCTACTATTTTCCCTTTTTTCTTAGTGTTTGGTTACTCTGAAAAATAATGCATTTGTAATTATTATTGAGAGTTTCGTCTCTGTAATAGCTATAACATCAGGGTTTCCACCTCCTACTCCTTTTTTTTTAATGACTTCACATTTATTCGTGATTCGATCCATATTTGAGTACAACATTCTGATTCTTCTTCATCTTACTGTTCTCTGAGTAAGCTGCTTTTTTTTTACTTTACTTCTGGAAAAGCTAAACGAAAATTGGGGTAGCTCTTGAACTCATTCCATCCGAAAACAAAATGTGGAAAAGATATGGAGAAAACATAACGCCACTAATGGCTTCTTCATTCCTAGTGAAGAAACCCCTTAGTGGCGAAACGTTTCTTCTAATAAATGTCCTGAACTGTACATAATTGTGATTTTCTTTCCATCTGTTGATGCACATCCAAGATAGGTAGACTCTTCCCTCTTAATTCCTCTGTTACTATCTTCTTTCTCACGTCTCCCTTAACATAGACTGTCTCGAATTAGCGAGATCCATTAAAATTTTATTTTCTTCTCATAGCTAGATCTTCTGTTTCAGGCCTCATCAATAGAATTCACAATAGCCTCATCTCGTCTACATAGATTTGTACTCAAAAATTATCTACAGATTTTCCTAGTCACTTGCAGCTCACATTTCGTCCTTCAGAACGCCGGGTCACCATCTGGAAAAGTCCCGGGCCTGGACAAAACCGGCGAACCTACTACAATACAATACAATTCCGTCAGAACATCAGTTTCCTGTTCCTCCTTCTGAGTCCTTATTTTCCTTCCAGGTTGTTTTATTTTATTAAAACCGAGCACTAGGAGAACTGTCCTACTGGGTTCTCTTAATTCGGTGTGTGTGTGTGTGTGTGTGTGTGTGTGTGTGTGTGTGTGTGTGTGTGTGTGTGTGTGTGTGTGTGTGTGTGTGTGTGTGTGTGTGTGTGTGTGTGTGTGTGTGTGTGTGTGTGTGTGTGTGTGTGTGTGTGTGTGTGCGTGTGTGTGTGTGTGTGTGTGTGTGTGTGTGTGTGTGTGTGTGTGTGTGTGTGTGTATGTGTGTGTACTCACCTATTTGTGCTCACCTATTTGTGGTTGCAGGGGTGCAGGGGTCGAGTCATAGCTCCTTGCCCCGCCTCTTCACTGGTTGCTACTGGGTCTTCTCTCTCCCTGCTCCATGAGCTTTATCATACCTCGTCTTAAAACTATGTATGGTTCCCGCCTCCACTACGTCACTTTCTAGGCTATTCCACTGCCTGACAACTCTATGACTGATGAAATACTTCCTAACATCCCTTTGACTCATCTGAGTCTTCAGCTTGTGACCTCTTGTTTCTGGGTCCCATCTCTGGAACATCCAATCTTTGTCCTCCTTGTCTATTCAGCGCAGTATTTTATATATCGTTATCATGTTTCCCCTAACCCTCCTGTTCCTCAGTGTCGTCAGGCCGATTTCGCTTAACCTTTCATCGTAGGACAATCCCCTTAGCTCTGGGACTAGTTTTGTTGCAAACCTTTGCATTTTCTCTGATTTCTTGACGTGCTTGACCAGGTGTGGATTCCAAACTAGTGCTGCATACTCCAGTATGGGCCTGACATAAATGGTGTACAGAGTCTCGAACGATTCCTTACTGAGGTATCGGAAACGCTATCCTTAGGTTTGCCAGACGCCCGTATGCTGCAGCAGTTATCTGATTGATGTGCGCCTCAGGAGATGTGCTCGGTGTTATATTCACCCCAAGATCTTTTTCCTTGAGTGAGGTTTGCAGTCTTTGGTCCCCTAGACTGTACGTACTGTGTCTGCGGTCTTCTTTGCCCTTCCCCAATGTTCATGACTTTGCATTTGGCGGGGTTAAATTCAAGGAGCCAGTTGCTGGACCAGGCTTGTAGCCTCTCCTGCATCTGGCTTCTTCTTTTTCTTCTTTTTCTTCTTTTTTTTCTTCTTCTTCTTCTTCTTCTTCTTCTTCTTCTTCTTCTTCTTCTTATTATTATTATTATTATTATTATTATTATTATTATTATTATTATTATTATTATTATTATTATTATTACTATTATTATCATTGTTGTTTATGTTATTGCTGACGTTGTTGTTGTTCTTGTTGTTCTCTTTCTTCTTCATTTTCTTCTTCATCTAATTATTATTATTATTATTATTATTATTATTATTATTATTATTATTATTATTATTATTATTATTATTATTATTGCTATTATTATTAAAAGAGATTAATATTTTGTTATAATAATTGTTTGTCATTATTATTATTATTATCATCATCATGACTATGTTTATCATTAGTTCTACCATTATTATTTTCACGGTCATCAGCAGGAGAAAATCTGATGAGAGATATTGGTTGTGTGGTGAATGACCGCGTCGTCGGCAGTGCCGGAGGTGGTGGTGGCTGCCCAGGCTGCCAGGATAGTCTGCAGGCAGTGTCATGCCGGACGCCGGAGGGTGAGGTGATCCGTTCTCGCCCTCTTTCTTGCTCTCACTCACTCGCTCTCTCTTTCTCTCTTTCTTTATCTCTTTCTCTCTCTCTCTCTCCATTTCTTCTTCTAACTGGAGAATATGTTCCAATAAGCATACGGCGTATATATTTATAGATAATAAAGTCAGAAATAAAAAGTTGTTGGGGAACTTAGTGAATGCAGGCGGGTAATTTCCCCTCGACTGAAGACATTATTACTTATGATTAATCTTGGTAATAAAGTCCCCCCTAATTTATTTTTTTAGTTTTCTTAACAGTGGACAAAGCAATTCACAAAAGCGCAATAAGCAGGCAAGATGGTGACAACAAAAGCTCTTAACAAAATCTGAGTAGAAAATATTGGCTTTTATTATATCATACAATAGTTTTAGTGTTGTAATAAAATTAAATAAAGAGGAGTATTTATAAGAGTAGTTGAAGCGGAAAACGACGTATATTTTTTTTTTCATCTCTCAAATGGATAATTTTCACAGTCGCGGCAGATTATTATTATTATTATTATAATCAAAAAGAAGCGCTAAGCCACAAGGGCTATACAGCAGTCGCGGCAGATAATAATGTAACTGTGGCTGGGACTTCGCCTCTCACTGTCCTCCTGACCTGTGAGACCCAACTCGACGCTGGCCGGGTGTGCTGACACCAGAAATAAAAGCAGATTTGAAGTACAGTCACGGAGGTTTTCGAACCTGGCGCTAGTAAGAGATGGTTCGTCACTTGCTGCTGGTTGTCATGGCAACCTCCGCAGTCTTGCACCCTGACGGTGAGTGTTCACTACCCCGTGTTTGAGTGTTCTAGTGCCCACTGCCTGTGTTTTGGTGCCCTCTAGTGTTTCAGTGCTCTAGTGCCCACTGCCCCGTGTCTGAGTGTTCTAGAGCCTACTACCTACTGTATACTGCCCACTACCTTCTGTATACTGCCCACTACCTGCTGTAGAATTTCTACTGCCTGTGGTATAGTGCCACCTACCTACTGTAGAGTGCCTACTACCTTGTGTTATGGTGCCCACTACCTATTGCATAGTGCCTACTACCTGTGCCTACTTTCCTGAGCAGTTTTGTACTGTCCACTACTTGTGTGCTCTATTCCCCACTTCTAGTGTAGAGTGTTCTACTGTCTGACACTTGCGTTCAGTGTTATAGTGTCCACTACCTGTGTTCACTGTTTTGCTGTTCATCACCTCTGTTCAGTGTTCTACTATCCATCGCTTGTGTTCAGTGTTCTACTATCCATCGCTTGTGTTCAGTGTTCTAGTATCCATTTCCTGTGTTCAGTGTTATAGTGCCCACTACCTGTGTTCGGTGTTTTATTGCCCACTACCTGTGTTCGGTGTTCTACTACCCACTACTTGTGTTCAGTGTTCTAGTATCCATTACCTGTGTTCAGTATTCTAGTGCCCATTACCTGTGATCGGTGTTCTTGTGCCCACTGCCTGTGTTCAGTATTACAGTGCCCACTACCTGTGATCGGCGTTCTTGTGCTCATTACCTGTGTTCAGTGTTCTAATGCTTACTACATATGCTCAATTTTCTACTACCCACTACCTGTGTTGAGTGTTTTAGTGCACACTTCCAGTGCTCAGTGCTCTAATGCTCATTACCTGTGTTGACCTCATTGTCTCGATGTTACTCGTGTAATAGACGCTTCAGTCTCCATTACCTGTGTTGTTACATTCTTTGTGTTTCAGCATCAAATATTTTTTTTTTTCACTTATTTCTGTGAATGTAGAGGATAACTACTCTGATCTACCTTGAGGGTGGTCCGGGGGTCAACGCCCCTGCGGAGTGGTCCATGACCTAAGGTATTTTCAGCGCTGGATTAATTTCTTGGCTGGTAATGGAAACTCTTGGCCTCTAAGATCTACTTACGAATACACATTTGACTTGTGTACAATGTATTGGTCCTAACAGAACGTATACATTGTGTTCAATGAAATCGTCATTTTTTTTTTTGTAATTAAAGAAAATGGCTGAGTTTGAATTAGCAGTTTTCTTTTCTCATTATTATCTCATCCGAGATTTTTGGGCCAAAACTTTTTTATAGACCCTGGGCACTGTGGCCCCCTTGTGCTCAATGAACAATCAGACCTGCATGCGTTGCTATCTTTCCAGAAAGCTGCCCACAGCAGCTTTCCGGAAAGCTAAAACTCAAGGTACCTGTTTACTGCTGGGTGAAGAGGGGCTACATGTGTAAATATACTTAGTGTCTCTATCCACCCTAGAATCTAATCTGTGTCCTTCGGTTGTCAGCTACGAGCAAATCTTTGCAACATTTGATATGCGGGATAATCCCAAAAATATATCCTCTCTTATTACGCCATTTTATTTTACTATGCATAGCGGAGTGTAGTAAAGTGTAACCTCGTTCATAGTCAGAATGTCGTAATAGTTAAGCTTCACTCATATCATCTGTAAAATATAAGAATAAAGTATAATCAAATACCATTACTGAATTTTTACGTGCATTATGAACATCTGAAGTGTGCATACATTTTTAGAGTGGGACACAATTTGTTTCAGTGGCAACTGCCTGTGTTATACAACTCGTTATGTGTTCTAGTACCCATTAGGTGGACCACACTGTCCAATACTTGTGTTTTAGAGACCATTTTATATTACTCATGATCGAGAACGAGTTTTAATCAAGAGAGAATGATTGTAGCTATGGAAATTGGCCTAAATATTCAGCTACACTTTTATATTTCAGGAGAAACAAAGTGGAACCTAACAAAATTATTCGAGAGCTTTCAAAGGACAAGGTTTAACTGATTGTTCTTGGAATAAATTTCAAAATAGCTAGTTAATTTCGCGAGGACTGGAGGAAGGATCGACCATCACCAGCCCTCGCACTGAATGATACAAAAAATAAATAAATAAGTATATTGTGTAGCAATCAAAGCGCAAAATACAAGTCACAATACCATAGCTGGAACAATTCACAACTCACAAATTGGAAGCGAGAACTTTTTCGATAATGCTGTTCAGTTTTCATTTACATTTTGTGTGTTAGTTGTGATAAAGAATTTATTACAACTATTTTATCAAGATAAGGGGAAAGCCTTCTCCCGACATACGTCTTTATTAAATGAACTAACTTACTCTGTAGAATTTTTGGTCATTTGACTGGCTTACCAGGCCACTCCATAAACATATGAAATACCACTTCGTTACATGTATTACTTGACTTCATTGTCATTATTTAACAAGAAAGAGAAAAAAATCGTTTGCGATTTATTATCTTTGTGTGGGGGAGGAAATCGTCCTGTCTTCATATACTGTGCCTGTTGAATTCTAGACTAGCACTTCTCTCAGTGTTCACCTCCCCGCAGTGTTATCTTGGTTCACTGTATCCGTTGAACTCACCGCTAATACCACTGCTATGTGCACCTTCCCACAGCTGAACTCAACTATTAACACCACTGCTATGTGCACCTTCCCACAGCTGAACTCAACTATTAACACCACTGCTATGTGCACCTTCCCACAGCTGAATTCAACCATTAACATCACTGCTATGTGCACCTCCCCACAGCTGAACTCACCATTAACACCACTGCTATGTGCACCTCCCCACAGCTGAACTCACCATTAACACCATTGCTATGTGCACCTCCCCACAGCTGAACTCACCATTAACACCACGCCTGTGTCCACCTCCCCACAGTGTTACCATCATCCGCGTGTCAATACCCAATTGAGGCACGGAACGTGCTATATTACCCACTATCTCTGCTATTTTTCCTGTTACCTGTATATTACTAACACTGCGCTATTTTGCTCTCTGCTACCATATTGCCAATTACATTAGGTATATTGACCATTCACCGTGCTCTACATGTTTATAACCTGTCTTATATTGTAGGCTGTCTCTCATTCAATACTCTCAAGGTATATATAGGCTTCACAAACAAATAATTACGAATTTATTAATTCTGAATATATTCAAAAAGTAATGGAGGCATACATAAACATATACACGCACACATACATACATACATACATACATACACACATCTACATATATATATATATATATATATATATATATATATATATATATATATATATATATATATATATATATATATATACTATGCTCAAAAACAGGGCATAACGATGAGAAATCCGTTAAGCCCCTTACTCAGTAACTTGTCTAAGGAATTCTGTGAGACTAGACTTCTTAAAGACATTCTCCCAGATGAAGCTAGTTGGTTCAGATAACTAGATGATGTTCTTTGCCTGTGACTGAGAGATCAAAACTGATGAGTTTCCACCTAGACTCAATGGACTAGTATCTTCCATTAAGTTTACTACAGAACATGAAGTGAACAACAGTTTGCCTTTCCCAGATGTTTTAATCCATCGTATTGATTGAAAATTCAAATTTATTGTTTATAGGAAGTCCACCAATGTGTCGTCATACATTCACTACTATTCCAGTCATGAAACTAGGGGAAAAAGAAGTGTGTTCCTCACAATGTTCTTGAGAGCCTTGAGCATCTGCAGTCCAGAGTACCTAGAGGACGAAGTCAGCAAGATATTCAACATAGCCACAAAACTAAGATATCATAAGGATTTTGGCGAGAAGGCACTAATGTCAGCAAAAAAGACTTTCTACAGGATTGAACCTAAAGAAGTGATGGCCAGGAAAAATGTACTAGTTTTACCATACAATGAGAATCTGGTTTGCCTGCCTGAGGCATTAAAAAGATCAATATAAACCTTACTTTCAAAAAAAAAAAAAACGGGGACAGTGAAACAAAGGCTGATTAAAAACACACCCTCCAACAAAGTTGGTGGGGTTTACAAGGTTCTCTCTTGAAACATGACAGGAATACCGTATATAACTCAAATTATGGGTTATACAAGCTCGATAGCTATAAGGTGATCTCATGATGGACTAGTGACGCTCGACATGCAGTTTACGCACCAGAACACCATGCTACGCCAGTTGATGTATGGTTATATAACACGTTTAGCTGTGATTGCACCATACATTGACAAGATTACCTGATTACATAAGTAGTGGGTTAAAGGATATTAGAAGTAGAAATCTGGATCATAGAAATATGAGAGGAATGGTATAGAAGAATCCCAACTAAGGCATAATAATCGATACTGAAAAGAATAGTAGACAATACAAAGGATACGTCTCAGTACCCCTGAGAACATTCGGGAACAGGATATTTAAATGGACAAAGAACACATTTATTTCCTTTCTTTTATTAATTGAATAGGTTACACAGAATAATAGCAATCCAGATATATAATATCCACTGAGAAACATATTTTCTCAAGTTACAGGACCTGTTCTAAACGGTTAGAAAAAGCCTGGGGCAGACTATTATATCTTCTAATTTCATAATTCTTGACTTCTCAAAACCCTCTTACCCCATATGAGGGAATGGGGGATGGTGGGAGTGTGACGCTGACCGCCGACCACATTCTAAGAGA
>NC_091293.1:53865711-53920711 GCF_038502225.1 Cherax quadricarinatus
GCTGGGAATCGAACCCAGGCCCTCACCGTGTGAAGCGAGAGCGTTAACCACCAGGCCACCGGAGGCAGCATCCATACAAAGCTTTAAGAAAAGGTACGATAAAGCTCTTGGAGCACGGAGAGAGTGGATCTAGTAACGGCCAACGAAGAGGCGGGACCAGGCGCTACGCCTCAACCCCTGCAACTACATACAGATGAGTGCAAATAGGTGAGTACACATGCACACACCATATTAACCTGCATATATTGTTCCTACCTCAGTGTTGACTCACCTTAAAGCAAACAACATCACTAATAAGACAGAAAAAAGTGAGTAGTTAGGAAAGTGACGCAAATACAGAATAATACTAAGGATTCGACAACAATACCGAAAACGCTTTCTTAGGTATATACAACAAAGGTCAGAGAAAAGCTTATTTCACTTGAGACAAACTCTGGACAGCTTACTGACAATAAGAATGAAATGTGCTTTATTTTTAACAAGTTTTATCTCCCGGTTTTCGCCCAGGAAAAGACAAACTATATCCCAGTAATTAATTTTTTATAAAGGGTCTGAAGAAAATAAATCACGTAATTTCACAGTCACTGGGGTAAGGTAGTCAAACAGGTTGACCGATTAAAACAAAATTATTCCTGATGAATCTTGCCTATCTTCCTGATGCATTTCTTTTTCATTCATGAGTCATATTTAAGATCATATATTATTTTCAATGGAACATGATCACTCTTTCCAAACTGATTTAGACAGTTTATGCAATAAATTTCTCCCTCGACTGTTTTCTCTTACTCTTGTTGCTTCATTTATAAATTGGTGAAAAATAAAAAGTATGTTAAAAAATTTTATTGACAATTTTATTTAACCATTTCCGGCCTCATAGGCGCCCAACTTTTCTTTATAGTGAAAATCTCCAATTACATTTTTTTTTTCACTTTTAACGGTCACTTTTCATCAATAGTTCCCTTAATTTATTATGCAGTCCCTCCTTCACCTTATCAAACTCTTCTCTCGCTTAAGTAATATTTAATTGAGAGTTGCAAGCATTAACTGCTAAGAGTTTCCGTTTCTGTTTTGTCGTTTTATAACTAAAATTTTCACCTTTTTGTGTTATTGATTTCAATTTCCGTGTAACGAGATCATCCCTCGTCTCTAGGCGTACATAAGTCACCTGTTGTGTAATAGCAGAGAGAGCGAGAGAGCGAGAGAGCGAGAGACAGAGAGAGAGAGAGAGAGAGAGAGAGAGAGAGAGAGAGAGAGATCTGTCATTTCAGCAGCTGTCAACAGTGGAGAGATGTGGGCGGCCTTACTGTTATGTACAAGGCCAATATTGTCAAAGTACCACACTTGGCTCCACTTCGAGGACAGCGACAAGTTAGCTTCTACACAACAAGACGGGCAGCAAACAGCGACTACACTCTGACCGTTCCCTTATTCCAAACATCACTTCATCTGAGATCATTTACGATTAGTTGAGCCTGGAACATGTCCGTAAAGCATAATGATATCAACGATATAAAGTCATTTGAACAAATAAAACTGTTGGCCCACAGATGGCTTCAACTTCATCCTGTTCTCTATTTGTATGTCTCATAAAAATATAAATGCTTTCAGATGAGCTGATGTAGGTAACAACTCTTAGCTTGTAAATAAAGTTAGGAACCTTAACCTAATCATGTTAAAACTTGACCAAAAAAAAAAAAAAAAAAAGAAAGCGAGAGAGAGAAAGAGAGAGAGAGACAGAGAGAGAGAGAGAGAGAGAGGGTTAGTTGCTCTAAAAAAAAAACACAGAAATAACTTCAATCATCAGTTAAACCCATCTGGGTCTTTAGCACAATATACAAGAGAAACTAGGGTATGAAAACGCTATATGAATAATATATATATATATATATATATATATATATATATATATATATATATATATATATATATATATATATATATATATATATATATATATATACATATATATATATATATATATATATATATATATATATATATATATATATATATATATATATATATATATATATATATATATATATATATATATATATATATATATATATATGTCGTGCCGAATATGTAAAACTGGTCAATTAGCAAGAACTCATCTAAAATTAAGTCCTTTCTGAAAATTTCTCTTATACGTTTAAAGATATAATTTTTTCATTAATGTTAATGTAAAAAATTAAAATTTTGCACCAAAAAATCTTAGAAAACTTACCTAACCTTATTATAACAAGCGCAATTTTATTTAGCCTAACCCTACTAAATATATTTTAAATACGTTTACAGTAATTTAATACTAAACAAACACAATGAAATATATTTTTTTTCCTTAGGTTTACGATGCTAACGGGCAGAGGCAG
The DNA here is from genome assembly GCF_038502225.1 of Cherax quadricarinatus. Lineage (NCBI taxonomy): Eukaryota > Metazoa > Arthropoda > Malacostraca > Decapoda > Parastacidae > Cherax > Cherax quadricarinatus. Next base: position 53,868,084 of record NC_091293.1, read on the forward strand.
CGGCAGCAACAGCACCGACCTCCAAGCTCCGTACTTTCCTCCAACTATCAGAGCCACCAATGCTCCTATGATGACCTAGTTACAAGCAAAACTGCACTACCCAACGTAGCACCCAGAATGACCAAAGATTACCAACAGTGAAACCTACAAATCGAAAATAATAGAGATCGAAGGAAGACTGCCCTGAAACCCAAAGCAACACCCCGCTGCCAGCCGAACAACGTAACCCCTAAGCTTTGTATAACTACAACTTCTTCTTAACTACAACAATTCCTGTAGTATTATGAGGCGCAATCTCAGAGGAAACAGCACCAAGGCCAGCAAGAAAACACCGAAATATCAGACCCTAGTGCAATTGCAAGCACCATTTTAATTTGTATTTTTATATTATAAGTTTATACCTAGTTGTACTTTAGCTCATTCTAAGCTCAATAATTAGACAACACCTAAACTAACTATTCTATTCTATTCTATTTGATTCGCCGGTAATCCCGGCCCGGGTCTCTTCCATTTTGGTGACCCGGCATTGGCTCTCCGGGTAGGGAAGTGACATTTATCGTTACTTGCACCTGTGTAGCAGGTCTTCAGCAGGAAGGAAGGGGGGGTACCTCACCGGCCCTATGGCCAGATGACGTACCAAACGTTAGTGTGCACTAACAGTGGCTGGTGTGCAGTGCAATGGAGGCCCAAAGCAGGCCCTCGCAGCAACTTCAGCGGGGGGGCGGATGACGTGTAAGAACTGGAAGTAAGGTTTCCAAGTCCCTGACAGCTAAACCTAAACTAACTATACCTAGTTGTACTTTAGCTCATTCTAGCTCAATACATAGACAACAATAAATTCATTATATTAGACCTTAGTGCAATTACAAAAGTGAGTCTGGTGCCACTTGTAATTTTTTTTTTTTTTTTAGTATTAGTTTATACCTAGTTGTACTTTAGCTCATTCTAGCACAACACATAGACAATATCAATTTCATTATGTTTATTAGTGACTATACTTTACATGACCAAAGTGCTTTAGCGGTATACTTATCCAAACCTCCCACCACTACAGAAATCATTATTAGAACTCACCACATAATACAGGATATAAACAACCACTATTTAAACCTAAAAGATGAACGATCACGTTGACCCTGATCTAAACCTCCATAATCTAACACACAGTCAAAACTTATTGGAAAGTAACTGCCTTTATTACACAGCATCACGAGCCAGCACTATCCTGAACACTGCTCAAAGTCTATCAGTTCTTAACTACAACATCAGGTCCTTAAGCAAACACTATGATGACCTCCTGGCACTCCTTGAGTCACTAAAGACACCCTTCTCCTGCATTATTCTTACTGAGACCTGGCTTAAGCAGGACACAATTGATATCTACCCACTACCAGGATACACAGCAATCCACAACTGCAGACCATACCAAGTTGGGGGTGGTACTGCAATCTATTACTCTAACCAATTATCTTGTATTAGCACTAATTGCTTTAGTGATGAATATGGGGAATATATTTTTGCTAATTTTACTGTAAAAAACCTCAAGACGCCTATAACAGTCGGTGCCATATACCGGATATCCCACACAAACATCCCAAAATTCAGTGAGAATCTAAAGTCACTAAAAACAAACAGACAAATGAACAAGCACCACCTTCTCTTAGCTGGAGACTTCAATATCAACCTTGGCCTACCAGATGGTCAGACCGTAACTGATTTCATCAACAATATGAACAATGTACTTCTCATACCAACAATAACTAACCATACCCCCGGCCGGGATTAAACCAGCGGTCATAGAGTCTCAAAACTCCAGCCCGTCGCGTTAGCCACTAGACCAGCTAGCCACAACAATATTCATCCAACTAGGAATATTTCTACACCATAGGAAGGTTAGCACAGGCACCAATGTGACCACAAATGCAAGTTTTTACAGACGAATCTCCAGCTAGCGTGGCCGTGACGAACTCTAGCTCAAGTCCCTTCACTGCCGTCAACATGACTCAAGAAATCATAATGACACGATTGTAAACAAACCATACCTTCCTATGGTGTAGAAATATACCTAGTTAGATGAATCTTATTGTGGCTAGCTGGTCTAGTGGCTAACGCGACGGGCTGGAGTTTTGAGACTATGACCGCGGGTTCAATCCCGGCCGGGGGTATGGTTTGTTTGCAATCGTGTCATTACGATTTCTTGAGTCAAACAAGAACTAAACCAACCAGGCTGACTGAGACAAGTGCAACCATAATAGACCACATATGGACCAATATACTAGCCCCCCTTAAATCAGGGATTATCACAGACAGCACTACTGACCACTACCCAGCCTTCCTCTTAACAAACATTAGTAAGCCACCACTCGAATACAACAAAGTTTCATTTAGACTCCATGACGAGGCCTCAATAAAGAATTTCACAGCAGACCTAGAGACTGTTGACTGGCCTACAGAATTCTCCAATGCCAATGGTACTGACGATTGGACAGACATTTTTTCTTAACAAAATACTTAGACTATACAACAAACATTGTCCTATAAAAACAAAACAGATCATGAATAAACGGTTTGGTTGCCCATGGCTAACCAGCAGCATTCTGAAATCCATTGATAAGAAACACCAATATGAAAAGGAATATAGACGGGGCTTAATACTCAAAGATATTCTTAAACAATATTCAACAGTTCTCACCAAATTAATAAAGAAAGCCAACAACTGTACTACTCCAGCAGATTCACTGACACAAGAGGAGATATAAAAAAGACCTGGAAAACACTTTCCCAGATTCTGGGGACCCACAAACTGAAAAAAAACAAGAATATTGTTCTCACTAAATCTCATGAAACACCACTGCATCCCACTGATACAGCTAACAAGATAAATGACTTCTTCTCAAACAGGATCTAATATCGCCAGTAAAATCCCACGTACCAATGCCCGTGCCGGGGACTACCTAGATGGGAATTTCCCAAATTTCTTCTATCTTGTACCAACTGAGCCCACAGAAGTCACTGCGATCATAAAGTCACTTAAAAATAACTCGGGGAATCTGTCTCACGTCCCACCATTATTGTACAAGCAAGTGGCCCATGTCCTTTCGCATACTATTACATTACTTTTTAACAAGTCACTTGAAACTAGCACTTTCCCGACACTACTCAAGACAGCAAGGGTTACACCAATACATAAAGGTGGTGACCCTACAGACATAAACAACTATAGGCCAATATCAAACTTACCATTGCTATCCAAAATCTTCGAGAAACTCGTGCACACGAGTCTATATTCATTTATAACGTCACAAAATATACTCAACCCCTGCCAATTTGGATTCAGGAAAAATAAAAGCACTAATGATGCAATTATAAAAATGCTAGACCTGCTTTACAAAGCATTGGAAAATAAGGAATATCCGCTAGGAATTTTTATTGACCTAAGAAAAGCGTTTGACACAGTAGACCACGGCATCCTACTCCACAAACTTGACCACTATGGTATAAGAGGCCATGCGCTTGCATATTTTAAATCCTACCTTTCTAATAGGTATCAGTATGTCACCATTAAAGGCACAGCCTCATCAATACGGCCACTTGATACTGGAGTTCCACAGGGAAGTGTCCTTGGACCCCTGCTCTTCCTCATTTACATCAATGATCTTCCAAACATATCCCAACACCTGAAACCCATTCTCTTTGCTGACGACACGACTTACGTCATCTCCCACCCTAACCTTGCCACCCTCAACAACGAGGAGCTGCTCAAAATATCGACTTGGATGACAGCCAATAAACTTACACTTAACACTGGCAAAACCTACTGTATTATGTTTGGTAGAAGAGCAGGTGTTGCGCAACTTAACATTAAGATCGACAACACTCTAATTTCCAGACATAATGAGGGCAAATTCCTTGGCCTGTACCTCAACAACAACCTAAATTTCAGCACCCATATCCAACACATAACAAAAAAAGTATCCAAAACGGTGGGGATCCTCTCCAAGATACGATACTATGTACCGCAAACTGCCCTTCTCACACTATGTCATTCACTTATATATCCATACCTCACCTATGCTATCTGTGCTTGGGGTTCAACTGCAGCAACACACTTAAAGTCAATAATAACCCAACAAAAAGCCGCAGTAAGAATAATCACTAAATCCCATCCCTGGCAGCACCCCCCCGTACTCTTCATAGATCTAAACTTACTCCCTGTTCAGAACATCCACACTTACTACTGTGCAATCTATATCTACAGGACCTTAAATTCCAATATTAACCTTGACCTAAAACGCTTTCTTGATAGTTGTGACAGGATCCACAGGCATAACACCAGACACAAACATCTCTATGACATTCCCCGTGTTCGACTAAACCTTTACAAGGTAAGACACATATGCAATAGTTAGGTATCTTTATTTCGAAACGTTTCGCCTACACAGTAGGCGAAAAGTTTCGAAATAAAGATACCTAACTGTTGCATATGTGTCTTACCTAACAACCTGTCGGTATTTTATACCATTTTAATGTTAAACCTTTACAAAAATTCAATGTATTTCAAAGGACCTAAAATCTGGAACACCCAACTTGAAAACTCTAGAACTGCAGACACATTCATCACTTTCAAAACTACAGTTAGAAAACATCTTATCTCCCTGATCCACCACGACAACTAACTACATGATAACCACCTGGTGGTTCAAAATTACACTCACTCACCCACTGACTATAAACCCAGAAATACTAATATTAATCTTAAAATAATAAATCCTAACTAGTCATAAGTTTGCCTATGTTACTCAAATATAGACACCTTGTATTGTGCCAAAACAAAAGCATTCACATTGCTAAACTCAAAATTATGATGTAGTCACTTAGCCTTAATACTATAATCTGTAAGGACTTAATGTTAAGAATTAATCTAAGTCTGCTCGAAATGCCTAGCCATGCTAGGTGTCCTAGTGGCCCCCTCTGTAATTAGTATTTTATAACATGTAAACCACAAAATACCCAAAACCTGTAAACCCCACATTGTAACCATTATAGAGAATAAACTTGAATTGAATTGAATGATTTTTGCGAAATTATTGCATACACAAATTTTCGCTTGTCCTATATGGCAAGATGAGCGTTGCTACTTAAGCCACGTTCGCAAGTTCTGCCTATTCGGCACGACGTATATATATATATATATATATATATATATATATGAATATGTATATATATATATATTTATATATGTATATATGTATATATGTATATATATATATATATATATGTATATATGAATATGTATATATATATATATAATATATATATATATATATATATTAACACATCCGCCCTTTCCCACCAAGGCAGGGTGGCGCGAAAAAGAAAAACTTTCATCATCATTTACTTCATCACTGTCCTGCCAGAGGTGCGCTTACACTACAGTTATAAAACTGCAACAGTAACAACCCTCCTTCAGAATGCTGGCACTGTACTTCCCATCTCCAGGACTCAAGTCCTGCCTGCCGGTTTCCCTGAATTCCTTCATAAGTGTAATCTTGCTCACACTACAACAGCACGACAAATCCTAAAAGCCTTTTGTCTCCACTCCTATCTAACACGCTCACGCATGCTTTCTGGAAGTCCAAGCCCCTCGCACATAAAACCTCATTTATCCCCTTCTTTCCATCCCTTTCTAGGCCGACCCCTACCCTGCCTTCCTTCCACTACAGATTTATGTGCTCTTCAAGTCATTCTATTTCGTTTCATCCTTTCTAAATATCCGAACCACCTCAACAACCCCTCCTCAGCCCTTTGGTATAATACTTGCATTAACCCCACACCTCCTCGTCATTTCGAAACTACGGATTCTCTGCATTATATTCAATTCACACATTGCCCTCAGACACGACATCTCCACTGCCTCCAGCCGTCTCCGTGTTGCAACATTCACAACCCATGCACCACACCCATAAAAGCGTTGGTATAACAATGCTTCCATGGATAATGTTCTTTGTCTCCACAGTTTTCTCAGTGCACCACTCATTTTTTTCCACTCATCAATTCTATGATTCACCTCATCTTTCATAGACCCATCCGCTGACACGTCCTCTCCCAAATAACTGAATACATTCACCTCCTCCATACTCCCTCTCTCTAATCTGATATCCAATCTTTCATTACCTAATTTTTTTGTTATCCTTATCACCTTACTATTTCCTATATTCACCTTTTAATTTCCTTTTTTTATACACCCTATCAAACTCGTCCACCAACCTCTGCAACTTTCTTCAGAATCTCCCAAAAGCACCGTGTCATCAGCAAAGAGCAACTGTGACTACTCCCACTTTGTATTAGATTCTTTATCTTTTAACTCCACCCCTCTTTCCAAGACCCTAGCATTCACTTCTCTTACAACCCCATCTATAAATATATTGAACAATCACGGTGACTTCACACATCCTTGTCTAAGGCCTGCTTTTACAGGAAGTGATCTCCCTCTCTCACACATACTCTAACCAGGGCTTCACTAACCGAATTTTCTGCATAATATGTACACCTCACATTGCTCTTAGACAGGACATCTCCACTGCCTCCAACCGCTTCCTTGCTGAAGCATTTACAACCCAAGCTTCACACCTATACAAGAGTGTTGGTACTACTGTACTTTCATACATTCCCTTCTTTGCCTCCATAGATAACATTTTTTGCCTCCACATATACCTCAATGCACCACTCACCTTTTTTCCTTCATCAATTCTATGATTAACCTCATCCTTCATAAATCCATCCGCTGACACGTCAACTCCCAAATATCTGAAAACATTCACTTCTTCCATACTCCTACCCAATTTGATATCCAATTTTCTTTATCTAAATCATTTGCTACTCTCATCACCTTACTCTTTTCTATGTTCACTTTCAACTTTCTACCTTTACACACATTCCCAAATTCGTCCACTAACCTTTGCAATTTTTCTTTAGAATCTCCCATAAGCACAGTATCATCAGCAAAAAGTAATTGTGTCACTTCCCATTTTGTATTTAATTCCCCATAATTTAATCCCACTCCTCTCCCGAACACCCTAGCATTTACTTCTTTTACAACCTCATCTAAAAATATATTAAATAACCACCATGGTGACATTACACATCCCTGTCTAAGACCTACTTTTACCGGGAAGTAGTCTCCCTCTCTTCTACACACCCTAACCTGAGCCTCACTATCCTCATAAAAACTCTTTACAGCATTTAGTAACTTACCATCTATTCCATATACTTGCAACATCTGCCACATTGCTCCCCTATCCACTCTATCATATGCCTTTTCTAAATCCATAAATGCAATAAAAACTTCCCTACCTTTATCTAAATACTGCTCACATTCAATGTAAACACTTGATCTATACATCCCCTACCCACTCTAAAACCTCCTTGCTCATCTGCAATTCTACATTCTGTCTTGCCTCTAATTCTTTCAATAATAACCCTACCATACACTTTCCCTGGTATACTCAGTAAACTTATCCCTCTATGCAATAAGATCACAGTAAACAGGTGATTTCAAAATATGCAAAACAACCACTCTGAAAGAATAGAGAAATTCCAAGCGCTTTCGTGACTACTCACATTATCAAGGAACTATGAAAGTGAAGTATCCAAGGAAGCTATATAAGGGGTCGGCCAGCACCTCACTATCAGATCCCACAACGGTTAAACACGTGACGCGCTCTCCGCCAATCCCTAGGTACCTTCCCCTCATTCATACATTTATTAAACAAAAATACCAACCACTCCAACACTATGTCCCCCCCCCCTGCTTTTAACATTTCTGTCATGATCCCATCAGTTCCAGCTGCTTTACCCCCTTTCATTCTACATAATGCCTCACGCACCTCCCCACACTCACATCCTGCTCTTCTTCACTCCTAAAAGATGGTATACCTCCCTAGCCAGTGCATGAAATTACCGCCTCCCTTTCTTCGTCGACATTTAAAAGTTCCTCAAAATATTCTCGCAATCTACCCAAAACGTCCATCACCCCATCTACTAACTCCCCTTCACGGTTTTTAACTGATAAATCCATTTGTTCCCTAGGCTTTCTTAACTTGTTTAACTCACTCCAAAATTTTTCTTATTTTCATTAAAATTCCTTGACAGTACCTCTCCCACTCTATCATCCGCTCTCCTTTTGCACTCTCTCACCACTCTCTTCACCTTTCTTTTACTCTCCATATACTCTACTCTTCTTATAACACTTCTGCTTTGTATATACCTCTCATAAGCTACCTTTTTCTCTTTTATCACACCCTTTACTTCATCATTCCACCAATCACTCCTCTTTCCTCCTGCACCCACCCTCCTATAACCACAAACTTCTGCCCCACATTCTAATACTGCATTTTTAAAACTATTCCAACCCTCTTCAACCCCCCCACTACTCATACCTGCACCAGCCCACCTTTCTGCCAATAGTTGCTTATATTTCACCCGAACTTATCCTCCCTTAGTTTATACACTTTCACCTCCCTCTTACTTGTTGTTGTCATTTTCCTCTTATCCCATCTTCCTCTTACTCTAACTGTAGCTACAACTAGATAATGATCCGATATATCAGTTGCCCCTCTATAAACGTGTACATCCTGGAGCCTATCAACCTTTTATCCACCAATACAAAATCTAACAAAGTACTTTCATTACGTGCTACATATATATATATATATATATATTACTTATTACCAAACCTCTTTCTACACATAGCTCAATTAAAGGATACCCATTTTCATTTACCCCTGGCACCCCAAATTTACCTACTACTCCATCCACAACATTTTTTCCCACTTGAGCATTAAAATACCCAACCACAAGTGCTCTCACACTTGGTTCAAAACTCCCCACGCAATTACTCAATATTTCCCAAAATCTCTCTCTCTCTTCTATACTTCTCTCTTCCCTAGGTGCATAAACGCTTAATATATATATATATATATATATATATATATATATATATATATATATATATATATATATATATATATATATATATATACATATATATATATATATACATATATATATATATATGTCGTGCCGAATAGGCAGAACTTGCGATCTTGGCTTAAATAGCAACGTTCATCTTGCCATATACGACAAGCGAAAATTTATGTATGCAATAATTTCGCCAAAATCATTCTTAACCTAACGAAAAAAATATATTTCACTCTGTTTGTTTAGCATTAAATTATTGTAAACAAATCTAAAATATATTTAGTTGGGTTAGGCTAAAATAAATTCTTCTTGTTATAATAAGGTTAGGTAAGTTTTCTAAGTTCCTTTTGGTGCAAAATTATAAATTTTTACATCAACATTAATGAAAAAATATATCTTTAAACGAAAAAGAGAAAATTTCAGAAAGGATTTAATTTTAAATGAGTTCTTGCTAATTGACCAGCTTTACATATTCGGCACGACATATATATATATATATATATATATATATATATATATATATATATATATATATATATATATATATATATATATATATATATATATATATATATATATATATGCAAAACAACCACTCTGAAAGAATAGAGAAATTCCAAGCGCTTTCGTGACTACTCACATTATCAAGGAACTTGATAATGTGAGTAGTCACGAAAGCGCTTGGAATTTCTCTATTCTTTCAGAGTGGTTGTTTTGCATATTCTGAAATCACCTGTTTACTGTGATCTTATTGCATATATATATATATATATATATATATATATATATATATATATATATATATATATATATATATATATATATATATATATATATAATATATATATATATGATTATATATATATATATATATATATATATATATATATATATGCAAGACAAGCCACAGGGGGTGGAAATCTTTAGCTCAAGTAGTTTCACACTTCTCATTGTGTCATCAGGAGCTATGCAATGTTGCAAAGCAGCAAATGAAGTGGTGAGGGGAAGTTTTCTCAGACAATTAAAATACATATATTGTTATTATGAATGGTCAGCAGTAAATTAAGGCAAATGCACTGATTTTGTAATGTAGGTGGTGGAATATATTATTGATTACAAAACTTAGACGATTAACGTCTTATCAAAAAGTAAATTTATTAATTTGGTATGTAGCCACAAAACATTAATTCATGACTGAAGGAAACCTGACACATCAAGTGTTATAGAGTAGACATTAACAAGTACCTTCCATTTAGAAGTCACTTGGCTTAATTTTCACGCAATTAATTCACTAAAAATAAGATTAATAATTCATTTGTAAACCGGCCATTCCATAAACAACCAGTGTACTTCACGTACTTCTGTCTCAGTACCTACTGCATGGGAAGCTAGGTTAGGTAAGATTCTTCGGGAAACAGGACAGGTGTTTCCTGACGCGGGTCTTAGTCATATGAAGACCCACTACTGTAGCTTTTGGTCATCTGACCGAGACCTTCCGATGGCTTACTGGTCCACCCCTTTAAAAATTAAGATTATTTGCTTGGGAAGCCAACCATACTCATTTTTCCATCAGAGCGCTACTTGGTCAACCAACGCCCAATATTAAGTTGCAGGAGAGGCTGTAATATGATCTTCGTTGCTAAGCAACCTTCCTGCCAAACTGACTCTCAAACATAAACATTATCTGACATAAATTACAAAACATAGTACACTGAACATTTAAATAAGTAATATGAATATTTTATCTCTCTCAGTTTACACATCCGCTTTCATATGTAAAAAGTAACTAATACAAATATACAAATTATGGCATATTACATATGTAGATAAATATAAACAGTACGTTATACAATATATGACACCAACATTATTCTTGCTACATTTTTTTCCAGTATTACCAGTCTTCTTCCTCTCTCTCTCTCTCTCTCTCTCTCTCTCTCTCTCTCTCTCTCTCTCTCTCTCTCTCTCTCTCTCTCTTTCTCTACTCCACACTGAGTAGTTCCCATTAAATACAACCTTATTTAAAATATTTATTTCCAGTTTTATTACAGGTTGTCAGTTTATATTTTGTTTCTTTTCATTTATTATGTCACTTAGTTCTAGCTTGTTTGTGGTTATTCCATCAATGTTTGTACATAAAATTTACTGTAATGTGTCATCTCACTGCTCCCCCTTCTTGCATTTCTTTTAGTGTTTCCGTGTCGATGAAAAAAAATCACATCATAGGTGGGCACGACCCTGTTGCTTTGTCAGAGGATTTCCTCCTCACCTCTGCTCAATTAGCCTTTCAGCAGTGTTCATGAAATCATGTAGTTACACACTCCACCTCTGGTCTTGTCAAATTTGTATATCCTTATAGCTGTCCATTTCTTTATGTTCATAGTTTTCTTTAGCATTTCTTCCTCTTGCTTAATCTGTGCAAATATTTTCAGCGGCCTGTGCTTATCTTTCCCAATATCTTGGTCTCGTATATCCCACTGTATAATCTCGAATGATGAAATCACCTATGGATTTTATCATATCATCTCATTTATATATTGATCATTTTATTCTCATTGTTCTCGATTTTATTTCTTTTCTCTCGGCGCAGCCAAAAACAATAACGTTTCTTTATCTTCAATTTTTCCTCCATAATTTTGAATCATTGTACAATCTCTTATTTACATAATATTTAAATTGATTTTAGCTGTGGCAGCTAATAATGTTTTTGCCTGTTCTTTCTCTTGCAACCTACAAACGATTTTGTGAATCTAACAGAACTGTTTCTCTTATACTAACGCTCTCTGCAGACAAAGTTTTGGCATAATAATGGGGTTCTCAGGAAAGCTTTACTGTACATGAAACATTTGGAGTCAGAAATTTACTCCATTACTTCTGACAGCTACTCTGATGTTTCATCACAGCTTCGGTATGTGAGCAATAACCTCCTTAAAGTGCCTAGCAGGCTCGGCGTCACCGACCTACCTGGAGTCTATCTGGAGGGTATTCCTGGGATCAACGCCCCCGCGGCCCGGGCCACGATCAGGCCTCCCGGTGGATCAGGATCTGCTCAACCAGGCTGTTACTGCTGGCCGCATGTTGTCCAACGTTCGAACCACAGCCCGGCTGATCCGGCACAGCTCTTGAAGGCAGCAAGGGACCTACGACAGAGTCTCAACGCAGAAGAGACCACAATAAAATTCATACTTGTAGAGGAGTATTAAAGCAGACTTTCCTTCCTTCAAATATACCTATGTAGCTTTGGAACACGATAACAAAACAAAATGCGGAGTTGTAATCAGATCCTATATGAGGGCCTACAGGGTGTGTACCCCTGATTAACCGGGTAATTGTGACTGTATTCTCCAGGTTTTCTATAGCTGCATTGGGCTCTGCTCGACATATCCCAGTTAGATTTGTCATCTTCACGAATGGTAAAGTGGCAATTAATTTTTCACTGCCCTCTCTAAATGCAATATCAGGGTATATATCACCACCAGCATTACCAATAAAGACTTGATCAGCAAGTAACTGCAGCCAAGGTCGATATATATGTCACATCATGTGGAAGGTGAGAGAAATTACGTGTGGGAAACAGCAAAACACTTGTGCTGTGCTATTCACAGAAAAAAACTTCACAATTACTTGATAAAATGGAGTGAAGCTGAAGTAATCAAGGATTAGAATTTGCAGAGACGTGTTGTCAAGAACCCACGATTATTAGTGCTGGAAGTAAAGCTGGTATTTCAAATGAGAGAAGAATGAAATTAGCTCTATAGCTTCTACAGCCATGTATGTACTCCTCAATGGTGATATGTCCAGTGGTACTGGACACCTGATGTCTGAAGTATTGATGACCAAGTGGCCTAAAGCGTATCAGAATTTTAACGGACTTCTTTGGAGGCGTGCTAAAATGTCGGGGGTTCGATCCCCGGCTAGTCGCAGTATTGTTGTTTGCTTAAAACTACTCATTCGTGATGCATTAATATTGTATTATCATATTTAATGCAACAAGAAATAGTAGCAACAAGAAAAACAAAAGCAAAAACGATAATAACATCAGCAAAATGCATTCTACTATTCTTCGTCTCTTGTTTAGGAGCGTTAATGTGGGTGCTGCAGATTTTTCATTTTTTTTTTTTTTTGCCTCCCGCAGTACGTGACCAGAGAGTGCGGTACATCCTTCAACACTGGCCAGTATGCGCTAGTTTTCTCAGCATCTCACCACAGAATTCTTGATCCTCGTAAGCATGGATAGAGTGCCTTTCATCTCTCAGCACCTTCCGAGTGTATTACCTCTCCAGCACTATCCAGAACGAGCCTCTGAGTGCGTCACTTCCCTCAGCACTAGCCAGAGTGGGCTTCCTCTGTCAGCACCCCACCACTGTGAATTAAACACCTCAGCCTAGGGCCACAGAGTGTATTATCCCAGCCAGCACCGGGCCACAGAATGCGTTGTCTTGCTCATCATTAACCAGAGTGCGTTACCCATCTCCCCTTTACCTCAGCACCGGCCAGAGTGCATTACCCTTCTCCCCTTACCCTCAGCACCTGCCAGAGTGCATCACCCCTTCCTCTCAACACAGGCGAGAGTGCGTTACCCCTCTCAGCTCTAACCAGAGGGCTTTTCATACCTTTGCAAACCAGAAAAAAAAAATTCCAGTGAAAGTTTTTGAATCCCATACCTTTCCGTCTCTCCACCTTACTAACATACACATACACACAAAAATCTTTGGACATACAGGGACGACATTCTGGCCTTTCGATGAACGCCAGTCATATATGCAAATTAGATTCCTTTGAGGGCAACGGTGGCCTACGTAACTGCCAATTAATTCAACAATTGGAGTTGGTTAGAGTTCATTAACTGAAATAAATCCTTTGTATGAGACGCACTTTGACACGGGCAGCCGCTCCTCGGGGTCAAACTGCTAGTTTGTGTTTTTTCGTGTTTTTTTTTTTTAGAACTCCTTGGATGGCTTGGAATTAAATATGTAAATATAGCAATATGAGAGATGCTGCCTCTGATTGTTATAGTATTACTGTTACTACGAATTAATAAGATATTTTTTTACTTTATAGTGATAAAAGAGAGTGCAAAAATTATAGGGGGATAAGTCTGTTGAGTGTACCTGGTAAAGTGTATGGTAGAGTTATAATTGAAAGAATTAAGAGTAAGACGGAGAATAGGATAGCAGATGAACAAGGAGGCTTTAGGAAAGGTAGGGGGTGTGTGGACCAGGTGTTTACAGTGAAACATATAAGTGAACAGTATTTAGATAAGGCTAAAGAGGTCTTTGTGGCATTTATGGATTTGGAAAAGGCGTATGACAGGGTGGATAGGGGGGCAATGTGGCAGATGTTGCAAGTGTATGGTGTAGGAGGTAGGTTACTGAAAGCAGTGAAGAGTTTTTACGAGGATAGTGAGGCTCAAGTTAGAGTATGTAGGAAAGAGGGAAATTTTTTCCCAGTAAAAGTAGGCCTTAGACAAGGATGTGTGATGTCACCGTGGTTGTTTAATATATTTATAGATGGGGTTGTAAGAGAAGTAAATGCGAGGGTCTTGGCAAGAGGCGTGGAGTTAAAAGATAAAGAATCACACACAAAGTGGGAGTTGTCACAGCTGCTCTTTGCTGATGACACTGTGCTCTTGGGAGATTCTGAAGAGAAGTTGCAGAGATTGGTGGATGAATTTGGTAGGGTGTGCAAAAGAAGAAAATTAAAGGTGAATACAGGAAAGAGTAAGGTTATGAGGATAACAAAAAGATTAGGTGACGAAAGATTGAATATCAGATTGGAGGGAGAGAGTATGGAGGAGGTGAACGTATTCAGATATTTGGGAGTGGACGTGTCAGCGGATGGGTCTATGAAAGATGAGGTGAATCATAGAATTGATGAGGGAAAAAGAGTGAGTGGTGCACTTAGGAGTCTGTGGAGACAAAGAACTTTGTCCTTGGAGGCAAAGAGGGGAATGTATGAGAGTATAGTTTTACCAACGCTCTTATATGGGTGTGAAGCGTGGGTGATGAATGTTGCAGCGAGGAGAAGGCTGGAGGCAGTGGAGATGTCATGTCTGAGGGCAATGTGTGGTGTGAATATAATGCAGAGAATTCGTAGTTTGGAAGTTAGGAGGAGGTGCGGGATTACCAAAACTGTTGTCCAGAGGGCTGAGGAAGGGTTGTTGAGGTGGTTCGGACATGTAGAGAGAATGGAGCGAAACAGAATGACTTCAAGAGTGTATCAGTCTGTAGTGGAAGGAAGGCGGGGTAGGGGTCGGCCTAGGAAGGGTTGGAGGGAGGGGGTAAAGGAGGTTTTGTGTGCGAGGGGCTTGGACTTCCAGCAGGCATGCGTGAGCGTGTTTGATAGGAGTGAATGGAGACAAATGGTTTTTAATACTTGACGTGCTGTTGGAGTGTGAGCAAAGTAACATTTATGAAGGGATTCAGGGAAACCGGCAGGCCGGACTTGAGTCCTGGAGATGGGAAGTACAGTGCCTGCACTCTGAAGGAGGGGTGTTAATGTTGCAGTTTAAAAACTGTAGTGTAAAGCACCCTTCTGGCAAGACAGTGATGGAGTGAATGATGGTGAAAGTTTTTCTTTTTCGGGCCACCCTGCCTTGGTGGGAATCGGCCGGTGTGATAATAAAAATAAAAAAGTGATACTGTTTCTACCATTACTATTTCTAGTACCACTGCTGCTACTACTACTATTACCACCACTGTTGTAACTACTGTGACTAATGCTATTGCTATCTACTACGACAGATGCACTCTGCGAGCTGTCTGAAGAGAACCGTATTTGTCAGAGATATAATATTCAAATCAACATGAGTGGCTACAAAACTATCGTGATACATCAGTGATCTGTAAGTTTAGTGCAACAAGTGCTACTAATATATATTTGTATGCTAGTCTGATCTGCAGAAGTGTTGTGTTAACTTCTGCACAGGCGCGGTAACCTAGTTATTACGTGTACAGGCGCGGTAGCCTAGTTACTACGTGTACAGGCGCGGTAGCACACTTTCAAAGTGTACAGGCCCGGTAGCATAGTTACGATGTGTAGAGGTGCGGTAGCCTAGTTACGACGTGTAGAGGTGTGGTAGCCTAGTTACGAAAATGGCTGACATAGAAATAACAGTTTTTCTCTGGGGAAACATTGTGTGATATTATTCACTTATTTCACTCTCATGGATTAATTAAAGTAGTAAAAACTTTAGTTTCTAACTTACTAAAGAAAGATCATCTATCAAGGAGGCTAGATCAAGATAAAAAAAAAGAATCTTCAAGATGACATTTTCTTTAACGAAGTAGTGGACACTAAACTACGTATTAAATTTGTCCCAGATTCTCATAAGTATACCTAACCATTGGTATGGAGATAATTTTGGCTGAAGAGATCAAGAAAGTTTATGACATGCTTCCGAAGATTCTGGAAATCAAGTCGGAAGTGTTTAATAGAGGCATATATAGGCATATCAAAAGAGGGGACGGGCAGTTAAGAAATCAATATATTCAATTAAAGAGAGAAATAAAAAAAAAGAATAAGAAAAGGAAAAAGGGATTATGAGGCTAAGGTCGCAAGGGATTCGAAGACTAACCCTAAAGGGGTCTTTCAGGTATACAGAAGTAAGATTAGGGACAAGATAGCCACTTAAGAGTAACTCAGGTCAGATCACTGACAGAGATAAGGAAATGTGTGAAATTTTCAGTTGTTCCTCTCAGTTTTTACCCAGGAAGATACTTAGCGGAATTTTAGAAATAACTTATGCAGAACAGGACGATAATAAACTATGCACGATTGGAGTAACTAGTGACATGGTTCTCAGACATTAAATTAAAACCTAACAAATCCCTAGACCGTGATGAATTGTTTGCAAGGGTTTTAAAGGAATGTAAAGAGGAACTTAGCAAACCTTTGGCTAATCTTTTCAACATATCACTACAAAGTGGCATAGTGCCAGACAAGTGGAAAATGGCAAATATAATACCTATGTGAGGGAAAAGTTCAACAAATAGGAGTAGCGAGCGAGTATATGGTAATGATAGTTTGATTGCCGGCTGCTTGTTAAGGTAGGGTCAGTCTAGCTCCCGCTATCCCCCCCCCCCTCCTTTCTCCCCACCCCGAAAGGTGACGTGTGGGGCTCCGGCCAAACAGTAATCACTCGACTCACAGCTCCCAGCACAACTGTAAGTAAAAGCCTCTGCTCCTATTCTAGTGGATATTGGTTGAAAGCTTAATTTTTGACCAATAATAAACTTAGTCCTTTCAGTTTTAAGCTCCTCATGAGACTTTTAGATAACCACCACCTTTTTTAAGTATCTTGCACTTATCATGGAGAGTGATTTCTTAAGCAGTGGGTAACCTGTCTCTCTTTCCAACTTGGAATCATGACAGATCGGGTCACCTGCCAACCAACGAGAAGTGTTGAAGGAGACGGACTTAAAGCGGTTTTGGGACGTCACTTCATGATCTACCTACCTGATTAATTGTACAGGACACTACCCCTCATCTTCGCAGTGGTAAAGAACCTGCATTCCTGTCATCTGGACTGACTATTCAAGGCTATAGACTGTGAAGAACTAGTCCTTGGGTTGTCACTAAACGCCTGTGACCCCCTACCACATCAGCAACGGCTAAAATTTCTACAAGACGGTGTCAACCTCAACCAGACACCCCAGTATCACTGCATATATTAGCGTTGAATTCAAATGTCATTTTTCCATTTCATTTTTCATTTTTCTTTCAAGTAGGATACACTTTCACATTTCAATGTTTTATCTTTGCATTAATAAATAATAAAGTGTGTATCTTCGTGAATTATTATTTCTTTTTCTATTCATTAATTTTCCTGCAGAGGAGCCAGCCTTGGTAATACTGTCTGAAGTTGTTACAGGGCTGAGTAAGCCTTCACAAGTGGCGACCTTGCCAGGATCAACTCTACTGAATAAAGATTCGACTCCATCTCGAATCTACCATTGGAACTTCAACGCCGCATAACACAGACGGTTACCACCAGCCATGAGTAATCATTCTCTATGGTAGGACTACAGTACAGGTATTTAAAAGATTTGGTGATTGTTATAGTCTCAATTTATTGTAAGTCAAGTCAGGCAGGATATACTAGTTAATTCTGTCACCTTTATTTTTGAGCTTGAAACGAATTGGAGGAATAGACTCTAGGGACCCGAGATTTTCCAGTGACAAGTTGTTTCATTGAGCTCTTTATTATATCAAGGGAACTGTCGTATTACACTCTTGATTTGTTGGTGAGAAGATTGGATGGTCAAGGGACCCCATTCTACTTAACTGTTTGCGCGGAGCCGGCATAGAACCCTCTGTTTTCATTCACACATACTGTTTAATCGAAGCAGGGATCGAACCCTCCGTTTTCTTTGATATATCCATTTCATTTTCCCCTGGTAGTTTAAGTTATTCTTGCAAGTATGGAGGAATACCAGTTTTGGATGAACACTGGGAGTAAGTTAGGAATAACGGGGAAGAATTTAGAAGCTTTCATTAGCGCTAAGATCCAGGAAAGAGAAAGAAAGGAGAGAGAGAACCTTGAGAGAGAGGAGAAGGAGAGAGATCGAATTGAAAGAGAGAACCAAGATAGACAGTTAGAAAGAGACAGAGAAGACAAAAAGGAGCGTGATAGACTTGATCATGAGGAGAGAGCTAAAGTACATGAGGAACAAGTTAAATTAAGAGAACTTGAGGAAAGAGCAAAGGATAGAGAAGTTGAGGAAAGAGCAAAGGATAGAGAAGTTGAGGAAAGAGCTAGAGAACGTGAGGAAAGAGCTAGAGAACGTGAGGAAAAAGCTAGAGAATATGAATTAAGAGAAAGAGAAAAAGATTGCGAGCTCGAAAAATCTCGCCTTGAATTAGAGAATAAAAAGTTAACTTTTACACAACAACAATTAGAGGAAGGAGTAATTGAACATCATGCAGCTAGTGCACATATTCCAACACCTAATTTACCTCCCTTCACAGAGGGGGAAGACATTACTTCATACATTATCAGGTTTGAAAATACCGCTACCCTCTGTGAATGGCCTGCTGACACCTGGGCTACCAGATTAGGTATGTTATTTTCTGGTACAGCTTTGAATATCTATGCAACTTTGTCGCAGGATATCATATGTAATTATAACCTACTGAAGAAGGCAATCCTTAAAGCATATCAAAAAACCACAAATTCTTATAGGAAAGATTTCAGATATGCCACCTTACAGCCTGGCCAAAACTTTCAGCAGTTACAGGTAACACTCTTTCGTTTGTTCAACTTTTGGATAGAGAGTTCAGGAATTGATCACAGTTATGAATCTCGTAGAGACTTCATGGTTGCTGACCAGTTCCAGACAGCTCTTCCCCACCAGATACGAACATTCATTAGAGAACGTAACCTGATTAAAGCTGATGAAGTTGCTGAGGCCGCTGACTTGTATGCTGAGGCTCACAATTCATATGAAGACCTAAAGGGATCGAACCCTAAGGGCAAGGGTTCACCAGATCTTAAGAAATCAAAGCCTCTAGTGGAAAGTAAACTGACTTCTCTTATTCCTGTTTGTCATTTATGTGGTGTCAAGGGACATAAACGTCCCGACTGTCCTTCTAAGAAGGTCCAAAAAGTTGGAAGATGTTTTAAAGACTGTAATGACCAGGCACCCTTCTGTTCAGGAACAGTTAACGGACTTAATGTATCTAATAGAAGTTCTCAGGTTATTCTTCAACTCTATATATCCTGGTTAGGCCTCATTTAGATTATGCTGCACAGTTCTGGTCACTGTATTACAAAATGGATATAAATACACTGGAAAACGTACAAAGGAGAATGACGAAGTTGATCCCATGTATCAGAAATCTTCCCTATGAGGATAGACTGAGGGCCCTGAATCCGTACTCTCTAGAAAGGCGTAGAATTAGCGGTTATATGATTGAGGTGTATAAATGGAAAACAGGAATAAATAAACGGGACGTAAAAGCAGTGCTGAAAATATCTAGCCAAGACAGGACTCGCAGCAATGGTTTTAAGCTGGAAAAATTCAGATTCAGGAAGTATATGAGAAAGTACTGGTTTGGTAATAGAGTTGTGAATGAGTGGAACAAACTCCCGAGTACAGTTATTGAGGCTAAAACGTTGTGTAGTTTTAAAAATAGGTTAGATAAGTACATGAGTGGGTATGGGTGGGTGTGAGTTGGACCTGACTAGCTTGTGCTACTAGGTCTGATGCCGTGCTCTTTAAGTGGATGTGGCCTGACTGGATGGGTCATTGGTCTAAGCCGGGGGGTGACATGGACTTGCCTCACATGGGCCAGTAGGTATGCTGCATTGTTCCTTCTTTCTTATTTCTTATGTACTTACGTGGCTGATACGGAGAGAAAAATGAGAATTGATATAATGGAGGTTTACAGGTAGTTTAGTAAGTCAGTCTCTGGGCTTGTTAATGATTTACACAACTTAGAAGACGAAGCATCACTCGTAAATATGGTTACGGTCACAAACTCATTTAGATATTAGAAGAGTTCAGGAAAGTCATTCCTTAAGCATACAAGTATTGAAGTTATCTTCACATGTAGCACTTATGCTGCAATGGTATGAGCAGACACTGAGATTGATGTTACTGGATAGCATGGTTCTTCAATCACGTCAACTGATTTTATAACTAATAGAGCAACTGGAGCTATATCTAAGGATCATAGGACGAGGACTATTCAACAACAGCAACAACAGACACGGATACGATATAATTTTGCATTCCTTTCTCAGCATTTCATTAAAATATACTACTTATAAAACTACTTTTACTGCAGCAAGTAGTACTTATTCTATCAAGTCACTGATTGTTGACTTCAGTCAGTTTCTAATATACTACTGAAAATAATATAAATTAACAGCAACTGCAACAACATCAACAACAACATCCAACAACACTATCAACAGCATCCAACTACAACAACAATAATTACAGGTTGAATAATGTACCATAGCTAAAGATATTGCTGTTTTCATGACGCAGTGCACCACCTGGGGACTTGTCAAGCCACTGGTTGGTTGCTTTCTAGGGTTATCCTTGATAAATAATCTTACGGGATTAATAAATCTGGGAAACCTTATTCTTCAAGGCTCATAATCAACAGTCACATGCTTCCTGCAAGCACCAAAAGAAAATCTTTCCATTTTACTAACTAAACATGTGTTAGACTTCTAAGTAGTGTAATTGCTTGTAATAAAATTGTTCATATCTTACCACTTCTTCTCTTGTAAGGAATTAAGAAATTCTTATTATGTTCATATAGACATTAATGTGACTAAACACAGCACATGACGCATTTTTGATGTGTGAGTAGACATTTATGAGATTAGACACGGACGTGTGTTGGCAAATTTAAAAAGTCATGCAGACTTTGACGTGACTAGACATAGCACCTATATACAACCCTAATTTTTAAAGAGTTTGACCTCATAAAAAATTGTTTTGGATTAGTATATACATATTACAAATGTCTGTAGCGTGGCTATAGCTTATCATATATGACAAGTGTAGCACTTGCTGAGGTTAATGTTTCATAGATGCATTTGTAGTTTACCTATTAGTGTCATGTAGGTAATTTTTTTTAAAGTGCTTTCTACACTGAATATGTATAGAGTGCCAATTGTAAATAACCGACGAATTAAAGCTTATATCTTTTAGTGTATGGTACATAAGAGGAAGCACACTTAGACCCCGCGAGGTGGTTAGAGTGAGCATGGATCGGTCTGGATGTTACACAATGTATGCTTAGATTGAATGCTAAGAGTATCAGTGCGAGTTGTGAATGGAGCTGCGTAGGACGTAAGGGCAAATGAGTACATGCACTTTTAATCTTGTAATCACATGTGTATGCATACTTTAGTATGTGTATAATATATCAGTGTCATAATTGTGAGGCGCGTATTGTGCACAGTTTACAGGTCAGAAAAGGGGTTTATTTGTATAAGCAGGCAAGAGTGCAAGCATACCAAGTGGTACTGTTTGGTTATGGAATCTTTTTTATTCACTCACAGGCGTGGGTGAGTTGGTAACGTAAATTATGGACAGCATTGTGCTATTAAGATGTATCATTGTTGAGATACAGTAAATTGGGTGATGGAATCATTACTTAACGTTGTGATTGATTTCTTGTTATATATGTGCCTGTTTATCTACTATGAGGGTTTGGAAAACATAAATACATGAATAATGAGACACTAATGCATATGGTAGGTCTGAGAGTTCTTTGCACATAATATAATAATGTAAATGGTATGAATTCGGTAGATATATGTAAAATCTAGCGTACCATCTCATAACTTAGACTAGGGATATAATAACATGGGGGAGGGGGACAGTTTGTGTACGCACACTGTTGAATTTCCAATGTATTCTAACAAAGGAATTATGATTTTCTGTGGAAGAACTGATACCACATTTTTTTTAATTATTTCATGTATTGTATTGTTTTAAATAAAATATAAATTTTTTTTTTTAAAGAGGTGGACTGGTAAACCATCGGAAGGTCTCGGTCAAATGAGTAAAAGCTTCAGCGGCTGGTCATTATATGACTAAGACCTGTATCAGGAAACACTTGCCCTGTTTCCTGATGAATCTTACCTAACCTAACCTAGACATAGCACAAGACACATGTTGATATACGCGTGTGTAAGGTAATCTGAATAGACACAGCACCAGATGTATGTCTGATGTGAACAATCTTGGTATTAAATCTTATACTTGTTTCGATATCATTCCTTGTTCCAAATATGTTCCGCATTTCTCGAAGTTATCTGTTAGAAAGTTGCGCATGTACCGTCATAAATAAATTTAAAAAGTTTGCAGCAATCATAAATCTTTTTTTCATATTTCTTTCATTACGATTCGAACATGTATATTACAGTTTTCAATACACTGCCGGTATACATGCTTCAGAATAACTCGGTATACATAATAATTGGCAACTATTAAGATAAAAGCTGTGCAAGCGTTTTTAAACACTGACCGACACAGCTACTGTAAGTGTCAGGGGCCCGAGACTGTTCAACTGCCTCCCAGCACACATAAGGGGGATTACCAACAGACCCCTGGCAGTCTTCAAGCTGGCACTGGACAAGCACCTAAAGTCAGTTCCTGATCAGCCGGGCTGTGGCTCGTACATTGGTTTGCGTGCAGCCAGCAGCAACAGCCTGGTTGATCAGGCTCTGATCCACCAGGAGGCCTGGTCACAGACCGGGCCGCGGGGGCGTTGACCCCCGGAACTCTCTCCAGGTAAACTCCAGACAGACAACCCAAGTGAGACATGACACTTTCAGACTATTAGTGATAGAGAGATTCTCGGCTCGTCTGTTGGTGTGAGCAGACGTGCGCCTGCTGCCCTCTCTCGGCGATTGGAAGACTTCCTGTTTTTTCCAATATGGCGCAGGGTGTGAGGAAGAAGGTAAATACTGCGTGCATCGAGCTGGTTCGCGGGGCGATTTTGCTGCAAGCCGCTCCCGTGCTGTTGCCATTAATCATCCGGGATACGTATGGTATACAGGATGCAGAATTATATGGCGTAGCACTTAATGGCTCATACAGGGTGTTTGTTAAGTTGTTGAACACCGGCGTCTATGAGAGGCTGGTAGACAAATACCAGGATGTGCGAGTGGACGTTAATTCTATGGTGAGTGTCCGCCTTCATGACGTCTCCATGCATTATACTTGGGTTAGAATGCGAAAAGTACCGTTTGAGGCAGATGAAACGGACATACACATACGCAATGTTTTCAAGGACTATGGGACCGTTCACCTGGCACAGCCCGGCAAGTGGGTTGAAGGTGCATATGTTGGATTCCCGGAGGGCACGTTTTCGCTAAAAATGACGATGCGGCACCCCATACCGTCGTATGTTATGTTGGAGGCCTTCAGGACTCAGCTCATGGTGTCCTATGCTGGGCAACGCAGGACCTGCAGGCGTTGTGGTGGTTTTGATCACATTGCTGAATATTGTGAATGACAGACTCGACTTCATGGTCTAGAATGTATTGCCGCAGGGAATCTGGGCAAGTTGGACGTGCTCTGGAGCAACAGGAAAGACGTGGGCCTGGTCGTCTGTGGAGTGAGGAGGTGGAGCGAACAGAGGCAGTGGCAGGTGCTGACCTGACGGTCCCTGTGGTGGGGGACGGCATGGTTCGGCGGAGGAAGCCATCGACGAGGTCCTGGAGACGGTGCTCACCTCACTGTTTCGCCAGTCAGATGGGGAGGGCGAGTCGGCGACGAGAGCTGGTGTGAGCAATGCTGCAGACCTGTGTGGGCAGCAAAATGAGCCCATTGACTTGGTGGTGTCTCACGGGGCAATGTGCCCAGATGGTGGGAAAGTTGGGCATGTGGTGGAGGTGAAGGTTCACCGTGAAGTATCACAGGAGGTGGAGATGGAAGTGGGTGGAGTCACGTGCAAGCGTGAGGCTGTGTCATTGGATTCGGATGATGTCCTGACTCCAGCACAGAGGACCGGCAAGGTGGTGGTGGTGGAAGAAGATGGTGGTGGTTCCTCGGGGACTTCGGACCCGGAGCTGGACCGGGGAGGGGTTTGGGCTGCCAGTAGAGACATGCATAAACGAGGTCCGAAAGGACATGGTGGTATTGTGAAGGTGTCAAAGCACAGGGAGAAAAAACACTGCTGGCCTAAGGTGTTTGACAGTTAACATTAATGGTTTGTGTCAGGATGTGAAGCATGCGTGGTTTGCATAGAGTGGATGTCGTATTTGTGTAAGAGCACAATATCAAGGTGGGGCGTGTATTGGAGGTGGATGGATATAGGGCTTTTGTGATGCAGACGGGACGCTTGAAATTAGGGGTGGGAGTCCTACTCTGGGAGGCGAGCCCATTTGTGGTTAGTAGAAGTGAAGGGGTGAGGGGCATATTATAAGAGTGGATGGATGGTGGATGGGCGAGCGAGTGGCGTTAGTGTCTGTGTATGCACCCGCGGAGAGTGATGCACGTCTGAAAGCGGATTTCGTGAGGGATGAGCTCGTTTATTTCCATTCTTTACCACCTGTTGCTATCGTGGGAGGGGATTGGAATTGTGTTATTTGCAGGACAGACGTTGAGCTGCGTGGGGCGGGGCATTTTTCAACTATCCTAGGTGATCTGAGAGATATGTGTCTACGTGACGTATTTGGGGGTGGGGCTTGAGCGGTGGAGCACACTTTTGTTAGATATGGATATGCAGTGAGGCTAGATCGGGTGTACATCACAAAGCAGGTAAGAGTGCAGTCCTTGCGTACGGTGGAAGAGGAATATTCTGATCATAGGGCGGTTGTGGTTGACCTGGGGTGGGATGGGCTGGCCAGGAGGTGTAAGAGCTATTGGAAACTAAATACGAGGATCTTGGGTGATGAGGGGCAAGGAGGATTCAAGACGTTGTGGGCAGAGCTCAGTGAGGAAAGGCGGGGTGTAGAGGATTTGCTGGGGTGGTGGGATGGGGTGGCTAAGGGATAAATACATCAGTTTTATGTGAGGGAGGGGAAACGCATAATGCAACAATCGTAGGGCCTCCTTCAGTACCAAGAGGGTAGGTTGAGGGATTGCTATGGAAGAGGTGGACACAGGGGAGTATATCCTGTGGAGGAGATAGAAACGTTGAAGGGAAGGATTCGTGAGCTGCAAAATGAATGTTTTAATGCTGTGCGTGTGCAGGGGGGTTGAGGAGGTGTGGGACGATCGATCGTCAGCATGTGTCTTACAGGGTCAGCAGCGCCGTCGGAAAGCCACTGAGGTTGGTAGGTTAGTCGTCCACTCTGAAGTGGGGGGTTATCGTGAGGGGCAAGTGTTGCGGACGACAGAGGGGATGAGTGGTTATGTGGATGCATGGTATGAGCAGTATTTGGGGAGTAGTGCAGTGGGAGGTGAGGCTTTGCGTAGCATCTGTGAGCTAGTGTCAAGTTCATTGGGGCATAGTGATCGAGTAGCGCTGGGTGGGGAGATAGATGAGGGCAAGATTTGGTGGGCATTGGTGAGTATGCATATGGGAAAGGCTCCGGGGATAGATGGATTACCCTGTAAATTTTACCTGCAGAATTGGAAGTTAATACATGGATTCCAGGTGGAGTTAATGAATATCATGAAGGAGAAGGGGGTGTTGGGGGAGTTACAAGCCACAGCAGTAGTCGTTCTTGTCCCGAACGGAGTGGTCCAGAATACCCTAAAGGATTATCGGGAGATATCTTTACTCTGTGTGGATTATAAATTGTTTGCTAAAATACTGGGAAATTGCCTGAAATGCGTCGTGGGGTGTGTCGTATCAGGAGGGCAATACGGGTTGCCTGGCAGATCTATGGTCGAGGGCCATGGACGTCTTAAGGGGTTTGTGGAGGGTTTGGGGGGAAAAGGGGGGCTTACCTGTTGTGGATTGGCAGGGAGCATATGACCGTGTGGAACTGGAGGCATTGCGGCAGATCCTTCTAAAGCAGGGATTTGGGGAGGAAGTTGCGGAATGGGTGGAGACATTGTATCGAGGGGCACGGGTGCATTTGCAAATCAATGGTCGCATGGGGAAAGTGGTATGTATGGGGCAGGGCCTCAAGCAAGGATGTCCACTTTCTCAAATCCTGTTTGCCTGTGTTCAGGACCCATTTTACAGACTCATTGAGGCACATATCTGTGAGAGGGGGGAAAGGGGAGGTGGGATGTGGGCCGGGGATCGTAGGATATGTCGACGACATGACAGTACTCGTGTAAGAGGGAAAGAGTTTGAGAGGGGTGGGAGAGGTCATCTGTAGTTTTGGGGAGGCTACGGGGATGAGGGTCAATGTGGAGAAATCATGCTTATTAAGGCTGGGAAATTGGAACTGGCAGGGAGATTGGGATGCTGGTGTGGAGTGGAGGGTGGTGGATAGCTTAAAGATATGTGGAATAGCGTTTATGGAGGATCAAGTGTGGTCGAGAGAGGTGAACTCCGAGCATATTGTGGAACGGGTGCAGCATAGATTGGGGAGTTTGCGACCGTGCCATTTGACATTGTTGCAGAGGGCCATCATGGTAAACACATTACTATACAGTAAAGTTTGGCACATGGCGGCAATTTACCCCATAACGGGACAAGGAATTATGAGAATCTTAAAGAGGGTGTTTAAGTTTATATAGGGTTCTGGGTGTGATTGGCTGAGGAGGGAGGTGGTAATGCTGCCGGAACTTCAGGGGGGGTAGGGGTATTGGATCTGCAGTGTTGGGTAAAATGTGTTTACTTACGAAGGGAGTATGTACGAGTCAGGGGGTGTGGGGGGGGTTAAAGCTTCTGTATGAGGGAGTGAAGAGGTGGTATGTGGGTGCAGAGTTGAGGGAATGTGAGGAGGTGCTGCATACCCTCATGGTCCTTCGGGAGCCTGACAAGATCCGCATGGGGGTGTTGGCGAGAGTGATTGGGAGCCAGGTGGTGGTGCTGGTGGAGGGAATATACCCCATGTATAGATGGGGAGATATTTGGTGTCGTTTTCGTAAGTTGAAGCTCAGGCCTCGGGTGCGGGAGGTTATGTCCCGTTTCCTGCATGGCATTTTGCCATCAGGAGCAGTTCTACAGGCGAGACGAGTAGTGAAGGAGAGTTGGTGTGGGGTGTGTGGTGGAGAGGAAACGGCATATCATGCAGTGTATTTTTGCGAATGTTTGGGGAATGTTTGGGATTGAATGAGTAGGATAGTGAAGCGAGTGGGAGGGGGGGGGCATACCGGTGTTGGGAGCGCTCATTTTGGATGTGGGAGGGGTGCCAGAGAGTACACAACGAGCATTGGCATATTTAATGGTAGATTTTGTGTACGTGTCGTGGGGTATGCGTGGGAATGGGGATTGGGTTGCGAGGAAATGGGTAATGGCAGCTACTTTCTATAGGACGGTTTGTAGGAATAGGGAAATATATGGATCGCGATGGGAGGGAGCCTTCCCCGCAGGTTATCGTGGTTTAACTGTTGGGATCTTACTAGCTTTGTAGTGGGGGTGGGTTGTTACGGCTGGGGCAAGGATTGGGACTGTCATCCAGGGTTCCAATGGGCTCACCGTCGGGAGTGTGTGTGTGTGTGTGTGTGTGTGTGTGTGTGTGTGTGTGTGTGTGTGTGTGTGTGTGTGTGTGTGTGTGTGTGTGCGTGTGTGTGTGTGTGTGTTATGGGCGTATGGCATAGACATAAACAAGGGATGGTTCAGTGTGGTTAGTAGGTGTTAGGATGTAAGTGTGATGACAGCTGGAATAAAAGTGCGATCCAGTTTGGTTGTGGGGATTTTCTGTTTATACTTTTGCGTACGTGTCCCACGGGATGATGACTGCATTACTCTCTATGTATATATAGCCTTGCACATGCTTGGTCACTTACCATCACACCCATGTTAGAGGGTGGAGGTATATGTATTTTTTTAGAGGTAATGTACGCATGTATACTGTAAGGATGCTTGGGCGAGGTTCGTAGTGATTGTGATACTGTCGCACTGTGACAGGTTATATGCTCATATACGGCTAGAAGAATGTGTGATAGGGTCATGTGTAATGACGAGAGAAAGTGGGCGGTTGCCCAAATGGGGGGGAAGAGGGGGGTTAAGGAGTGTTGGAGAGACTGAATTTGCAATTTTATAGTGTCTCTTGTATACACCTTTGTTTTACACATTGACTTTTGTGCAGTGAATAGGTTGTGATAGATTAGTTTTTATTTATGTGTTCGCATTAGGTTATGGAAGCCTGTGCTGTGTAATTGATTTTGTAGACAGCCTTTACTTTACATGATGATATGTCAATGTATGTGTACAACAATATGATAATTTAGTAATTGTGGCCAGTGTATTTGGCGGAGGTGTGTGTACCTCAGGCGGAGGTGTGTGTACCTCAGGCGGAGGTGTGTGTACCTCAGGCGGATACAGATACTTCTGTATGACTTACTCCCAAGAAAGTTTTTTTTTATTAGGAATGTGCTTTTCTTTTTACAATAATACATATGTGTGACGTTTTTTGTACTTACACCTACATGAGTATGTTTGTTTTTTGGTCAGCTGTACGTTACACCTATGTATAAGTGAGACGTGATAATTTCAAGTGTTTTTCTTATATATACTGATAGGTGGTTTGAGTGATGTATAGTGTGCTTGATGCTCTTTCGTTTTTGTTTTGTCTCTGACGGGTTTCTTCTCCTGTGTCCAACAGCATGTGCGTGTGTGATAATTTATGTATGTACTTATTGTTCTCAACAGTGTTATACTATATATATGTATCATGTCTGTCTGTACAAGATATGCTCTCAATAAAATAAAAAAAAAATAGTGATAGAGATACAGAAAATGCTGAATTATTATTATTATTATTATTATAATAGCCATCGAGAACTGCTAAATCTATAGGGGTCATACAACACCTGGGACTCGCAGGCAATCATATTCGATCCAATTATTATTATTACAGTCCATGGAGAGCGCTAAACCGATAAGGGGTCATTTAGCCCCTGAGGGAGAGGGGGAGGAAGGAAAGCAATCTGGTTCGACCATGAAAAGGGAGGCTAAGTCCAATTCCTTTGACCCAAGAGACCCTTACAGGTATCAAGGAACTTCCATCGAGGACGGGTCGATTCAAGAAATGGGAGAAAACTCTAATTCTGTGTATCAAGAGCCTTTCGCCTCATCAAGGCACGCCATTGAGAAGACTGCATGTTGGAGAACTAACGAGTACTGATATAGTGTTCACCACTAAGGCGAGTTATACACTAATGAGGATCAAGTTTTAACGAAGTCTACCATTAGAATGAATCAAATTTCTAAATAATGGAACAAAGAGACATGCCATTGAGTTGACTCATATCAATTATTTTATTTATTAATAGATAAGATATATAAAGAATTTTGGAAAGGATCACGACGATAATGTCGCATTGATATAGCTTGGAAAATATGAATGCTAAACAGACAACAAGGGTTGTATAATCTACATGACAGGATGGTTGGTTAATCAGATTTAAAAGCTATCAGCTACAAAGAGTCATTCAGGCTGCATGCAATCTATTTATCACCAGCGTCTAATACCTTAATGCCTTAAATAGGGATTTAAGTAAATTCTTTGCGTATATACACTAATAAAGGTACACCTTTCGGTGTCTAAAACACTGATAAGGTGACTGATGAACAGTTGTTGATTTGAACTCTCTGACTCGGGGAAATATCACAGAGTATATGTACCAGGAGGTAGCTATCTCGCCGCATATACACTGACAGATCACGTTGGTTATATTATTTCTTATTAAATATTATTATTATTATTATTATTATTATTATTATTATTATTATTATTAGTAGTAGTAGTAGTAGTAGTAGTGGTAGTAGTTGTAGTAGTAGTTGTAGTAGTAGTAATAGTACTATAATTATTATTGACATATCTTCTTTTTCTCCTTCTTCTTCTTATTATTATTATTGTTGTTGTTGTTGTAAATTCAACATATTGCAAGCCTGTGAACCAGCACTTCGGCTGTAAATTCCCTTTTCCTTCTTCTGGCTCAGTAATAACAAACTGATTAAACAATAATGTATCCGGATATCGAACCCGCCACCCCTCTTTTTGCCATCGAGAAAAGCTCATGCGAGTATAATCGGGTGCCAAAGAGCGTTGTGGAGGGCGTTTCATGGGTCGTTCGCGGTGGTGTTAGGCAATCAGGTGGAGCCAGGGAAAGGTGAGCGCAATGGAGCCTTCCCTGCGACTTTGGGAAAGAGGCTCCTCTATTGTTTTTTTTTTCTTTTTCCAGTTATTTACCGAACTGGGATTGTCTTGTAGGTAGTGTGCGGGCGATTTTCGGGGGAGAGAGAGGGGAGGGGAAAATGTAAGGAGCATTTGGACGTATGAATATCTGTTAGTGTAGTCTATTATCTCTGTGGGTTGCGACAGATGTGAGGGAGCGAGATTTCTTCTTGAGTCTCCCCTCTGGGATAGTGATGTAAGAAGAAAATGAACGTAGAACGAGAATGATGCGGTTGTTTTACTTTTTTACCTTATCAATATATATTGTCCTGGTTCTTATATCCATCTATTTGAACAATTATAAGGAAAGAAAGTTTCTTTTTTCCTGACTGTCCGACCTCGGTACACCGTCAAGTGTATCGAGCGCGGCCTTCTTTTGTTTTTTGACTGCAAGATTGATATAATAATTAATGATCCCTTTCCACTTTTATAAATTATAAAATTTTATTAATATTTTATATTAGAATTATTATTATTATTCTTGTTGTTGTTGTCGTTTTTAATATTTGTCGATGAATTTGCAGACTAAAAGCTGCTAACCTAATTTAGCTTATTTCATAACCAAGTCCTGTCTCCCAAAATATATATATCGAGAACTGCATGTCTTTTAGTATATTTTGCCTTAGATTTTAGTCCCTTCTTCAGGGATTAAAATATCCTTGACTTGTGGTCAACAGGTTAATATTCCTTTGTGTAGCGGACAAGCTTTTAAACGATATAAATAACCGACCCTATACTTTGTATAATATATTCTGATAAGAATCTAGTTGTGTATGCAATGAGGTCAATAGTTCATGTGCTCATGGAAGGATGAAATTCTGTCATCCCTAGTACAGGGATAACAGAATGCTATCCTGGTAGTGAATAGGTTACGTACAGTCTTAATGACGCATTCTGTTGTCGATTGATTTAAATCAATTACCCAACCAACCAGTTGCATTTAAAGTATACTAACCACTCAACGAGGAGGCTATCCACATCTGTGGGCTTACGTCTTGGCACCTATTTACTGCTAGAGGAATGAGCAACAAGTGTAAGTAAAGACGTCGATGTCTTCTCGCAGCAGAGTCGAACCAGAATTGTGTCAGGAGACACCTGTCCTGTTTCATAAGGAATATTCAACCTTGTTCCCTCGTTTGTGAGGTAATGGCGCTACTACCACCCTCAACATTAATGTCTATTATTATAATTGTTTTTTTCAAACTGACTTTGTTTCATACTGTTTATCTTGTGTGTCAAGATCTATACCGTCTCATGTAAGGTGGAGACGCACATCTTTATCAGATGATCATCCGCGCAGTGCTAAGTACCCCCTGTCGTAGCGGTGCTACGCATCAATGATAGAGCAACCCCTGTCCTAGCAGGGCATAAGAAAGGACTACAGCTTAATGTCTGAAGATTGTTTCACCCGAAGAAAGTTCACAATGATGTTTATAAAATCGCCTCATCATTCGTTCGTCTAGACTCATTATTATCAGATATTTTTGAAGGGGAATCTTTAAGTGGTTGACAGATTTTACCTTTTTTTCCCTTCTGCCAACTTTCGTTTTCGTTTCGCTCATAACATGAGGTCTCATTCATCTGGCTTCAAATTGTCAAGGTTTAGAACATAAGAATGGAGGAACACTGTACAAGAATGGTATACAATACCGACAATATGAAATTAAGACACATGTGCGGCATCTGGGTATCTTTATTGTAGACGTTTCGCCATCCAGTGGTTTTATCAATACAAATTCCAGGACATAACTTGAAGACAGTAGAACTATGTACAGAAGATGAGGTAATCAGTCCCTCAACCTTGGAGTAGGTGCGAAGAGCACCGTAGTCGTGGAGATTCTGAAGCAGAAGCAAGGAGCCTGACGCTTATATACTAACGTCAGGTGGAAATGGGACGTGTAGCAGACGAGGGCATGGTCACTGGTAGGCGGGATTCCCCAGTGGAAGTAGGTCCTACCCAAAGAGATGGGTTAGTTGTAGTAGTAATAGTAGCAGCACAACTTGTCAGACACTTGTGATGAATGGTTTTGAAAAACCGACAAGTTGAATATTGAAACACTTATGCAGCATATAGGAATCTTTATTTAGGAAACGTTTCGCCACACAGTGGCGAAACATTTCCTAAATAAAGATTCCCATATGCTGCATAAGTGTCTCAATTGTCAGACACTGCAACATCATGGAATCTTTGTTCAGAGGACATCTACAAGACCTTCACGGCTCCTTCAACTAACCCATCCCTTTGGGTAGGACCTACTTCCTCTGGGGAATCCCGCCTACCAGTGACTATGCCCTCGTCTGCTACACGTCCCTATCCACTGACGCCTATATAACCGCCAGTCTCCTTGCCTTCGCTCACACAGTTGTTCTACACTCAAGGAGCCTCTCTTCGACCCCGCCGGGGTGGGGAATTTATATTCTACAGACGTCACATCCTTTTCACAATGGTGTCGCATCGTGTAAAAATCAAGCCTGTGAATGGTGCAGTAAATGACTCCTCGAAGTTAGCTTTAGCTACCGTCGTTAGGACCTGCCTGTAGGTCAAATTTACGGCAATCCACTCTCTGAAGGACTCCTTCATTGTCGTCTGCACAGACGACACGGAAGCATCAAAACTAATGGACGACTCTTCAATCAGGACCCTACAAACAAAACAATTCACTCTATCCCCGTCTCCATTCTTGAAGTCGAAACGTTCGGTCTTTGTGAAAAGACTGGACAATATGGTCACCTCTCTTTCTACTGAAGCACTGAAGACATCTATTGAGGAACAAAACACCTGGGCCTCGGTAGACAGCATCCCCAAGATCCCCAACGCCTCATCTATGCTAAAGATTACATTCTCAGACATCTCCATGGCAGCCCAAGCTCTTTCTGACGGTCTGGCCATCTCATATTACCACATTCACCCTAGTCATATAGAACAAGAACGTTTCACATACATCTCCCACTGCTAGACCTGATACTCCTATAAACACACCACCAAGGACTGCCCCATCAAGGATAAGAAGTTTTGTTCAAAATGTGGGAATGATGGACACGATTTCAGATCCTGCACCGTTACTACAGCACCAACATGCCTTAACTGCAAGGGTAATCATCATACCCTTGCAGCTAAGTGCCCACTCAGGAAAGAAATCATATTGGAGAAAACTAAAGTTCTGAAGAACACCTCCAATTCACCGACATACGCTGCAATAACCAAACCACAAACCGACACCACCAATACTATACACGCTAATCTACAGGCACCATCGCCCAGCAACTCCCTCTCTCCACTCTCCGACAGTGCTTCCTCCAAGGTG
This sequence comes from Cherax quadricarinatus, assembly GCF_038502225.1. Classification (NCBI taxonomy): domain Eukaryota; kingdom Metazoa; phylum Arthropoda; class Malacostraca; order Decapoda; family Parastacidae; genus Cherax; species Cherax quadricarinatus. Next base: position 53,902,092 of record NC_091293.1, read on the forward strand.
CTGTACTGCATGGTGTATGCACACCTTGCAAACGCAGCAAACCCCGGCACTTTCAACACCACTATTAACGAACTATTCCGTCTGAACAACATGCCTGCCTTCAATTTTCCGGACTCCACACCTTCAGCAGACATCCTCAAGATCCTTCCCAACGCCCTGAACTTTACTGCACCTGCAGACCTGTCTCCTGCCCAAGCAACTGCTCCTGTAACTTCTATAACCACTTCCACCGCTGACAACGTTGATCATGCTGCCTCAACCACCGTCTCCCACCTCTCCCTGCTGTATAGCCCTTGTGGCTTAGCGCTTCTTTTTGATTATAATAATAATAATCCCACCTCTCCCAGCCTGCTGTTACACAACCATTACACCTCACCACTGTTCCTGTCTACCCTCAGTCACCTGCTACCACCATTGTAGATTCGCCCAATGAATCCACTCCAGAAGAAGAAGATAGCGACGACTCCAGTAAACCCTCATGGGAAAATCTTACCTTCTACACTTCTCCTTCAAATACTGACACCATGACCTGTACTGAACTCTACAAAAGCCTCGGTGCTGGAACAGTCAAGTATGCCTGTGAATCACCGCTTCACTTCACACTCACCCAAGTTCTTGAGTTCATCAAGCCTCTACGTTTCATCTTCAGTAACAAGGCTAAATTATACCAACTGTCTAGGAGCAGCTTCAAAAAGTTCGAAAATGGCTCCATTGCTAACCTGCCTCCTCAGTTACTCCTAAAACTCCCATATGTGTTCTACCCTCTGATGTGACCTAGCCTGCTGCCAGCTACTCAAGATTCAAAACTTCAACTACCACATATTCGATGCAACAGTCCCTGCTATTCCTGTTCTCAAGTCTGCCCCACGATCGCCTTAGCTGCTGGGTTAAGCCCTGGCTCTATTTCTCTGACTAAGAACACTCCTCTCCAGAGCTATTCTTCATCTGTCCCGTCTTCCCCGCTCATCCCATTGGGATCTTACCTGAACTTATTTGATTTGATTTGATTGCCTTCGCTCCAGATTCTCCACCACCACGATGCTGTGAACACTAACTTCAAGGCTAAAATTTACTCATGTCACTCGTAATCCCTTCATTAAGGTCATTAATGTAAATTATGAACAAGAGAGGGCCTAAAACTGATCCTTGTGGAACGGTAATCCCGGAAAGATTCTAGGAACATTTGACATACGTAGGTGCTCCTGAAATGGCTCAAATAAATCGGCAGCGTAGGTTTAATAAAAAAAGTTGCCACCTAATTCGACGATGTAGGCGCGCATCCGCCAATTTTATGTGCAAAATAGGGTGAAATTTTGACTTTCGTTTAATTACGTAAATGTATTTGACTCTGCCTCTTCTGCATGGATTCCGTGTTTAACGGCTGATTCAACTTACTGCCATACAAACACCCATACAAACTAAACTTAGTTTGTATGCGTGTTAGTCATCGTATTAACTTTGTAGTCAAACTTGGAATCGATGGAATCTGCCCGGTAACTGAAGAATGTCTCTTCTGATTATCTTCAAATCGTCATCTCTGGTGTGTTATCAGAAAACAAGGTTCCCTCTGTTTTTGGGCCGTATAAGTCCCAGTTTGCCAGTTTTATTAAATTAACTTCACCTGACTCCTGCCACTATATATACGCGTTTTGTTTAGTTTTCTCTGTATAAGGATTGAAGAAGCCACTCGTGACGAAATGTTTCCTTTAATAAATATCCTGAACTGTGTGGAAAAAGACACTTATGTACAGTTCAGGACATTTATTAAAGGAAACGTTTCGCCACGAGTGACTTCTTCAGTCCTAATACAGAGAAAACTAAGAAAACGCGTATATATAGTGGCAGAAGTCAGGTGAAGTGACGTGTGGGTAGAGGTGGTGGTAGTAGTAGCAGTGGAACTAAGAAGGTGAGACGGATGGCTAGAGAGGGACCTGCTGACATCATGTAACAGCAGTTTCCAGAATGGGTAATATCCTGTTGATTAGTAATTTTGAGATACTGTAACTACCGGATTTTTGCTTTATAGTGTTACTAACAGCAATTAGTGCAGCTTCAATGCATTTTCTCCGTCTTAAGTCGTCTTCTTTAATCACTAGTTTAGCTTCATTGAATTTCATGAGGTGTCCAACATCGTCCCTATGTTGAACACACGCGTTTTTGTGGTCATCATTTCTGCAAGAATTTTTGTGTTCTGCGATCCTAATGTCCAGAGATCTGGCTGTTTCCCCTACATATTCTTTGTCACACCCCACACATGATATAGTTTAAATTCCTGCACTTTTGCCAGAATCATGCTTGGGTTTTTGTATCAGGTTCCTAATAGTAGTTGAAGAGCTGGTAGATATTTTAGCCAGTTTTCTGTCAAACATTTTTGAAACAGTGGCAACGTTGCTGACCGGTAAAACGATGTAACTTGGAGGTTTTTCTTCAACTCGATTGGTGTTGGTCTTGTTGAGGATACGTGTCGCACGTTTCCTACAGTCACGTATGAAGTGTAAGGGAAAGTGTAGTGAACTAAAAGAGTTGGTGATGTATGATGTATGATGTACTGGAAATTCTGTAGGCTCTCAGAAAGAAGCCAATAACTACCCCTCTTTTAGTTCTGGTGTCATGGTGAGAGAAGAAATGTAGAAGATCGTTCTTGTAGGTAGGTTTCCGGTAGACTTTAAAAGAAAGTCTGTTTTCCCCAGTGAGTAGGAGAACGTCGAGAAAAGGTAATTGGTTGTCCTTCTTCTCCTCTAGTGTAAATTTAATAGTAGGTTCTAGAGTGTTGATGGTGTTGAGGATGCCACGTACGTCTAGATTTTTGGGTACAATGACCAAAATATCATCAACGTACCGCATCCATGTAACTGAACCAGGGATGTTACTGAGGATCCGTCTGGATTCCAGGTCCTCCATGTGTAAATTGGCAAGAACTGCACTAAGGGGGATCCCATGGCTAGCCCGAAGAGTTGTTTGTACTTCTGGTCCTCAAACCTAAAACAGTTATTGAGGACACGAAGTACAAACAACTCGGTCTAGCCATGGGATCCCCCCTTAGTGCAGTTCTTGCCAAGGTTGGTATCGTTACTAAATATTTTGCTCTACATAACTAATTAATACTTCTTGAATAAAGGTGCCTGATGCTGATGAGGGTCTCGTGATAAGAGGAACTGGACTTATCCTCCCTTACTTGGATCGAATCTAAATGTCTCACATTCCACATGCGTTATGTGAACCTCTGGTTTATTGCCTTCCCCTGATGAAAATAAAACAGTTTTGATCGGCATCAGTGTTTAATGGCTGATACATCGTATGAAGTTACTTAGACATTTACTGTGAAGGTGCAAAATTTGTTTGATTCTGTACAATAACCTGAGAATGCATCTTTTCGTCAGCATTAAACTTTTAGTGCTAATTTGGTTGTGTAAGATTTAATGCCAGTGTTTTTTTTTAACCAAAATGGTTTCTGTCAAAACCGGAAAATGTCTCTTCGAATGAAGAATTAGCCACAATGTTTGATTTGTATATTTCATCCCAAGTTAGACCTAGATTATGTACTTTTATGCATCTGTGTCATGTGTTCCCTGAACACCATTGTAAAGAAAATGTTGTACTCTAAGCTTAAATAGAACTTACATATATACTTTCATACTTATTAACTTAAAAGTTGGAAAATTTGCCTTGATTTTGTCCTATGTAAGTCCCAATCTGCTTTGTTTTTTTGAAGAAATTGGGATAACTGAATTTTTTTTTTCGTGCAATAATTTCTGAGTGCTGCATGCAAATATCTTGAAATTCTCAAAGCTCATAGCTTATTGTGCTGGTTTATAATATATATTGGTTTATCTGAGAAGAAAAGAAAGCGCCTTTTCCATTTATCTTCACTTCTAGTGTTTCTTAATGGAGGTTAGAACTCGATTTGGGCTCTATGTCCAAAAGAACAAAAAAGTCACAATACTGTGACTGGAACATTACATAAATAACCTTCACATAGGAGAGACGTTTCAGTCAGATTTAGACCATATATATATATATATATATATATATATATATATATATATATATATATATATATATATATATATATATATATATATATAATGTCGTGTCGAATAGGCAGAACTTGCGATCTTGGTTTAAATAGCAACGCTCATCTTGCCATATAGGACAAGCGAAAATTTGTGTATGCAGTAATTTCGCCAAAATCATTCTGAACCTAACGAAAAAAATATACTTCACTGTTTGTTTAGTATTAAATTATTGTAAACAAATCTAAAATATATTTAGTTGGGTTAGGCTAAAATAAATTGTTCTTGTTATAATAAGGTTAGGTAAGTTTTCTAAGATTCTTTTGGAGCAAAATTAATTTTTTTTACATTAACATTAATGAAAAAATATATCTTTAAACGTATAAGAGAAAATTTTAGAAAGGACCTAATTTTAAATGAGTTCTTGGTAATTGACCAGTTTTACATATTCGGCACGACATATATGTATATATATATATATATATATATATATATATATATATATATATATATATATTTTATATATATATATATATTTATTTATTTATTATTTTATTATCACACCGGCCGATTCCCACCAAGGCAGGGTGGCCCGAAAAAGAAAAACTTTCACCATCATTCACTCCATCACTGTCTTGCCAGAAGGGTGCTTTACACTACAGTTTTTAAACTGCAACATTAACACCCCTCCTTCAGAGTGCAGGCACTGTACTTCCCATCTCCAGGACTCAAGTCCGGCCTGCCGGTTTCCCTGAATCCCTTCATAAATGTTACTTTGCTCACACTCCAACAGCACGTCAAGTATTAAAAACCATTTGTCTCCATTCACTCCTATCAAACACGCTCACGCATGCCTGCTGGAAGTCCAAGCCCCTCGCACACAAAACCTCCTTTACCCCCTCCCTCCCACCCGTCCTAGGCCGACCCCTACCCCGCCTTCCTTCCACTACAGACTGATACACTCTTGAAGTCATTCTGTTTCGCTCCATTCTCTCTACATGTCCGAACCACCTCAACAACCCTTCCTCAGCCCTCTGGACAACAGTTTTGGTAATCCCGCACCTCCTCCTAACTTCCAAACTACGAATTCTCTGCATTATATTCACACCACACATTGCCCTCAGACATGACATCTCCACTGCCTCCAGCCTTCTCCTCGCTGCAACATTCATCACCCACGCTTCACACCCATATAAGAGCGTTGGTAAAACTATACTCTCATACATTCCCCTCTTTGCCTCCAAGGACAAAGTTCTTTGTCTCCACAGACTCCTAAGTGCACCACTCACTCTTTTTCCCTCATCAATTCTATGATTCACCTCATCTTTCATAGACCCATCCGCTGACACGTCCACTCCCAAATATCTGAATACGTTCACCTCCTCCATACTCTCTCCCTCCAATCTGATATTCAATCTTTCATCACCTAATCTTTTTGTTATCCTCATAACCTTACTCTTTCCTGTATTCACCTTTAATTTTCTTCTTTTGCACACCCTACCAAATTCATCCACCAATCTCTGCAACTTCTCTTCAGAATCTCCCAAGAGCACAGTGTCATCAGCAAAGAGCAGCTGTGACAACTCCCACTTTGTGTGTGATTCTTTATCTTTTAACTCCACGCCTCTTGCCAAGACCCTCGCATTTACTTCTCTTACAACCCCATCTATAAATATATTAAACAACCACGGTGACATCACACATCCTTGTCTAAGGCCTACTTTTACTGGGAAAAAATTTCCTTCTTTCCTACATACTCTAACTTGAGCCTCACTATCCTCGTAAAAACTCTTCACTGCTTTCAGTAACCTACCTCCTACACCATACACTTGCAACATCTGCCACATTGCCCCCCTATCCACCCTGTCATACGCCTTTTCCAAATCCATAAATGCCACAAAGACCTCTTTAGCCTTATCTAAATACTGTTCACTTATATGTTTCACTGTAAACACCTGGTCCACACACCCCCTACCTTTCCTAAAGCCTCCTTGTTCATCTGCTATCCTATTCTCCGTCTTACTCTTAATTCTTTCAATTATAACTCTACCATACACTTTACCAGGTACACTCAACAGACTTATCCCCCTATAATTTTTGCACTCTCTTTTATCCCCTTTGCCTTTATACAAAGGAACTATGCATGCTCTCTGCCAATCCCTAGGTACCTTACCCTCTTCCATACATTTATTAAATAATTGAACCAACCACTCCAAAACTATATCCCCACCTGCTTTTAACATTTCTATCTTTATCCCATCATATATATATATATGTGTGTGTGTGTGTGTGTGTGTGTGTGTGTGGATGAATAATTCAGAGAACGACGAGTTGATAAATTAGACACATATGCAACACTTGGGTATCTTTACTGAGGAAACGTTTCGGCACACAGTGGCTTCATCAGTCCATACAAAGGAGAATGGTGAAGAACAGGAGGAGTTCGAGATAATCAGTCCCTCAGCCTTGAGATTTTAACCATCCAATTGATTTTTAAAAGGCTGAGAAAGTTGTTTCAAGCAAGTCCATGGTCGACACGAATCTAATTGAATCATGTTTCATAAAAAGCAGTTTTGAAAATAATATGAACATTTCCTTTCCTTTATACATATTAAATTCATTTATAATTAATAAAATTTAGGAAGAATTTAATAATACATTAAACAATTAATATATCTTAATTCTTGGGTAGAGTACTAGGATTGGGCAAATATATTGTTAGTGGGATGGATTGTGAAGGACCTGCCTAGTATGGGACAACAGGACTCCTGCAGTGTTCTTCATTTCTTATGAGTCGGGTGTTGTTACCCGTCAGGTGTTGCTTTGTTGTGGGATGTGATAGTGAGGTGTAGTCTTGACTCTTTATATGCATTCCTTTGATGTATTGTTTTTATAGTTCCTTGATAATGTGAGAAGCCACGAAAGCGCTTGGAATTTCACTATTCTTTCACAGTGGTTGTTTTGCATATATATATATATATATATATATATATATATATATATCTATATATATATATATATATATATATATATATATATATATATATATATATATATATATATATATTGGCTCCTTCACTCTTTTGTGTTAATGTGACTTGTAAATAGTTCAAGTCAGACCGAAACGTCCTCGTAAGCTTTTCTCTCCTAAGTTCGGGTTATTCTTGTATGGTCTATGTCCTAATTTGCCATTTTTATTGAAAAAATTGTATTAGTATCCACGTGATGGCTTGTGAAAGCCTCTACTCACTTACTAGTATTTAACTATATTACAAATTTATGCAGGACTCAATACTATTCCATTCACGTGCATCGTGATATAGGAGAACGAAATATATCAAGTTATTATTATCATTAGTAATATTATTGATATTATTACTAAAAACGATATATTTATGTAGTGGTAATAATCCGGACTTGTTATCAGCTAAAACTGAATTCCTCTCTTTGGGAATCATCCAATGTAATTTTAATAATCTATTGCATTTTAATTTCCTTTTCTTTTATGCACTGGAGCGGCGTGAATTTTTACCATGGATAATTCACTGTGGTGTCGTTGAGTTTTTACTTGGCATTAACTCGTCTGTTATCTATGTACTTGATATTGTTTCGTTATCATATTAATAATTGTGTTATCATTATTTTTCAGTATGTTATCATCATCATTATGGATGAACATTCTCTCACTCTTGGTTTACATTAACTATCATTCTCTCTCTCTCTCTCTCTCTCTCTCTCTCTCTCTCTCTCTCTCTCTCTCTCTCTCTCTCTCTGTAATCGTAAGGTTTGCTTTATTTATGTTCCCTTTGTTTCCATTTCCCCTATTTCCATTACACGACACATAAACACTAAATTCTATCATATATCTATCGCTGCATTTACATAATTTATTCCTGTCTTTTTGTTAGGAATTGCAATATTTTAGTCTATATATTATGCACAGAATAATTGCATCATCCACATAAATATTCAAATACTTGTGCACCTCTTCTGGAAAGTCATTTGTGAAATTATTTATGTAATTTAGTAATATTGTCGATCTAAGCTCAGATCTTCGTGGAACTCCGCTGGTTATATTTCGCAATCAGGACTGTTTTACATTTTTACACATAATATTTCGGGCTGAGAGCTGTTATCCTATCTCAGCTCAGTGCTAACCCCAACCCAGTTTGAGGTGTACTTCCACCACCTGAGACCCATATCAGTCTACTAATACAAAGGTACCTATTTAGTGATAGGTTAACAGGGGAAGTGGGTGTAAGAAAACATGCCCAGCGTTTCCACCCTTGTCAGGTATCGAGTCACGGACATTCAGTACGTGAGGTGAGAACGTTGACAACCGAGCCACGAGGCTTTTAGTCGCTGTTTGCATTTTCCTGCCAATTAGAAAATCTTTCATCCACTGTAATAGCTTTATTTCAATTATATTTTACTTGAAGCGTTATATATGTCTTTCTTATTCTCCCAGTCGTTTCTATTTGTATTTTTAATACATCGTATTATATATAACAATATACAGAATGTTATTTCAGTAACACAAGATCGGTATTTCTGTCTAATGAAAATTCGTTAATCTTTTCTAGGAATACTAGTTTTTTCCTCATTTCCGTCGCGGATACATTAAAAATACCATTATTACATTAATATTTGAATATTTATTTACCAGTTCAGCATCATTGGCTGTATATCCATTTGTTTGTGGTTGAATCTCCTAAATGCAACTACTCGTGTTTCAGTCACTGCGTCATCCGTGAAAGGTATACCCTAGAGCAGGGATTCTCAACTTTTCCTCCATCATTAACCCCCTCGGCTTGTTGTATTTCTTCATTTACCCCCTGACTTCCATACACAAAATTTATCGCCATCATAAAATGACAGAAAAACAAGGTCAGAAAATAATAAATTATTCAATTATCAGGTACATCAAATATTTACCCCTTGCCATGTAATTTTTTTGCCCCCAAGGGGTAAATTTATCCCTGGTTGAGAATCCCTCCCGGAGAGCATACCTCTTTTGCCTTTACCTCGCTGCATGCAAATGGAACAACACAGGGCGGTCATAATGCAGCAAAAAAAAAAAAAAAGTTTGTGTAAGTGTGTGTGTGTGTTTATAAATCCAAGTACGCATGTACATTTTTGAATATATATTCTTGTCAGTATGTATATGCGTGCGTATATATTCAAAGACGTATGTACATGTGTTTATTGATATGTACATATGTATGAGAGCACGAGTGTATTCCTGTGTATAAATATACGTATGAATATGTACTTGTTTGTATATGTGAACATGTTCAGTTAAATACAAGCTCACATATTTGTGTTTGTGAATATATGCGTGTTCATCTCTGTGCATGTACGTACCTTGTTAAATGTTTGGTTAAGTGTATTTATGTGTATGAGCTTATGAATATTGTAATTCTTCTTCACAAGTTTATTACAACTCTGCAAAGACTTGCTCAGAAGAGGTAAAGAAATCAAAATATAATTTTAATATTAACAACGTGCTAAATCTCTGTGTTGTTGGTTTTAATTTCGGAAATAGAGTGAGGTGTCACCGAGACACGTGTATATAAAATATGATAAAAATGTATTCCTATTGATATGCAAAAGCAACTTATGACTATTGTTCCTTATACCTGGAGTTACCTGGAGAGAGTTCAGGGGGTTAACGCCCCCGCGGCCCGGTCTGTGACCAGGCCTCATGGAGGATCAGAATCTATGTATTATTAAGAATTTAATACATATTTGTCAGCGGTAAAAAAAAAAAAAGAAATGAATTTTCCTAATAAACACTATCTGACACACTCCAAAAAATGTAACATAGCTTACACAGCAAACTTATAAGATAAAAGTGAATGCTTATGCAGAATAATAATTAGTAAATTGATGTATGAGGTGGCAAGGCCATGTGTATACTATTTAGAAAAAGTCTTGAACCCAACCTTAACTCATCAAGGAGATAAAACGTAACGCAGATGTTATGTGTGAATATAGGAGTATATATGTAATGGGAAAATCTTTGCAGACATTCCTACTTTATAATCATTGATCTCTATATTCATCACACGATCAGGCAAGCAACTCCCATGGGATTTATAATATATAGGTGTAAATAAGAGTGCAACGAGTCACACATCTCATACACCATCTTTGTTTCCAGAGTAACCGTGGGCTCACCACTAGGCACTGTCTTATGCTAAGCCATAAAGATGCTAGGGAATGATCGCCCGCTGGTATCCAGGTGATCAATGCGCATCACTCAAGCGAGACCTTACCAAAGACTGATAGTTGTGGCCACCTACCCCTCAAGGAAGGTTCCTACATCTGTGCTCCAGTTCCCTGAATTAACTGAACACACACGGATACACAGGCACCTACACCAGACACACACACGGATACACAGGCACACACACACACACACATACACACACACACACACACACACACACACACACACACACACACACACACACACACACACACACACACACACACAAACACACACAAACCTCAATCAAGGAAAAGGTTCTTGAGGAGTGTATAATACCTAGCACATCTTCTGAGGTGCATATCACCTAAATAACTGCTGCAGCATATGGGCGACTAGCGAACCTAAGAATAGCATCTCAACATCTCAATAAGGAGTCGTTCCGGATCTTGTACACCGTGTACGTCAGGTCCACATTGGCGTATGCAACTCCAGTTTGGAACCCTCACCTGCAAAGGTTTGCAACGAGACTAGTCCCGGAGCTAAGGGAGGGACAGCGGGGGGCTTGACACCGACATATAAAATGCTGAGAGGAATCGATAAGGTGGACAGAGACAGGATGTTCCAGAGATGGGACACAGCAACAAGGGGTCACAGTTGGAAGCTGAAGACTCAGATGAGTCACATGGATGTTTGGAAGTATTTCTTCAGCCATAGAGTTGTCAGGAAGTGGAAGAGTCTGGAAAGTGAGGTAGTGGAGGGAGGTACCATACATTGTTTTAAGAAGAGGTATGATAAAGCTCATGGAGCAGGGAGAGAGAGTGGATCTAGTAGCGACCAGTGAAGAGGCCAGGAGTTATGAATCGACCCCTGCAACCACAATTAGGTGAGTACACACACACACACACACACACACACACACACACACACACACACACACACACACACACACACACACACACACACACACCTAGCAAACCTCAGAACAGCATTCCGACATCTTAATAAGGAATCGTTCAGGACTCTGTACACGGTGTACGTTAGGCCCATATTGGAGTATGCGGCACCAGTTTGGAACCCACACCTAACCAAGCACGTAAAGAAACTAGAGAAAGTGCAATGGCTTGCAACAAGACTAGTCCCAGAGCTAAGAGGTATGTCCTACGAGAAGAGGTTAAGGGAAATCAACCTGACGACACTGGAGGACAGGAGAGATAGGGGGGACATGATAACGACATACAAAATACTGAGAGGAATTGACAAGGTGGACAAAGACAGGATGTTCCAGATTTTGGACACAGTAACAAGGGGACACTGTTGGAAGTTGAAGACACAGATGAATCACAGGGATGTTAGGAAGTATTTCTTCAGCCACAGAGTAGTCAGGAAGTGGAATAGTTTGGGAAGCGATGTAGTGGAGGCAGGATCCTTACATAGCTTTAAGCAGAGGTATGATAAAGCTCACGGTTCAGGGAGAGTGACCTAGTAGCGACCAGTGAAGAGGCGGGGCCAGGAGCTTGGACTCGACCCCTGCAACCTCAACTAGGTGAGTACAACTAGGTGAATACACACACACACACAGTGGCATCTGTGTGTGCCACTAACAAATATCTTCAACACGTCAGTGCAACAGGGCAACTACTTGAGGTGTGGAAGATAACAAATATCGTCCCAATTTTTAAGGAGACAGGCAGCGTTAAACTACAGACCAGTGTCACTGAAATGTATAGTATGCATGTCATGGAGACGATTATCAGGAGAAGAGTGGTGATGTACCTATAAAGGAATGAACTTGTGCACGATAATCAGCACGGTTTCAGGGAAGGGAAATCCTGTATCACAAACCTACTGGAGTTTTACAACAAGGTAACAGAAGTAAGACAGGAGAGAGAGAGAGGGGTGGGTAGACTGCATTTTGTTGAATTGTAAGAAGGCTTTGTACACAGTTCTGCACAAAAGATTAGTGCAAAAGCTAGAAGAGCACGCAAAAATAACAGGAAAGGCACTGAAATGGATCAGGGAATACCTGACAGGAAGGAAACAAAGCGTGATGATACCTGACGAGGTGGCAGTGTGCGCATGTGACGAACGGGGTTCCAAAAGGGTTGTTTCTGGTATACGTGAATGGCATGACAGAAGGGATAGATTCTGAGACGTCCCTGTTTGCGGACGATGTGAAACATGGGCGTAGCATAGTTATTCTCACTATTCTCACATTAACACCATAGTTGGACTGCTTTGTGCATTTTGTCGTTTGGCTAACTAGGCGTCTTTCTGTTTAAGCAAGCTGTTTTATTGCCTCTCTGTGGGTTAGAAGTTTGTTTGCTTAGGGACTTGTTTTGTCATCCAGCAGTGCACACCACACACACACAGACACAGACAGACAGACAGACAGACACACACACACACACACACACACACACACACACACACACACACACACATATGTCAGCATAGTTGCTGATCCCTGTATTCCCAGTATTATATAGCATAGCATATTAGTATCATCCCTGTGCTTTAGACACGAGATCCCTCGTAGGCCTGGCTTTGTGTGACGTCATGGGGATACACATGGGCAGTGATCCCCCTGTCCCGTCCTCACTCGGCGGCAGACCTACAAGGCGTGAACAGGCTAGGCACCCGGCTCCATCTCTCATCTCAGTCTGACAATACACCTACCATCCTACAAGTGTGTCTACCTTATCCTACGATATCTCCATTCAAGAACCCTTACGATACATATATATATATATATATATATATATATATATATATATATATATATATATATGTGTATATATATAAATAAATGTATATATATATATATATATATATATATATATATATATGTATATATATAAATAAATGTATATATATATATATATATATATATATATATATATATATATATAGAGAGAGAGAGAGAGAGAGAGAGAGAGAGAGAGAGAGATAGACAGACAGATAGACAGACAGACAGACAGACAGACAGACAGACAGAGACGGAGTCCACCTCTGGTGTAAATTGTGGGACCCATATATATACATATATGTTACTGATTGAACATCAAAATGGTATAAAATACCGACAGGTTGGTAGGTAGTTCCTGACTATGGAACTGAACTCTCCAGGCTGAGGGACTGACAACCTCAAATTCTACGACTTCAAGGGTGATGGACTGATTACATCGTCTTCACATCTCTACTGTTCCTGCCTACTTTCTGTATTCGACTGAAGAAGCCTACTGTGTAGGCGAAACGTTTCGGAATAAAGTTGCCTAACTGTTGCCTTTGTGTCTTACCTACCATGTTACTGATTGTTATAGTTTTTAGTACAATTCTGTATAGTAACGTACTGGATGGCATAGTTTCTTTCAGAGTATTATTAGGTACAGTATAATAAGTTCTGATAGTGCTGTGTGAATTATGTGTACATAATATTGAATCCCCATATAGGTATCGAAACTATACTTCAATTAACGGGGGCCTATTTACTTTATTCTAATGTACGTTTAACTGTAAATATAACCTTACACACCTTTTTGTTTGTTATTTAAGTTCTCAAACTTTTATTTGTTAGCTTTTATGAAGCGCGTCTGTCTTGCGTTCAGCAGACGGAGGATCAAGCCTCCAATACTGCTTGCGGTGAATGACTCATGTGAGTTTAGCGCTAAACGTGTATTATTTAAGAAAAATATTTTAGTTTTTATTCAACAAGTTGTAATCCACTTAAACCCAAAGCGCTATGAGAAACACAATATGATAAAGGATAATTGGTCTTGAATTTTTACTAAGGAACTGATATGAAGCAAGACACAGACTAGATGCTACAGAAGGTACAATAAGGTGACCTTCTATCATTCTCAAGTAAATGGTTTTGCCAATAGATGTTGCATTTTACATCACTCCAGTAAACCAGGAATGTTTGGAAATTATTTTTGCTGTTCCCTTTTGATCATTTACAGAAATTTATGAAATTGAGTGAAAAGAATACCTGAGCCGAGATAATCTTTATTTTAGTAAACATAATAGCGGCTTTAAGGGGTGGTTAATCAATTAGGCTTAAAGCCTAAGGGTTATTAAGGCTGCATGTCACCAGTTCCCCATCAATCATAAATATTTAAGTTCCCCAAAAAAAGGGATTAACGCTAACTCAGCGTACAAACACTAAGGGATGTACACACCTGGATGTACACATCATGTGTAGCGTCAGGCCGGGGGCAAATGTTCTCTTCTCAGGGGTTACGCAGCTGCGCGTATTAATACTAACGCATTACAGAAATGTTACAGCATTATACAAATATTAACACAATACATATGTACCACAACAATACTGTATAACTGTGATTGTAAACTGCACATAGGTGTCTTAACAATAAAATTTATTACTCATATTATGAAATTACTAAAATAATTCATGTTAACCACAACAGATAATCCTGCCACCACTGTCATCACCACTATCACCACTGTCATCATCACTGCCACAACACTGTCATCACCACTGCCACCACTGTCATCACTACTGCCACACCACTGTCATCACCACTACCACCACTGTCATCATCACTGCCACCACTGTCATTACCACTGCCACACCACTACCATTATCACTGCCACCACTGTCATCAACAATGCCACACCACTGCCACACCACTGCCATCACCACTGCCACCACCGTCATCACCACTGCCACCACTGTCATCATCACTGCCATAACACTGTCATCGCTACTGCAACCACTGTCATCACTACTGCCACACCACTGTCATCACCACTGCCACCACTGTCATCACCACTGCCACACCACTGCCATCACCACTGACATCACTGCCACCACTGTCATCACCACTGCCACCACTGTCATCATTACTGCTACACCACACCACTGTTATCACTACTACCACCACTTTCATCACCACCGCCACCACTGTCATCATCACTGCCACACCACTGTCATCACTACTGCCACCACTGTCATCATCATTGCCACACCACTGTCATCACTACTACCATCACTGTCATCACCACTGCCACAGCACTGTCATCACCACTGCCACCTCTGCCATCACTACTGCTACCACTGTCATCACCACTGCCACAACACTGTCATCACCACTGCCACCACTGTCATCATCACTGCCACACCACTGTCATCACTACTGCCACCACTGTCATCACCACTGCCACACCACTGTCATCACTTCTGCCACCAATGTCATCATCACTGCCACACACCACTGTCATCATTATTGCCACCACTGTTTTCATCACTGCCACACCACTGTCATCACTACTTCCACCACTGTTATCATCACTGCCACACCACTGTCATCACCACTGCCACCACTGTCATCACCACTGCCACACCACCGCCATCACCATTGCCGCACCACTGCCATCACCACTGCCACCACTGTCATCACCACTGCCATCACTGTCATCATCACTGTTACACCACACCACTGTCATCACTACTAACTCCACTGTCATCACCACTGCCACCACTGCCACCACTGCCACCACTGCCATCATCACTGCTACACCACACCACTGTCATCACTACTACCACCACTGTCATCATCACTGCCACCATTGCCATCATCACTGCCACAGCACTGTCATCACTACTGCTACCACTCTCATCACCACTGCCACAACACTGTCATCACCACTGCCACACCACTGTCTTCACCACTGCCACCCCTGCCATCACTACTGCTACCACCACTGTCATCACCACTGCCACCACTGTCATGACTACTGCCGCCATTATTATCACCACTGCTACCACCACTGCCACCACTACTGTCATCGTCAGTACCATTATTACTGCCACCACTATTGCCAACACCACTACTATCATCACCACAATAACTATAACCATCACAACCACTACTCCCTCCATCACCACTTCTGCAACTATCTCAGTACCATCACCACCACCATCAGTGGTATCACTGTCACCTTTGCCACAACCACCACCACATCCACAACTATTATGACTACCATCACCACCACCTTCGCCACCGCCGCCAACACCACTACCACAGCCACTATCACCACCACCAAAACTATTATCACCACCGTCACTATCATCGCCGACACCACCACCAATACCACCGCCACCTCTACCACCACCATAACCGCCGGGCCCAACACCGCTGACAACACCACCACTATTGTTCTACTACTTCCACCACCACTACTACCACCACTACTGCCACTTCAACTACCACCATCACTCCCGACACCACCACCACTACTACCACCACTACTGCCACTTCAACTACCACCACCATCACTCCCGACACCACCACCACTACTACCATCATCTCCTCCATAATCACCATCACCATAATCACCCTCACTATCACAATCATTGCTATCATCATCATCATCTCAATCACCGATGCCTACACTACCATCACCAATATTGTAAACACTTTTACTATCACCATTGCAGTTAGCCATCACCACCACAATCACCTCCACCGCCGGCACCACCACCACTACCACCGCTGTCTTCACCATCACCACGACTACCAATACTATCACTATTATTCCTAGCACTATCACCATTACACCATCACTACCACTCCTAGTACTATCACCATCACTACCACCCCAGCACTCACCACTACCACATTAGCACTATCACCGTCACTACCACCCCAACACTATCAGCATCATTATCACTCCTAGCACTATCACCGTCACTACCACCCCATCACTATCAGAATCACCACCACCCCAACACTATCACCATCACTACCACCCCAACACTATCACCATCACTACCATTACAGCACTATCACCATCATTACCACTCTAGCACTATCACCATCACTTCCACTCTAGCACTATCACCATCACTACCACCCACGCACTATCACCATCACTATCACTCCAGCACTATCGCCATCACTACCACTCTTAGCATTATCACCATCACTACAACTCCAGCACTCTCACCATCACTACCACTTCAGCACTATCGCCATCACTACCACACCAGCACTGTCACCATCACTACCTCCCCAGCACTATCACCATCACTACCACTCCAACACTATCACCATCACTACCACCCCAGCACTATCACCATCACTATCACTCAAGAACTATCACCATCACTACCACCCCAGCACTATCATCATCACTACCACTCCAGCACTATCACCATCACTTCCACTCCAGCACTATCACCATCACTTCCACTCCAGTGCTATCACCATCACTACCAGTCCTAGCACTATCACCATCACTACCACTCTAGCACTATCACCATCACTTCCACTTCAGTGCTATCACCATCACTACCACCCAAGCACTATCAAGAACACTTCCACTCCAGCACTATCACCATCATTACCACTCTTAGCATTATCACCATCACTACCACCCCAGCATTATTACCAATACTACCACTCCAGCACTATCACCAACACTTCCACTCCAGCACTATCACCATCACTACCACTCTTAGCATTATCACCATCACTACCACCCCAGCATTATTACCAATACTACCACTCCAGCACTATCACCAACACTTCCACTCCAGCACTATCACCATCACTACCACTCTTAGCATTATCACCATCACTACCACCCCAGCATTATTACCAATACTACCACTCCAGCACTATCACCAACACTTCCACCCCAGCACTATCACCAACACTTCCACTCCAGCACTATCACCATCACTACCACTCTTAGCATTATCACCATCACTACCACCCCAGCATTATTACCAATACTACCACTCCAGCACTATCACCAACACTTCCACCCCAGCACTATCACCATCACTTCCACTCCAGTGCTATCACCATCACTACCACTCCAGCACTATCACCATCACTTCCACTCCAGTGCTATCACCATCACTACCACCCCAGCACTATCAAGAACACTTCCACTCCAGCACTATCACCATCACTACCACTCTTAGCATTATCACCATCACTACCACCCCAGCACTATTACCATCACTACCACTCCAGCTGTATCATCATCACTACCACCCAAGCATTATCACCATCACTACCACTCCAGCACAGTCACCATAATTACCACTCCAGCACTATCACCATCACTACCACTCCAGCACAGTCACCATAATTACCACTCTAGCACTATCACCATCACTTCCACCCCAGCACTTTCACCACCACTACCACTCCAGCACTATCACCATCACTTCCACTCCTAGCGCTATCACCATCACTACCACCCCAGCACTATCACCATCACTACCATTCCAGCACTATCACCATCATTTCCACTCAAACACTATCACAATCACTACCACTCCAGTACTATCACCATCACTATCCCCCAGCCCTATCACCATCACTCCCAATCCTAGCACTATCACCATCACTACCACC
>NC_091293.1:53925711-53950711 GCF_038502225.1 Cherax quadricarinatus
TTGAGTAGGAGCAGAAGGTTGAGTAGAAGCAGAAGGTTGAGTAGGAGCAGAAGGTTGAGTAGAAGCAGAAGGTTGAGTAGGAGCAGAAGGTTGAGTAGGAGCAGAAGATTGAGTAGGAGCAGAAGGTTGAGTAGGAGCAGAAGGTTGAGTAGGAGCAGAAGGTTGAGTAGGACCAGAAGGTTGAGTAGGAGCAGAAGATTGAGTAGGAGCAGAAGATTGAGTAGGAGCAGAAGGTTGAGTAGGAGCAGAAGGTTGAGTAGGAGCAGAAGTTTGAGTAGGAGCAGAAGATTGAGTAGGAGCAGAAGGTTGAGTAGGAGCAGAAGGTTGAGTAGGAGCAGAAGGTTGAGTAGGAGCAGAAGGTTGAGTAGGAGCAGAAGGTTGAGTAGGAGCAGAAGATTGAGTAGGAGCAGAAGGTTGAGTAGGAGCAGAAGATTGAGTAGGAGCAGAAGGTTGAGTAGGAGCAACAGTGCTCTTTGCCTTAGTATTTTGTAGTCATATTGTTTATCAAATAAGTCTTCTTGCTTTCAGTTTAATTAATGTTCTATTTATGCTTTTTGAGCTGAATCATTACGTAGTGATCTAGTTGCTAAACTCAAGCTTCTAGACTGATAATCTAGCGGGTGCTACTCTATCACTCTTGAAGAATTTAAGAAATCCAATATGACGGCCAAGTCGCTCACCAGTCACCTGTAAATATTTGAATTATTTTATATTTACCAGGAAAGATCATTTTTTATGTTCCAGTCACGGGTGTATGAGTCACTATGAAAATGCAAGATGTCTGCCACTTTAATTCTCCTTATCGTCAATAAAGAGACGATATGTTTATATATTACGCAAGAATTAAGCGACAGATCACAAAGACGTAAGACAACAAGACAAAGGGTAGAAATCCTTATAAAACCCGAATTATTGATGATGATGTTGAATGGTAATGGAACTGAGTATTACTCTAGTGATCAGTCAAAGAAATGATGACCTACTTCGTTGCAGGTCACATTCATTATGCCAGTTATTATCTTTCAAATCATTGCAAGGAGAAAACTCGGATAAAGTCCCTAATGGAGGAAGGAGCACACGTTCGACGCCACTAGCTTGAGCTGTGGGATGGTATATAGATGGACATGTATATCAAAACGACCTTTATGAGTTACGGACATAGTCCATGTGATCTAGCTAGAATAACACTGAATGAGAAACTGCCCGTTGGTGGGTCTTAAGACTGTTGAAAGACAATCAAGATTTGAAGGATATATGATTTAAGAATGCAACTACCCTCAAGGGAAGAGATGGAATTAATGGACGAAAGTGACTGATAAATGAAAATGATGCAGTTGATGTGGATGTAGGTTATAAGTATATGCATTAGTATGAGGCAAGCTTGCTTGAGATATTTCATGAAAACCAAATGAGGTAAGTTTTTACCATGTAAGAGAGCAAGATGAAAGCAAGGGCAGGTGCTTCTGAACAGTCTGAATTCGGACTGATATTCGTCAGGGTAGGTAGCAGGTTGGTAAACAGTAACCACCCAAGGAGGTACTACCGTCCTGCCAGATGCATGTGAAATGAAACCTGTAATTGTTTTACGCAGTGGTAGGAGCGCTGGAGTCTTTTCTCTGTCTTATAAACACGCAAGAAAACGGGCACAACTTGCTACTTCTACTGACACTTAGGCACAATGCTTATACATGTACACGTATAAGCATACACACCGATCTGAATTTTCTTCTATTATCTAAATAGTTCTTGTTCTTATCTATTTCCTTTAATCCCATAGGGAAATGGAAAAGAATCTTCCCTCTTTATGCCATGCTTGTCGTAAGAGGTGACTATAGTGCCGGGAGCAAGGGGCTACTAACCTCTTTTCTTGTGTAAATTACTAAAAATAAGGAGACTTTATAAACTAGGACGTTTGATGTTGTGTAGATGGTAAGTAAGAGATGAAACAAAGTTAGAGGTTCTGGCTCCAAGAGAAACAAAGCTGAAGAGGGTAGGGGAGTTTCAGTAGGGAGAAATAAATGGGATTAGATCAGGAGTTTCTGAGAGAGTTAGAACTAAGGAATGGTAACAATAATGTTGAAGGATTAGTTAAGGAAGGAGAAAAGGTAATATAAATGAATAAATTCAAGAATAATGTAGATTAAAATAAAGGTCAGATGCGAAAAGTGGATTGTAATAAGTGTTTTTGCACCTGGAGAAGAGAGGAGTGTAGAGAGAGATTTTAGGATATGTTAAGTTAGTGTTAAGAAGTTTTGAACCAAGTGAGAGAGTAATTGTGGTAGGGGACATGATTGCTAAACTGGGAGAAACGTTTATAGAGGGTGTGGTAGGCAAGTTTGGGGTGCCAGGTGTAAATGATAATGGGGGTAGTGGTCTTTGAACTTTGTATAGAAAAAATTTGCTAATAGGCAATACATATTTTAAGAAAAAAAGGATAAATAAGTATACACGATATGATGTAGGGCGTAATGACAGAATTATCTTGCATTGTGTATTAGTAAATAAAGGACTGAAGGAGACAGTGAGGTGAAGGTTTATAAAACTGAAGGAGGAGGCAGTTAGGATAAGATATAGACAACCATTGGAAGAAAGATGGGCTAATGAGAGTATAGGCAATGAGGTTGAAGAGGTATGGGATAGATTTAAAAATGTGGTAGAGTGTTTAGCAGAAGTGTGTAGTTATAAGAAAGTGGGTATGGGAGGGAAGAAGAGCAGTTGGTGGAATGATAATGTAAAGAGAGTAGTAAGAGGAAACAAGTTGGCATATAAGAGGATTTTACAAAGTAGAAGTGATGCAATGATGGAGGAGTATATGGAGAGAAAAACAGATGTTAAGAGAGTGGTGAAGGAATGTAAAAGGAGACCAAATAAGTTGGTGAGATACTATCAACAAATTTTGCTGAGAATAAGAAAGTTTTGGACTGAGATTAATAAGTTGAGAAAGCCTATGGAACGAATGGGTTTGGCAGTTAAAAATAGGAGAGGAGAGTTATTAGAAAGAGAGTTGGAGATATCAGGAAGATGGACGGAATATTTTAAGGAACTCTTAAAATTTGATGAAGATAGGGAAGCTGTGTTTTCGTGCATTGGGAAAGGAGGTATAACATTTTGTAGGAGTAAGGAAGAGACAATTGTGAGTGTGGGGGTGAGTTCGTGAGGCAGTGGGTAGAATAAAAGGGGATTAATGGAATAAAGACAGAAATGTTAAAGGAGGTGGGGATATAGTTTTGGAATGGTTGGTGCATTTATTTAACAAATGTATGGAAGAAGAGAAGGTACCTAAGGATTGGCAAAGAGCATCCATAGTTCTTTTGTATAAAAGCAAAAGGGACAAAAGAGAGTGTAAAAAATATAGGGGAATACTCCTCTTGAATATACCTGCACTGTAGAGTTATAGTTGAAAGAATTAAGAGTAAGACGTAGAGGAGGTTCGCAGCAGACCAAGAAGGCTTTAGGAAAGGTACAGGGTGTGTAAACTAGCTGTTTATAGAGAAGCATTTAGGTGAACAGTATTTATATAAGGGTAAAGAGGTTTCCGTTGCATTTATGAATTTGGAAAAGGCATGTAATACTGTGGATAGGATAGCAATGTGACAGATGTTGCATATGCATGGAATAGATGATAGGTTATTGAATGCAGTTAAGGACAGTGAGGCTTAGGTTAGAGTATGTAGGAGAGAGAGAGAGAGAGAGAGAGAGAGAGAGAGAGAGAGAGAGAGAGAGAGAGAGAGAGAGAGAGAGAGAGAGAGAGAGAGAGAGAAATGTAGTCCCTATTCACAAAAAGAAGAGCAGAGCAGAAATCAGCAACTACAGACCAGTGTCACTCCTGTCAATCACCGGTAAGATCCCTGAGACTACCATTCACTACTTTGTGACCGTCAATATGGCTTCAGGAAAGGTTACTCTGCTGCTGATCTGTTAAACCTCTCCACTAAGTGGCACCAGTCACTGGATGAGTCCAAAGTCAGCTGTGTGGTAGCACTGGACATTGCTGGTGCTTTCGAAAGGTTGTGGCACCAGGGCCTCTTAGCAAAACTTCAAGCACTGGGAACTGCAGGCTCTACGCTATGTCTCCTCAGTGATTACCTTCATGGTAGATCTCTAAGTGTAGTTCTCAATGGAACGGAATCAGCAAGACATCCTATTGGGGCAAGTGTTCCACAAGGAAGCGTGCTGGGACCATTGTTATGGAATGTCTACTTCAACGACCTTCTTCATCTCATCCGAGAATCACATGCATATGCAGACGACTGTACACTGACATTCACTTATCCAAGAGAAGAAATGCCAGCTGCTCTAAGCTACATCAATCACCAGCTGAGAGCTATATCAGCTTGGGGAAATAGATGGCAAGTAACATTTGCACCTGATAAAACGCAAATGATGATCGTCTCTAGGCACCATGATGGTAATGCTGGTGCAGTAGTAAGGATGAATGGGAGGGTGCTGGCACCTGGGGAAGAAGTTGATATCCTTGGGGTGAAAATTGACTCCAAACTGACCATGAAGAACCATGTTGTAAATCTTGCAAACAAGGCAGCCAGAAAGCTTACAGCACTTCACCGTATCTCGCATCTGCTTGACAGTAGGGGTTGCAAGATTCTGTACGAGGCACAAGTACTCTCACACCTTGAGTATGCTCCACTTTCTTGGTTTGCCTGCCCCTCCCCTCTCATCTGCGACTGCTTGACAGAGTGGAGACCAGAGCAAGACTTCTCATCTCTCGCCTGGACCCATCCTGGATAGATCTGTCATTTCAGCAGTGCCTTCAACACAGGAGGGATTTGGGTGGCCTTACTGTTATGTACAAGGCCAATATTGTCAAAGTACCACACTTGGATCCACTTCGAGGACAGCGTGAAACAAGCTTTTATGCCACAAGACGGGCAGAAAGCAGCAACTTCACTCTGGCTGTACCCTTCTCCAGAACATCACTCCATTTGAGATCATATATACCCAGGATGACTCGAGTCTGGAACACATTCGTACAGCATAATGATGTCAACAAGAAAATGCTGGCCCACAGATGGCTCCAACTTCATCCTGTTCCCTACTTGTATGTCTCATTACAATAAAAATGCTTTCAAATGAGCTGAAGTAGGTAACAGCTCTTAGCTTGTCAATGAAGTTAGGAATCTTTAACCTGTAAATAGCTTGTCAATAAAGCTAGGGATCCTTAACGTTGTCAGACCCTGTGTAAAAAAAAAAGGAGAGAGAGAGAGAGAGATTGTTTTCCACTAAAGGTAAGCCTTACATAGGGATGCGTGATGTCACCATGGTTGTTCAACATATTTATAATTTGGAAGGGTATGTAAAAGGAAATTAAAAAAAATGTACAAAAAGCAAGGTGATGAGAATAACAAAAATTTAGGTTATGAAAGGCTGGTTATCAGTTTGGAGGGAGTATGAACGAAGTGATTGTATTCAAATATCTGGAAACAGATCTGTCAGCAAATGGGTCTATGAAAGACGAATTCAATCATAGAATTGATGAGGGGCAAAACGTGAGTAGTGCAGTAAGAAGTCTGTGGAGACAAAGAACATCATCCATGGAAGCAAAGAGGGGAATGTATCTTATATGGGTGTGAAGCGTGAGTGGTGAATGTTGCAACAAGGAGAAGGCTGGAGGCAGTGGAGATGTCATCTAAGAGCATTGAATCTGTAGCTTGGAGCTTAGAAGGTGTGGGGATTCTTAAAGCATTATCCACAGGCTGAGGAGGGGGTTGTTGAGGTGGTTTGGATATTTAGAGAGGATGGAACAAAACAGAAAGACTTGGAGAGCATAGAAATCTGTAGTGGAAGTAAGGTGGGAAGGGGGATCATCCAAGGAAAGGTTGGAGGGCTTGGACTTCCTGCAGGCGTTCATGATCGTGTTAGGTAGGAGCAAATGGAGACAAATGACTTCTATGACTTGACGTGCTATTGGAGTGTGAGCAAAATAACATTTATGAAGAGATTCGGGGAAACCAGTTAGCCCGATTTGAGATCTGGAAGTGGGAAGTACAGTGTCTAAGTTCTGAAGAAGGGGTGGAGATACGTTGCAGTGTAGTGTAGGCGCGCCTCTAGCAAGACATAGGCGGAGTGAATGATGATGAAAGTGTATTTTCCTTTCTCGGGTCACCCTATACTTGTGGGAAACCGCCGATGTGTCAATAAAAGAAAATAATATTTCGTCAGGGTTATATCACTCATCACCTCGCATGCTGTTAAGGTAAAGAACATTATCTGACTAAAAAAACGGAGATAGGTGAATTGCAAAATCAAGGAAAATGTAAACAAAATATTCAAGTTGTACAGTCATCCTGTGAAATTGTGCAGCCTGATTACCTTATTATAGTTGTCTTTTTTTTTTTTTGAGTGGTTCATTATCCAAGGACATTGTAAAAGGTATACTTAAGAAATTTGTGAAATGTTATTACCAGAAAAATTAAAGAGAATATCATCGTGCACATGGTATCCCGTGGCCTGGTAGGCAACGCTCTCGCATCACACACTGAATGTCCGTGGTACAGTCCCCGGCCGTGTGGAAGAACTGGGCGTGTTTCCTTACACCTGCCTTCCCGTTCACGTAACAAGTAACTAGGTACCTGGGTGTTAGTCGACTGGGGTGGGTGGCATCCTGGGGGACAAAATTGAAGGACTCCGGTGGAATAAGGCAGTCCTAGATGACGCACTGATTTTCTTGGGTTATTAAAAATCCAAACACAGTCCTTAAGTTTCTAAAGAATATCATCTGCTTTTGAACTCTTCTCATTCGCCTCAACAGGTTGTGCTGCCATGAAAATCAATTTAAAGTTGAGATATACGACGAACTTCTAACTACAGCGGAACTCTCAAACAAGACTATTAATCTATTCCTTAGGAAGAAAAGAAACGTTTGCAATAAATAAGCTTTTACTTTCTTTATGGGGAGAGGAGAACAATGAATAGTCTGCTCAGACCTTTTTCAGAAGAGAAAGAGAAGAAGATAAAGAGAAAATAATAATAATAATAATAATAATAATAATAATAATAATAATAATAATAATAATAAGAAGAAGAAGAAGAAGAAGAAGAAGAAGAAGAAGACGAACAAGAACAATTACAGAACAAAAATAATTTATGTCAATTTTTAGTTTATCTAATATTTTTTAAAATTCATTTCACAGGTAATCCATAAATCCGAGAAGAAATTCGGAATCTATGGGTCTTCCTTCCTCATTATCAAGTCCCGGGAGGAGTCAAACACCAGGCCACACCAGTTCATTTTTTTTGTTCCAGTGTTAAGGTACCTACATGTACGGTTCATTTTTTTAATATTGATACACATAAACATCAGCTCCACACTGTCAACACTAACTAGCCACACCTCAGTTGAATCTTTAATCTTCTTTGGTCTGAGATGATACTATCATCTGACTGATGTTTCCGACTGAAGAAACCATCTGTGCGGGCGAAACGTTTCTGTAATAGAGATACCCAAATGTTACAACTACGTCTTATTTATCATGTTAACATCATTGTTTTTACCAAAATTCTTGTTCAGTTGTTATTTAGTGATGTGATGATCACTGTCGTTGAGTTTTCCACCTTTGGATTATTAAAAGTGCTCAGCTTTTAAATATATTATTATAACACGTCGATAAAGATCATTTTTTATTTTTAAAATTATCATCAAATATGCTGATTATTCTACTTTCTGGTAAATTTCTCAGTAACAGATTTAATCATTACAGCGACACTGGAGAGAGAGAAAGAGATAGAGAGAAAGTAGACAGAGAGAAAAGAGAGACTCCAGGTAGGTGGGCCGACAATATTAAGGCGCCCGGATTCAAGATTCCAGACGGCTCGACGCTTACGAACGCGCGACTGCCAAATTTCTGCCCAGTGGAATGTTTTATGAAGTCAATTTTACAGCTTGCTGCGCCTTCCTTTTGATATCCAAGCACATTTTAATGTTCCAGGGGGTGGTGGGAGGAGAAGAGCGAATTTAGTGTTAAATATGCTCTCTAATATTATTGGTAAGACTTACAAAGGGAATGAATAAGGAGGATCCGGGGATTGTAAAAATGTGCATGAATGCTTCCGTAAGCGGAATACTACATGGTGCTGCCCTATCGCTTTCGAACCTATAAAACATTACGATCAATCGACTGTCTAGAATTTAAAATAACCGTAATAAGCAATTGCCATTCCTTTAAGATTATTCGAGGAAACGACCACCGTCAATTTTTACGCAGATTTCATCTCCATTCCACCGGTAGTAACTTAGAACACCACCTGACCACTTTCATCTATGAAACTGAGATAACCGTAATAAACAGGTGTCAACCTTCCGAAATACTTGCCGGATCGTTGTTTTAGTACATCAGTCAGACTGACTGACAGAATTCAACACTGTGTATTCAGAGTTTTATTTACTATCTCTTAAGATCCCAGGACTCCTGTAAAATAATTCAATAAAAATTATGAGTGCCCAACATTTATTATTTTATACCTAGCTATATGGTCATGGATTCAAAAGAATCATGACAATAATAAACCACAAAAAGCGCCGACATTGAGTGAAATATTGGAAACCATAGCCAAGAGAAACATCAACATGGAAGCAAGACAGTGCGAGAAACAAAAAAAAATGATCGATTATGGTATATATGTAATACTAAACAGATTACATTCATCTCCCACAATTAATGTTAAGCTGACTGGTAAGTTATTCAATAAAATGACAGAAAATGTAAATAGAAGACACGATAAACATTGTTAATTTTTAGTAATATTTCAGTGAATGGCCCATTGACACACACACACACACACACACACACACACACACACACACACACACACACACACACACACACACACACACACACACACACACACACACACACACACACACACACACACACACACACACATATATATATATATATATATATATATATATATATATATATATATATATATATATATATATATTATTAACACACTGGCCGATTCCCACCAAGGCAGGGTGGCCCGAAAAAGAAAAACTTTCACCATCATTCACTCCATCACTGTCTTCCCAGAAGGGTGCTTTACACTACAGTTTTTAAACTGCAACATTAACACCCCTCCTTCAGAGTGCAGGCACTGTACTTCCCATCTCCAGGACTCAAGTCCGGCCTGCCGGTTTCCCTGAATCCCTTCATAAATGTTACTTTGCTCACACTCCAACAGCACGTCAAGTATTAAAAACCATTTGTCTCCATTCACTCCTATCAAACACGCTCACGCATGCCTGCTGGAAGTCAAAGCCCCTCGCACACAAAACCTCCTTTACCCCCTCCCTCCAACCCTTCCTAGGCCGACCCCTACCCCGCCTTCCTTCCACTACAGACTGATACACTCTTGAAGTAATTCTGTTTCGCTCCATTCTCTCTACATGTCCGAACCACCTCAACAACCCTTCCTCAGCCCTCTGGACAACAGTTTTGGTAATCCCGCACCTCCTCCTAACTTCCAAACTACGAATTCTCTGCATTATATTCACACCACACATTGCCCTCAGACATGACATCTCCACTGCCTCCAGCCTTCTCCTCGCTGCAACATTCATCACCCACGCTTCACACCCATACAAGAGCGTTGGTAAAACTATACTCTCATACATTCCCCTCTTTGCCTCCATGGACAAAGTTCTTTGTCTCCACAGACTCCTAAGTGCAAAACTCACTCTTTTTCCCTCATCAATTCTATGATTCACCTCATCTTTCATAGACCCATCCGCTGACACGTCCACTCCCAAATATCTGAATACGTTCACCTCCTCCATACTCTCTCCCTCCAATCTGATATTCAATCTTTCATCACCTAATCTTTTTGTTATCCTCATAACCTTACTCTTTCCTGTATTCACCTTTAATTTTCTTCTTTTGCACACCCTACCAAATTCATCCACCAATCTCTGCAGCTTCTCTTCAGAATCTCCCATGAGCACAGTGTCATCAGCAAAGAGCAGCTGTGACAACTCCCACTTTGTGTGTGATTCTTTATCTTTTAACTCCACGCCTCTTGCCAAGACCCTCGCATTTACTTCTCTTACAACCCCATCTATAAATATATTAAACAACCACGGTGACATCACACATCCTTGTCTAAGGCCTACTTTTACTGGGAAAAAATTTCCCTCTTTCCTACATACTCCAACTTGAGCCTCACTATCCTCGTAAAAACTCTTCACTGCTTTCAGTAACCTACCTCCTACACCATACACTTGCAACATCTGCCACATTGCCCCCCTATCCACCCTGTCATACGCCTTTTCCAAATCCATAAATGCCACAAAAACCTCTCTAGCCTTATCTAAATACTGTTCACTTATATGTTTCACTGTAAACACCTGGTCCACACACCCCCTACCTTTCCTAAAGCCTCCTTGTTCATCTGCTATCCTATTCTCCGTCTTACTCTTAATTCTTTCAATTATAACTCTACCATACACTTTACCAGGTACACTCAACAGACTTATCCCCCTATAATTTTTGCACTCTCTTTTATCCCCTTTGCCTTTATACAAAGGAACTATGCATGCTCTCTGCCAATCCCTAGGTACCTTACCCTCTTCCATACATTTATTAAATAATTGCACCAACCACTCCAAAACTATATCCCCACCTGCTTTTAACATTTCTATCTTTATCCCATCAATCCCGGCTGCCTTACCCCCTTTCATTTTACCTACTGCCTCACGAACTTCCCCCACACTCACAACTGGCTCTTCCTCACTCCTACAAGATGTTATTCCTCCTTGCCCTATACAGGAAATCACAGCTTCCCTATCTTCATCAACATTTAACAATTCCTCAAAATATTCCCTCCATCTTCCCAATACCTCTAACTCTCCATTTAATAACTCTCCTCTCCTATTTTTAACTGACAAATCCATTTGTTCTCTAGGCTTTCTTAACTTGTTAATCTCACTCCAAAACTTTTTCTTATTTTCAACAAAATTTGTTGATAACATCTCACCCACTCTCTCATTTGCTCTCTTTTTACATTGCTTCACCACTCTCTTAACCTCTCTCTTTTTCTCCATATACTCTTCCCTCCTTGCATCACTTCTACTTTGTAAAAACTTCTCATATGCTAACTTTTTCTCCCTTACTACTCTCTTTACATCATCATTCCACCAATCACTCCTCTTCCCTCCTGCACCCACTTTCCTGTAACCACAAACTTCTGCTGAACACTCTAACACTACATTTTTAAACCTACCCCATACCTCTTCGACCCCATTGCCTATGCTCTCATTAGCCCATCTATCCTCCAATAGCTGTTTATATCTTACCCTAACTGCCTCCTCTTTTAGTTTATAAACCTTCACCTCTCTCTTCCCTGATGCTTCTATTCTCCTTGTATCCCATCTACCTTTTACTCTCAGTGTAGCTACGACTAGAAAGTGATCTAAGACCCTCCGTATTGCAGTGGCTCTGCGCCTTGCTGCCCCAATTCACACAGAATATATGTGTATTTGCGGCGAAGTGCAAGCAGACCAATATGGTCTACATGGTCTTAACTGTTCCAAAACCAAGGGCTGGCATGCAAGACACAATGAGGTCAACGACATCATTAAGAGAACCCTTGCTACAGCTGGATGCCCTGCCGAGAGGGAGCCACGATCACTTGCAGCAAACAATACCCACAACCCAGCAAACTGCCCCGACGGGATCACCATCTATCCTTGGAAGAATGGCAAGCTCTTAGCATGGGACTATACCTGTGTGTCCACACTGGTTGACACCTATATCCATCACAGTGTGGGGCGACAGGGAGGAGCTGCTGACCACAGGGAGGAGTACAAGATCAGCAAGTACAGGGACATTAGCCAACAGTATCAATTTGTCCCAGTGGAATCAGAGACCTTGGGATCATGGGGAAAAAATGCCACACGTTTCCATAAAGAATTGGGTTCCAGACTCATCGACACCACCAGGGACCCAAGGGCAGCCACTTTCATGTTCCAGCGCCTCAGCGTCGCCATCCAGAGGGGAAATGCTTGCTGCATACTTGGCTCACGTGCAGCCTCGGAGGAGCTGGAGGAAATTCATCATCTTTGATACATTGTGCCATTGTATTCATGTTTATGTTCTTTTTCTGTAAATGTATTTTGTTTATTAATATATATATATATATATATATATATATATATATATATATATATATATATATATATATATATATATATGCAATAAGATCACAGTAAACAGGTGATTTCAAATTTCTATTTTTTCAGAGTGGTTGTTTTGCATATATATATATATATATATATATATATATATATATATATATATATATATATATATATATATATATATATATCGGGAGAGGGGTGGGATTAAATTTTGGGGAATCAAATTCAAAATGGGAATTGACACAGTTACTTTTTGCTGATGATACTGTGCTTATGGGAGATTCTAAAGAAAAATTGCAAAGGTTAGTGGATGAGTTTGGGAATGTGTGTAAAGGTAGAAAGTTGAAAGTGAACATAGAAAAGAGTAAGGTGATGAGGGTGTCAAATGATTTAGATAAAGAAAAATTGGATATCAAATTGGGGAGGAGGAGTATGGAAGAAGTGAATGTTTTCAGATACTTGGGAGTTGACGTGTCGGCGGATGGATTTATGAAGGATGAGGTTAATCATAGAATTGATGAGGGAAAAAAGGTGAGTGGTGCGTTGAGGTATATGTGGAGTCAAAAAACGTTATCTATGGAGGCAAAGAAGGGAATGTATGAAAGTATAGTAGTACCAACACTCTTATATGGGTGTGAAGCTTGGGTGGTAAATGCAGGCAGTGGAGATGTCCTGTTTAAGGGCAATGTGTGGTGTAAATATCATGCAGAAAATTCGGAGTGTGGAAATTAGGAGAATGTGTGGAGTTAATAAAAGTATTAGTCAGAGGGCAGAAGAGGGGTTGTTGAGGTGGTTTGGTCATTTAGAGAGAATGGATCAAAGTAGAATGACATGGAAAGCATATAAATCTATAGGGGAAGGAAGGCGGGGTAGGGGTCGTCCTCGAAAGGGTTGGAGAGAGGGGGTAAAGGAGGTTTTGTGGGCAAGGGGCTTGGACTTCCAGCAAGCGTGCGCGAGCGTGTTAGATAGGAGTGAATGGAGACGAATGGTACATGGGACCTGACGATCTGTTGGAGTGTGAGCAGGGTAATATTTAGTGAAGGGATTCAGGGAAACCGGTTATTTTCATATAGTCGGACTTGAGTCCTGGAAATGGGAAGTACAATGCCTGCACTTTAAAGGAGGGGTTTGGGATATTGGCAGTTTGGAGGGATATGTTGTGTATCTTTATATGTGTATGCTTCTAGACTGTTGTATTCTGAGCACCTCTGCAAAAACAGTGATAATGTGCGAGTGTGGTGAAAGTGTTGAATGATGATGAAAGTATTTTCTTTTTGGGGATTTTCTTTCTTTTTTGGGTCACCCTGCCTCGGTGGGAGACGGCCGACTTGTTGAAAAAAAAAAAAAAAAAAAAAAAAAAATATATATATATATATATATATATATATATATATATATATATATATATATATATATATATATGTATATAGTGCCGAATAGGTAAAAATTGCAGTTTTGGCTTAAATAACAACGCTCTTCTTGTCGAGTAAGGCAAGTGAAAATTTGTGTATGCAATAATTTTGCAAAAATTAGTCTGAACCTAACGAAAAAATATATCTCACTGAGTTGGCTTATTATTAAATAATTGTAAACTTCTTTAAAATATATTTGGTTGGATTAGGCTAAATTATATTGCGCTTATAATAAGGTCAGGTAAGTTTTCTAAGGTTCTTTAAGTACAAAGTTATTACTTTTTACATTAATAAAAATATAAAAAAAATGTATCTCTAAACATATAGGAGAAAATTTTAGAAAGGACCTAATTTTAAATGAGTTCTTCCTAAATGACCAGTTTTACCTATTCGGCAAGATATATATATATATATATATATATATATATATATATATATATATATATATATATACACACAGGAGATATGCCGTATGCGAAGGCCCTGTCAAACCCACGTGGGGCCAAGGAAAAGACGAGGAGCACACTAAGATCAAATGACAGGTCTGAAGACAATGAAGGTATGTTATATGCAGAGACTAACAGCCAACTGCAATAATAAACAGCTGATCATGAAAGACAGTTCACTGAGCATAGAAGTTTCAGCAAGGACAGGGATTGAAGGCAGGAACATTTCAATGGAAGGAACTAAAACACCTCAGAGGATGCAAAGGAAGACTCAGTGGGAGGAGGAAAGGGAGAGGTCAGTTTCTGTCTACGGGCTTCAAGAAGTCGAAGGGGCACAACTTCGATGAAAGAAAACAGGAGGAGGAAAAAACAATTGAAGGCATCATGACAACAATAGATGAGGGCGACATGACCCAGGTGACAAGTTTTCGGAGAACTGGGTGGTTTGCGAGTGGAAGGAAACGTCCTGTCAAAGTAATTTTCAAGGAAGAATCAGCTCGAACTAGGATCCTGCAAGAGAAAGCACGACTGAGGGACAAACCGGGGGTACTAGAGAGTATACCTCGATCGCGACAGAACACAAGAAGAAAGGACATACTGAAAAAGAGGGTACAAAGATGCAAGGAGGAACGAGAGGCAATGATGAAGACGAGCAGACCCCAGACAAAGGAGGCAGGGCAAACACCCCCCAGAAACTCCCGCAGAAGGACGCCAACCGCGACAACCCCAACACAATTGAGCAATCTATACCAAAACCCGCACAATGTTCTCTCTGCCACCAACCCCCACATCAGAAACTTCACCCCTACAGCTGCCTCCTATGGGCATTCTGATGCTACCCCACTCATCACAAACCCCAACCACACTACAACCCCCCATAGGCCCCCACCAGGGCACCCACTCCCCCAACCCCAGTATTCTCCCAGGACCACAGTGATAGAAAAGAAGCTGAAGGTTTGGTATGTGAG
Source organism: Cherax quadricarinatus (assembly GCF_038502225.1). Lineage (NCBI taxonomy): Eukaryota > Metazoa > Arthropoda > Malacostraca > Decapoda > Parastacidae > Cherax > Cherax quadricarinatus. The sequence goes on from NC_091293.1 coordinate 53,940,689, forward strand.
CGCTGGCGGAATAACGAATAAATATGAGGAGTGGAATGAAAGAATCAGTGAGAAATCCCCAGACATCATAGCAGTTACAGAAAAGAAACTCACTGAGACAATAACAAATGCACTCTTCCCACCAGGATATCAGATCCTGAGGAAAGATAGAAGGAGCAGAGGGGGAGGAGGGGTTGCACTGCACATAAAAAACTGATGAGGATTTGAGGAAATGGAAGGCGTGGACGAAATTGTACAGTAGGTACAATTCAGTATGGGGAACTTAAAGTAGTCATTGGAGTGATGTATAACCCACCATAAAATTGCAGGAGGCCAAGACAGGAGTACGAAGAAAACAACAGAGCGATGGTGGACACACTGGCTGAGGTGGCAAGAAGAGCTCACTCGAGCAGAGCTAAGTTACTGGTTATGGGCGATGTCAACCACAGGGAGATCGACTGGGAAAACCTGGAGCCTCATGGGGGTCCCGAAACATGGAGAGCCAAGATGATGGATGTGGTACTGGAAAACCTCATGCATCAACATGACAGGGACACTACCAGAGAGAGAGGGGAGGATGAACCATCAAGACATTGAGGACATCACTTACGAGAGGCCCCTTGGAGCTAGCGATCACGTGGTTCTGAGTTTTGAATATATAGTATAGTTACAAGTGGAGAAGGTAACAGGAATTGAATGGGAAAACCTAAACTATAAAAGGGGAACTACACAGGTATGAGGAACTTCCTGCAGGAGGTTCAGTGGGACAGCAAAATGGTAGGAAAGTCAGTAAACGAGATGATGGAATATGTAACAACACAATTCAAGGAGGCAGAGGAAAGGTTTGTTCCCAAGGGCATTAGAAATAATGGGAAGACCAAAGCGAGTCCTTGGTTTACCCGAAGGTGTAGGGAGGCAAAAACTAAGTGCACCAGATAATGGAAATGGTACAGGAGGCAAAAGACCCAGGAAAATAAGGAGATTCGTCGAAGAGCCACAAACGAGTATGCACAGGTAAGGAGGGAGGCCCAGCGACAGTACGACAACGACATAGCATCGAAAGTCAAGTTGGACCTGAAACTGCTGTATAGCCACATTAGGAGAAAGACAACAGTCAAAGACCAGGTGATCAGGCAGAGGAAAGAAGGTGCGGAACTCTCAAGAAACGATCAAGAGGTATGTGAGGAGCTCAACATGAGATTTAAGGAAGTATTTACAGTGGAGACAGGAAGGCCTCTGGGAGGACAGAACAGAGGGTGACACCAGCAAGGAATATACCAACAAGTGTTGGATGACATACATACAACTGAGGAGGAGGTAAAGAAGCTGCTAAGAGACATTGATACCTCAAAGGCAATGGGACCGGACATCTCCCCGTGGGTCCTTAAAGAGGAAGAGGATATGCTGTGTGTGCCACTAACCACAATCTTCTACGCATCCCTTGAAACTGGGCAACTACCTGAGGTATGGAAGACGGCAAATGTAGTTCCTATTTTTAAAAAAAGGAGACAGAAAAGAGGCACTAAACTATAGACCAGTGTCATTGACGTGTATAGTATGGAAAGTCATGGAGAAGATTATTAGGAGGAGAGAGGTGGAGCACCTGGAACGAAAAAAGAATATAAATGCCAACCAGCATGGATTTATGGAAGGCAAATCCTGTGTCACAAACCTTCTGGAAATAAATGGTATAAAATACCGACACAATGGAAATATAAACACATATGCAGTATAATGTGATCCTTTATTGACTACGTTTCGCCCACACAGTGGGCTTTTTCAAGTCACAAACAGAACTACCTGGTGTGGAAGGAACACGAGTATTTATAGTCAGGTTCAGAATGCTGAGGTCAGGTGGAGAATGCTGCATCTGATGATGTACCGAGTGGGGTTATAGAGTCTAAAATCTTGGGTAGCTAGGAAAGGAGATTGAATAAGTTTGTGAGCAGACCTTCTACAGTGTTCTTATGTGGGATAGCGATGAAGAAGTTTCTTGGCAAGTAGTTCAGCTATGTTGTAGAAGCCACTATTCTGGTTGAAGTTGTCGGATATAGAAATAAGTGATGATTCCAGGATTCTTCGGTATTGAGTGTTGTCTTCTGTGGCGATAAGTCTTGAGTTTCTGTAGTTTATCAAGTGGTTGTGTGAATTACGGTGTTGTACGCAGGCATTCCTTGTGTCGTCAGACCTGCTTGCGTATTGTTCTGAAATACGTGTTTGGAGGTCCCTTGATGTTTCGCCCACGTATAACTTGTTGCAGTCATTACAAGGGATTATGTATACCCCTGCAGAGGGTGGAAGCTTGTCCTGTCTATCACTGGTAATGTCCTTGATGGTCGTGGTTGTGAAGGTAGATACTTGAAATGAGGTATTGGAAAAGATGTTGGAAACGTGTTTGGCAATGGAGTTGGAGGGGAGGACTATGTATCTCTTCTAGGCAGTGTCTTCTCTGGGTGTGTTGAAGATGTTTAATGCCCGTCGTCTGCAGTCTCTGATGAAGTGACAAGGATAGTGGAGTTTAGAAAATACTTGTTCAATCATCGTGCATTCTTCTTCAAGAAACTCATTGCTGCAGATTCTGAGTGCAAGCAGGAAGAAGCCTGTGGAGAAATTTTCTCCAGGAGGGGGGTATCAGCCCCCTTCAGCCCTTTCAGCCCCTTCAGCCCCTTTCAGCCCTGAGGGGCCAAGCCCTCTCAGAAGGGGCGAGCATCTTGTTTGCTGCTACAGTGAGTAATTGATCACAGATGCTATGCGACGTAGTCAAGTGACCTCTGCTCCTTGCAGCAGTGTTGCAAAGTGTATTTTTATAAGAGACAGTACATCTCTTACTTAGCAGGACAATTAAGGAAAATCCTGCTCCCACTTTATTACCATGGTAAAAATAGTGGACATTGTTGTCTATGCTTAAGACAGCAAGAATCAAACATTCTGCTTTGCTTCATCGAGGAAGTGGCAAGGAAGCAAGGAGTACTACGTCAGCTTTTTTTTGTGCTAGGGCAGTGACGGCTTGGGGCGGGTAATCGTCAGTGTTCATGATAACAACACCACCTCCTTCGCAATAGACACAATTTTCTTCGTGATTGCATCGAAGAAATGGTCTTACCAAGATCTACTCCTCCTCAAATTGCCAACATCAAACCACCTTTCTCCGCTACAGCTCGGACCTACCTTGAAGAGTGTGCAGACGACTTAAACAATGCTACAAAGGAAGCTTTTCTCCAAGCCAGAACACTAGGCACAACACTCCGGGGCAACATGAACAGACGCACCGCCGAAATCATTCGCAGCAGAGTTACCACAGCGAATGTTCAACAGAAGATCAATCAGACCTACTAGGAAACTACAAACACTCTGCGATAATAGTAATTGGAAAAGTTTAGGAAGACCTGAAATTATTCAAAATCTTTCATCTCGTCCACTGTCAACCACAGAAACTGAAGCCCTCAGCTTAGGCCTCAAATTCGCAACAGGAATTACGAAACCAAAACAAGACCTCAATTTCATCGCCTAAAACTACAGACACAATGACTCCGACTTCCAAAATGGCTATCTTCAAGGCATCATCTCAGCAGCCATCTCAACACGCAGCTCCCCAGTCATACCTCGACGTTACATCAATGCACTCAAAGGTTTAGCAGAAGACACGACCATCAGGGTAACCACCGCTGACAAAGGAGGTGGTGTTGTTATCATGAACACTGACGATTACAGGAACAAAATGCTCAATCTACTTAATGACCCAGATGCCTACAAACCTCTCACAACTAACCAAGTGGACAACCTTACTAAAACTTTTCTTCAAAGGACTCGCCGCATTCTGAGGGGCTCAGAACAAGGGAAGAAACTTCTGCACACCATACCCAGCAACCCCAGAACTGCCAGGATGTACGGCCTGCCAAAAACTCACAAGCCTGGTATCCCACTGAGGCCAATATCCTCGGGAATAGGCAGTGCTCCCCACCAGCTCTCAGGAATTCTCGCAAAACACCTCTCTAAACTCTTGGGCACTATCAGTCCAGCACATCTCAAACACACAACTAACCAAGTGGACAACCTTACTAAAACTTTTCTTCAAAGGACTCGCCGCATTCTGAGGGGCTCAGAACAAGGGAAGAAACTTCTGCACACCATACCCAGCAACCCCAGAACTGCCAGGATGTATGGCCTGCCAAAAACTCACAAGCCTGGTATCCCACTGAGGCTCATATCCTCGGGAATAGGCAGTGCTCCCCACCAGCTCTCAGGAATTCTCGCAAAACACCTCTCTAAACTCTTGGGCACTATCAGTCCAGCACATCTCAAACACTCGGGTGATCTTCTCAACCGCATTCGCAACATCAACATCAGGAACAAGAAACTTTCCAGCCTTGACGTGACTTCCCTATTCACCAAAGTACCTACTACACAAGCCATCGATCTCTTGCGCAGGAGAATTGACGATTCACTTGATCTTCCCATTCCAGCCAGCGATTTCATCGACCTTGTTGAACTATGTGTTGGCTTTACGTGTTTCTCTTTTGAAAATCACCTCTTTCAGCAGACTTTTGGACTACCCATGGGTTCGCCACTCAGTGCGGTCCTGGCGAACCTATACATGGAACATCTAGAAGCCGAACGTTTATCCACCATTATTCCTTCGTCTGTCACCTGGCTCCGTTATGTTGACGACATTCTCCTCATAACTCCTAAACGCTTCAGTGTTCAAGCTCTCCAAGACAAGCTCAACCAGGTCTAGCCTTCAATCCAGTTCACACTTGAAGAAGAAGTCGACAACACTCTTCCTTTCCTTGATGTTCTGCTTTGCAAAACTGACCACGAACTTCGTTTTAAAGTCTATCGAAAGCCCACCAACCAAAACGATCTTCTCCACTTTTACTCTCACCACGACACCAAAACCAAACGTGGTGTAATTATAGGCTTCTTCCTGCGTGCACTCAGAATCTGCAGCAATGAGTTTCTTGAAGAAGAATGCACGATGATTGAACAAGTATTTTCTAAACTCCACTATCCTCGTCACTTCATCAGAGACTGCAGACGACGGGCATTAAACATCTTCAACACACCCAGAGAAGACAGTGCCGAGAAGAGATACATAGTCCTCCCCACCAACTCCATTGCCAAACACGTTTCCAACATCTTTTCCAATACCTCAATTCAAGTATTTACCTCCACAACCACGACCATCAAGGACATTACCAGTGATAGACAGGACAAGCTTCCACCCTCTGCAGGGGTATACATAATCCCTTGTAATGACTGCAACAAGTTATACGTGGGCGAAACATCAAGGGACATCCAAACACGTATTTCAGAACACCAATACGCAAGCAGGTCTGACGACACAAGGAATGCCTGCGTACAACACCGTAATTCACACAACCACTTGATAAACTACAGAAACTCAAGACTTATCGCCACAGAAGACAACACTCAATACCGAAGAATCCTGGAATCATCACTTATTTCTATATCCGACAACTTCACCCAGAATAGTGGCTTCTACAGCATAGCTGAACCACTTGCCAAGAAACTTCTTCATCGCTATCCCACATAAGAACACTGTAGAAGGTCTGCTCACAAACTTATTCAATCTCCTTTCCAAGCTACCCAAGATTTTAGACTCTATAACCCAACTCGGTACATCATCAGATGCAGCATTCTCCACCTGACCTCAGCATTCTGAACCTGACTATAAATACTCGTGTTCCTTCCACACCAGGTAGTTCTGTTTGTGACTTGAAAAAGCCCACTGTGTGAGCGAAACGTAGTCAATAAAGGATCACATTATACTGCATATGTGTTTATATTTCCAAACCTTCTGGAGTTTTATGACAAATTAACAGAAGACACGAGAGAGAGGGGTGGGTTGATTGCATCTTCTTGGACTACAAGAAGGCCTTTGACACAGTTCTTTGCAAGACATTAGTGCAGAAGCTAGAGGATCAGGCGTGTATAACAGGAAGGGCACTGCAATGGATCAGAGAATACTTGACAGGGAGGCAACAACGAGTCATGGTACGTGATGAGGTATCACAGTGGGTACCTGTGACGATCGAGGTCCCTCATGGATCAGTCCTAGGACCAGTGCTATTTTTGGTATATGTGAATGACATGATAGAAGGGTTAGACTCAGAAGTGTCCCTGTTCGCAGATGATGTGAAGTAAGGAATCGTTCAAGACACTGCACACCGTGTACATCAGGCCCATACTGGAGTATGCAGCACCTCTTTGGAACCCGCACTTGATCAAGCACGTCAAGAAATTAGAGAAAGTGCAAAGGTTTGCGACAAGGTTAGTTCCAGAGCTAAGGGGAATGTCCTATGAAAAAAGGTTAAGGAAAATCGGACTGACGACACTGGAGGACAGGAGGGTTAGGAAAGACATGATAACGACATACAAAATACTGCGTGGAATAGACAAAGTGGACAGAGACACGATGTTCCAAAGAGGGGACACAGAAACAAGGGGTCACAATTGGAATTTGAAGACCCAGATGAGTCAAAGGGATGTTAGGAAGTATTTCTTCAGTCATAGAGCAGTCAGGAAGTGGAATAGCCTAGCAAGTGAGGTAGTGGAGCCAGAAACAATACATAGCTTTAAGGTGAGGTATGATAAAGCTCATGGAGCAGGGAGAGAGAGGACTTAGTAGCACTCGGTGAAGAGGCGGAGCCAGGAGCCGAGTCTCGACCCCTGCAACCACAATTAGGTGAATTAGGCGAGTACACACATACACATACACCTCTTCCATATATATATATATATATATATATATATATATATATATATATATATATATATATATATATATATATATATATATATATTTTATTATTATTATCACACTGGCCGATTCCCACCAAGGCAGGGTGGCCCGAAAAAGAAAAACTTTCACCATCATTCACTCCATCACTGTCTTGCCAGAAGGGTGCTTTACACTACAGTTTTTAAACTGCAACATTAACACCCCTCCTTCAGAGTGCAGGCACTGTACTTCCCATCTCCAAGACTCAAGTCCGGCCTGCCGGTTTCCCTGAACCCCTTCATAAATGTTACTTTGCTCACACTCCAACAGCACGTCAAGTATTAAAAACCATTTGTCTCCATTCACTCCTATCAAACACGCTCACGCATGCCTGCTGGAAGTCCAAGCCCCTCGCACAGAAAACCTCCTTTACCCCCTCCCTCCAACCCTTCCTAGGCCGACCCCTACCCCGCCTTCCTTCCACTACAGACTGATACACTCTTGAAGTCATTCTGTTTCGCTCCATTCTCTCCACATGTCCGAACCACCTCAACAACCCTTCCTCAGCCCTCTGGACAACAGTTTTGGTAATCCCGCACCTCCTCCTAACTTCCAAACTACGAATTCTCTGCATTATATTCACACCACACATTGCCCTCAGACATGACATCTCCACTGCCTCCAGCCTTCTCCTCGCTGCAACATTCATCACCCATGCTTCACACCCATATAAGAGCGTTGGTAAAACTATACTCTCATACATTCCCCTCTTTGCCTCCAAGGACAAAGTTCTTTGTCTCCACAGACTCCTAAGTGCACCACTCACTCTTTTTCCCTCATCAATTCTATGATTCACCTCATCTTTCATAGACCCATCCGCTGACACGTCCACTCCCAAATATCTGAATACGTTCACCTCCTCCATACTCTCTCCCTCCAATCTGATATTCAATCTTTCATCACCTAATCTTTTTGTTATCCTCATAACCTTACTCTTTCCTGTATTCACCTTTAATTTTCTTCTTTTGCACACCCTACCAAATTCATCCACCAATCTCTGCAGCTTCTCTTCAGAATCTCCCAAGAGCACAGTGTCATCAGCAAAGAGCAGCTGTGACAACTCCCACTTTGTGTGTGATTCTTTATCTTTTAACTCCACGCCTCTTGCCAAGACCCTCGCATTTACTTCTCTTACAACCCCATCTATAAATATATTAAACAACCACGGTGACATCACACATCCTTGTCTAAGGCCTACTTTTACTGGGACAAAATTTCCCTCTTTCCTACATACTCTAACTTGAGCCTCACTATCCTCGTAAAAACTCTTCACTGCTTTCAGTAACCTACCTCCTACACCATACACTTGCAACATCTGCCACATTGCCCCCCTATCCACCCTGTCATACGCCTTTTCCAAATCCATAAATGCCACAAAGACCTCTTTAGCCTTATCTAAATACTGTTCACTTATATGTTTCACTGTAAACACCTGGTCCACACACCCCCTACCTTTCCTAAAGCCTCCTTGTTCATCTGCTATCCTATTCTCCGTCTTACTCTTAATTCTTTCAATTATAACTCTACCATACACTTTACCAGGTACACTCAACAGACTTATCCCCCTATAATTTTTGCACTCTCTTTTATCCCCTTTGCCTTTATACAAAGGAACTATGCATGCTCTCTGCCAATCCCTAGGTACCTTACCCTCTTCCATACATTTATTAAATAATTGCACCAACCACTCCAAAACTATATCCCCACCTGCTTTTAACATTTCTATCTTTATCCCATCAATCCCGGCTGCCTTACCCCCTTTCATTTTACCTACTGCCTCACGAACTTCCCCCACACTCACAACTGGCTCTTCCTCACTCCTACAAGATGTTATTCCTCCTTGCCCTATACAGGAAATCACAGCTTCCCTATCTTCATCAACATTTAACAATTCCTCAAAATATTCCCTCCATCTTCCCAATACCTCTAACTCTCCATTTAATAACTCTCCTCTCCTATTTTTAACTGACAAATCCATTTGTTCTCTAGGCTTTCTTAACTTGTTAATCTCACTCCAAAACTTTTTCTTATTTTCAACAAAATTTGTTGATAACATCTCACCCACTCTCTCATTTGCTCTCTTTTTACATTGCTTCACCACTCTCTTAACCTCTCTCTTTTTCTCCATATACTCTTCCCTCCTTGCATCACTTCTACTTTGTAAAAACTTCTCATATGCTAACTTTTTCTCCCTTACTACTCTCTTTACATCATCATTCCACCAATCACTCCTCTTCCCTCCTGCACCCACTTTCCTGTAACCACAAACTTCTGCTGAACACTCTAACACTACATTTTTAAACCTCCCCCATACCTCTTCGACCCCATTGCCTATGCTCTCATTAGCCCATCTATCCTCCAATAGCTGTTTATATCTTACCCTAACTGCCTCCTCTTTTAGTTTATAAACCTTCACCTCTCTCTTCCCTGATGCTTCTATTCTCCTTGTATCCCATCTACCTTTTACTCTCAGTGTAGCTACAACTAGAAAGTGATCTGATATATCTGTGGCCCCTCTATAAACATGTACATCCTGAAGTCTACTCAACAGTCTTTTATCTACCAATACATAATCCAACAAACTACTGTCATTTCGCCCTACATCATATCGTGTATACTTATTTATCCTCTTTTTCTTGAAATATGTATTACCTATAACTAAACCCCTTTCTATACAAAGTTCAATCAAAGGGCTCCCATTATCATTTACACCTGGCACCCCAAACTTACCTACCACACCCTCTCTAAAAGTTTCTCCTACTTTAGCATTCAGGTCCCCTACCACAATTACTCTCTCACTTGGTTCAAAGGCTCCTATACATTCACTTAACATCTCCCAAAATCTCTCTCTCTCCTCTGCATTCCTCTCTTCTCCAGGTGCATACACGCTTATTATGACCCACTTCTCGCATCCAACCTTTACTTTAATCCACATAATTCTTGAATTTACACATTCATATTCTCTTTTCTCCTTCCATAACTGATCATTTAACATTACTGCTACCCCTTCCTTTGCTCTAACTCTCTCAGATACTCCAGATTTAATCCCATTTATTTCCCCCCACTGAAACTCTCCTACCCCCTTCAGCTTTGTTTCGCTTAGAGCCAGGACATCCAACTTCTTTTCATTCATAACATCAGCAATCATCTGTTTCTTGTCATCCGCACTACATCCACGCACATTTAAGCATCCCAGTTTTATAAAGTTTTTCTTCTTCTCTTTTTTAGTAAATGTATACAGG
>NC_091293.1:53953211-54028211 GCF_038502225.1 Cherax quadricarinatus
ACCAACAAAGAACACTGATCCATGTGTTAGTGTGAACAAAGTGTCTCACAAAACATGATAAACACTTACAGAGAAGTGATCAGCTTCTTTAGTGATATGGTGTGAACAATTATTGATGAACAGTATAACAACAAGTGTTGCGATCCAACAGAGTGTAGTGCGACATTCTTCAAAGAACACTATTCTTCAATCAACACATCAGATATCCGGGCGTAATTATGGGTCAGATACATATACCCAGGAAAGTGTTCTAACTCGTGTTGTACTACTATTGACTGCACAGTTGAGTATAAGTTACGAGTTAGTCACTTATAAACCCCGGTGATAAGTGGACCTTTGAGTCCACACAAGTAAGTGTCATCAGCCATCAGTGTCTGATATATGCTGACATAACACTCCCTAGGGGTAATTTATAATCTAACCTAATATACTTTATTACAGCCCGTTGTGAAGTGGATGAGACAGCTTCTCAAGACCTTGTCTGCAGGGGCGGCTGTGTGGACGACAGCTGTCTTATCAGCTAAGTATTCCCTATATTTAATGTTTAGCCTTAGCTGGTAAACCATTTCTCAACAGCTAGTATTATTAATTCCTGGCCTCGTGAGCCCTATCATACTTTCTCTTGAAACTGTGTACTGAGTTTGCCTTCACGACTTCCTCATCTAGCTCGTTTCACTTATTTACCCCCTGGAGACCAAAGAATTGTTTTAGATATATATATATATATATATATATATATATATATATATATATATATATATATATGTACATGAATTAGCACGAACTCATTGAAAATTAAGTCCTTTCTAAAGTTTTCTTTTATACATTAAAAGACATATTTTTTCAATTATGTTAATATAAAAATTAATGATTTGGTACCAAATGAACCTTAGAAAACTTACCTAACTTTATTATGACAAGCGCAATTTAATTTAGCCTAATCCAAATAAATATATTTTAGAAAAGTTTACAATATTTTAATAATAAACAAACACAGTAAAATATATTTTCTTTGCTACGTTCAGAATGATTTTTGCGAAACTATTGCATACACAAAATTTCACTTGCCTAGTTACATTAGCTGCAGCTAATGTAACTATCAGAACCAGACTACAGTACCATGGGCAGCTGAATACATCTTGGTGGAGGAACGTACCTGGAGTATATCTGGACAGTATTCCGGGGATCAAACGTCCCCGCGGCCCGGTTCACGACCAGGCCTCCCTGTGGATCAGGACCTGATCAACCAGGCTGTTACTGCTGGCCGCACGTAGTTCAACGTACGAACCACAGCCCGGCTGATCCGGCACCGACTTTAAGTATATGTCCAGCTCCATCCTGAAGGCAGCCAGAGGCCTATTGGTAATTCCCCTTATGGCTGGTGGAAGGCTGTTCAACATTCTTGGGCCCCGGACACTTATGGTGTTTTCTCCTAGTGCAGAAATGTATTAATGTTTTGTGACTCTTTGCTTTAATTCATTTCCACTTTATATTGTATTTTCTTGTTGTTTTATTCAGTTAGGTTATATTTTATGTTTGCAGATTTTATAATTGAGCAAACTATAATTTTTGGGTATGTGCTAATAAATATAATCAATTTCTCAATTGATTATATTTTCGAATACCCCGACATAATAATGAGTAGGCGTCATCCCATTCACAAGTAAATAATATGGCTTCATTACAAAATTACAAGATTTTTCTTACAACCCATTTGATTTTTTTCTTCTCGTACCACCAATTTTGCTCTAGGTAAGAAATGATTATCTTGGCATAAACATGTATACATTACAGTACATTAACGTTAATAGCCAGTTGTGAGTGTGGGGGAAGTTCGTGAGGCAGTAGGTAAAATGAAAGGGGTTAGGCAGCCGGGATTGATGGGATAAAGATATAAATGTTAAAAGCAAGTGGGGATATAGTTTTGGAGTGGTTGGTGCAATTATTTAATAAATGTATGGAAGAGGGTAAGGTACCTAGGGATTTGCAGAGAGCATGCATAGTTCCTTTGTATAAAGGCAAAGGGGACAAAAGAGAGTGCAAAAATTAGAGGGGGATAAGTCTGTTGAGTATACCTGGTAAAGTGTATGGTAGAGTTATTATTGAAAGAATTAAGAGTAAGACGGAGAATAAGATAGCAGATGAACAAGAAGGCTTCAGGAAAGGTAGGGGGTGTGTGGACCAGGTGTTTACAGTGAAACATATAAGTGAACAGTATTTAGATAAGGCTAAAAAGGTTTTAGTGGCATTGATGGATTTGGAAAAGGCGTATGACAGGGTGGATAGGGGGGCAATGTGGCAGATGTTGCAGGTGTATGGTGTAGGAGGTAGGTTACTGAAAGCAGTGAAGAGTTTTTACGAGGACAGTGAGGCTCAAGTTAGAGTATGTAGGAAAGAGGGAGATTATTTCCCAGTAAAAGTAGGCCTTAGACAAGGATGTGTGATGTCACAGTGGTTGTTTAATATATTTATAGATCACACAAAGTGGGTGTTGTCACAGTTGCTCTTTGCTGATGACACTGTGCTCTTGGGAGATTCTGAAAGGAAGTTGCAGAGGTTGGTGGATGAATTTGGTAGGGTATGCAAAAGAAGAAAATTAAAAGTGAATACAGGAAAGAGTAAGGTTATGAGGATAACAAAAAGATTAGGTGATGAAAGATTGGATATCAGATTGGAGGGAGAGAGTATGGAGGAGGTGAATGTATTTAGATATTTGGGAGTGGACGTGTCAGCGGATGGGTCTATGAAAGATGAGGTGAATCATAGAATTGATGAGGGGAAAAGGGTGAGCGATGCACTTAGGAGTCTGTGGAGACAAAGAACTTTGTCCTTGGAGGTAAAGAGGGGAATGTATGAGAGTATAGTTTTACCAACACTCTTATATGGGTGTGAAGCATGGGTGATGAATGCTGCAGCGAGAAGAACGCTGGAGGCAGTGGAGATGTCATGTCTGAGGGCAATGTGTGGTGCGAATATAATGCAGAGAATTCGTAGTTTGGAAGTTAGGAGGAGGTGCGGGATTACCAAAACTGTTGTCCAGAGGGCTGAAGAAGGGTTGTTGAGGTGGTTCGGACATGTAGAGAGAATGGAGCGAAACAGAATGACTTCAAGAGTGTATCGGTCTGTAGTGGAAGGAAGGCGGGGTAGGGGTCGGCCTAGGAAAGGTTGGAGGGAGGGGGTAAAGGAGGTTTTGTGTGCGAGAGGCTTGGACCTCCAGCAGGCATTCTTGAGAGTGTTTGATAGGAGTGAATAGTCAAATGGTTTTTAATACTTGACGTGCTGTTGGAGTGTGATCAAAGTAACATTTATGAAGGGGTTCAGGGAAACCGGCAGGCCGGACTTGAGTCCTGGAGATGGGAAGTACAGTGCCTGCACTCTGAAGGAGGGGTGTTAATGTTGCAGTTTAAAAACTGTAGTGTAAAGCACCCTTCTGGCAAGACAGTGATGGAGTGAATGATGGTGAAAGTTTTTTTTTCGGGCCACCCTGCCTTGGTGGGAATCGGCCAGTGTGATAATAATAAAAAATAATAACGTTATTAGGGATGTGTATCTTAGTATTCACATATCGAAACTTTCAGAGTCACTTCCATGAATACCTAGCTGAATACCAACCTCAAATTTTGAGATTGAATCCACATTTTCGCATCGATTAGAAGAATGAACTGTTTTTTTATGTAGATTTCAAACTAGTTATGACCCATTTTTAAGTAGTGATAAGATATCAGTAGTCCATTTTGTACTATGTACACCAACTATATGAAACAATTGAAAATGACTAATATTTGTTTCAAGTGGCGTAATAATGCCCAGCTGGGTCAGACAAAGATCCATTCTGACCTCTACAATCCTGCTTTTTACACAACTGAAAACACATAGTCAATTATTATTATTATTATTAAAGATTCGCCGGTATTCTCCCGGCCCGGGCCTTTTCCAAGTGGTGGCCCGGCCTTGGCTCCCTCTTTAGGGAGTGTCTGAGACCTAAGTCTCCCATGGGAGGAGGCACAAGTACCTCCTCATCTTTGGGACCAACTGTCCCCAGGCCTAGCCACAAGCTAGGCCTCTCTGGTCTGCCATCCCCGCCCCAAGGGGGCTAATGGGAATGACAGTCTTATGAGCTAAAGGCTCGGGCTCAGGCACCTACCCTACCCTAGAAGGGTTAGGCATGGTATCGATCACATAGTCAATTAGTTAGTTAAAGATTAGCCGGTATTCTCCCGGCCCGGGCCTTGTCCAAGTGGTGGCCCGGCCTTGGCTCCCTCTTTAGGGAATGTCTGAGACCTAAGTCTCCCATGGGAGGAGGCACAAGCACCTCCTCATCTTAGGGACCAACTGTCCCCAGGCCTAGCCACAAGCTATGGTCTATCTAATGGGAATGACAGTCTTATGAGCTAAAGGCTCGGGCTCAGGCACCTACCCTACCCTAGAAGGGTTAGGCATGGTGTCGATGACATAGTCAAAAATTTTAAATGAACTCATTAAAAATTAATCAAAATTTAACAAATCTTTAACATACATATGGTAGATATAATCTAATACAAATGAACAAAACTAATATCACTAACTCCTGTACTCGACTTTAATTCACTAATGCTTTGCTATTGTTGGAAATTATAATGTTGACACAACAGCTGGCGAAATACTATGCGTTTACGGTAGAGTGAGCCAGACGGGCACTCACAAAAACTTCAAACTTCTGCTATTCATATATGGTCAACTATGATATTACGTATTTTACAGAATATTCATGGTGAAACCCATGTCTACAATGTATTCAGTATAAACGTGTAAGTTGACTGATATATGAAGAGGAATGACTTTTAGTGTATTTTTTGTCAACTTGCAAACTGGCAATTGACACACCACTTAAGATAATGTAAAGAACACGAAGACACAATACTCTGACTGGAACAATACACAAATAACCGGCACATAGGAGAAAGAAACTACATGAATTGTATATGGTCTAAGTCGGACCGCAACGTCGTCATATAGTTTCTCTTAGGTGCGGGTTGTGTATAAGATAATATAATATGCCTTTACAAGAATAGAAAAAGGAAGCATGTTTTGTATGCATATTAACAGTTCCAGAATAATAAGTATGATGGTATACTTTACAGGTGTGATTGGTGTGAGCATCCAGCAGGTGTGTGTAAAAGTGTTTGATCTGAGTGGAGACAAGTTAGCTAGTCTTCGTCCTGGAGTTTGGAAGTACACTGCCTGAATTCTGAATGCCAGGTGTTAATGCTTCAGTTCAGAGGGTTATTCGAATGTGTTTTCGTAAGACAGTCACTGAATGAGACGGTGAATATTCCTTTCTGTGGCTCACCCAACCTTGGTGGTACATAAACAGTATACTACATATATAAATAAACAAATAAAAGAACATTCTTCATTGTATGAATGACATTCTGCAAAGACTATGTCAGACACTGCAACACAAGGGTATCTTGGTACAAAACAAAAAATAACTTGGACAACTTCAACTAGTGAGAATGGCTGGATTTGAGAGGGACGTGACCTCCCAACGACTACATTCTTACCTCTACTAGTGGCCTACATCTCACCTCCTGGTGGTATACAAGGCTCCATACTGTCACTTCAACTCCATATTGTTTCAGACTATGGAACAATACTCTTCTCCAGACTGAGGGACTGACCACCTCTAAACTTTAAGGGTGATGGACTGATTACATCGTCTTCACGTCTCTTCTGCTTCTATCAACTTTTCTGTACTCGACTGAAGAAGCCTGCTGTGTAGGCGAAACGTTTCGGAATAAAGATACCTAACTGTTGCATATGTGTCTTACCTAACAACCTGTCGGTATTTTATACCATTTTGATGTTCAACTTAAATTAAAGAGAGTACAGATGATTGAGACTTACAGTGAGATTAAAAAGACATTGACCTGAATAAACCCTATAAAACCAGGAAGTAGCAGTTCAATAATTATGTCAGACTCACACAAAATTTGAAACATAATGATGACTATTGGTTAAGTTCAGCTTAGATAGTCCAACAGAAATAAATAAAATTCAAAATATGTGGCTAAATGGCAAGAATAACCTGAATAGTACAATAATAAGAGTGACAAGAGCAATAACTCAAGTTTACCTCATCTACAAAAATATTTAACGTTGACAAGACAGCCAGGTAGCCTCAAACGACGCTAGAAGCACAACAGCCGGAGAGAACTCTCATTTCAACCAGTACCAGGATTGTGGAGAAGCATCTGAAGCTTCTCCATGATGAGAAAGTCGTTGTCTCACTGAACACGAGCTTAAACTATAACCCCGACGTCAGGTGTAGCGTGAGTGTGAGAGTGTGCCCTAATGGCAATAAATGGTGGTTTGTTAATTTTAAGTTTTGTTAGTTTAATATTCCCGTGTTTACGAATTCTGTTAATTAAATGCCTTTACATGTGAGGCAATACAATACTTACGATGCTCAATGTTTATTGTTATATGGTCTTTAATTTTTAAGAATTTCTTATTCGTATTCTGGGCTTATAGAATAGTTCCGACGTTATCATGAAGATAAGATTTCTGTCTTCAGTTATTGGAAAATAAAAATTTTTTCCTAGTTCCATTATCAGCTATCATTCATACACATATTACAGTAAAATTTGTGACTCCACTCTACGCCTACTGAGTAAATATCTTTATTGTCAATTTTTTGAAGGAAATTCTTAACGTAAGTCCCTTAATATGTGACACAGTATCAGAATGAAGTGAGCCTGGTTAACTGTTAAGGAAAGTTCACTTTGATGACCTGCAGTACTATACGTCATCCCCAAAGCCCACGTCTATGCAGATGATTCTACTCATACCATTTAGTTATACGAGAGGACACACGGCGCTTAGTCACATCAGTTACCAACTTGCATTTTCATAGATATCAGATACCAACTTGCATTTACATCGACAATAGTTACCAACTTGTACTTACATAGACATCAGTTACCAACTTGCATTTACATAGACATCAGTTACCAACTAACTTGCATTTACATGGACATCAGTTACCAACTAACTTGCATTTACATGGACATCAGTTACCAACTTGCATTTACATCAACCTGCTGCAAGCAATAATGTATTACATATTTCTTAGTAAACATTAATGATATTGGTCTCTAGGCAGCGTAATGTTACTATCGGAGCCGTGATAGAAATGAATAGACGAGTTATAGACCCCAACAATAAAACTGATATCCGGAGGTTAAAAAACGAGAGTAATGACTATGAAGAATCATGTAGTGAATGAACCCTGTAATCATATAAGCCGAGAAGCTTCAACAGTTAAGGCGTCTTTGTTTACTTGTGGCAGAAGAGGCTGTGGAACTATGCAAGGCACCGGTTTGCTCTCAGGTTTTGAAGACAACGACAGAAGTCTCTGAACAAATGTTTCGCTCCGTGTAGCGCTTAATCAAGTTATACATAGATTAAGGTTAACACGGATATAAGCTCAAGGTGGTAAATAGGTAGATTGTATGAGGGTTAAATGTAAACTGTATAACTTGGCAGAGCACTACACAGGACGAAACGATGTTTCAATAAAACCTTGTATTGCAACGTACGTCTTTGTCTTTATACGTATCTGCAATACGCCATTTGATACATGCAACACATTGTTTGTACGCATCTTGTCTCCATCGTCTGCATAAGGATGAGAACCACGCAGTGCAACTCATCTCTACACTGTATCCGCTACGATTAGACCTCTCATGTCTTCAAAGTCTTTATCATAAACATGTTGATAGACACACCTCATATTTGCTTACAACTTTATTAGATAAATGTTGAAGTGGTTGCTGAAGAGACAGATATGACACTGAAGCAGGCGTGGAAGAGAGGTTGTGTGTACGCTTGTGTAATAAGATCACAGTAAACAGGGATATATATTAGATAAGTTTACAATATTTTAATAATAAACAAACACAGTGAAATATATTTTTTTTCGTTGGGTTCAGAATAATTTTTGCGAAATTATTGCATACGTAAATTTTCGCTTGCCTTACTCGGCAAGAAGAGCGTTGCTGTTTAAGCCAAAATCGCAAGTTTTACCTATTCCGCACGACATATATATGTAGAGCAACCACTGTGAGAAGATTAGTGAACTTCCAAGCGTTTGGAAGTTCACTATTAATTTCACAGTGGTTGCTCTACATATATGTGTCGTGCGGAATAGGTAAAACTTGCGATTTTGGCTTAAACAGCAACGCTCTTCTTGCCGAGTAAGGCAAGCGAAAATTTATGTATGCAATAATTTCGCAAAAATCTTTCTGAACCTAACGAAAAAAAATATATTTCATTGAGTTTGTTTATTATTAAAATATATTTAGTTGGATTAGGCTAAAGTAAATTGCGCTTGTTATAATAAGGCTAAGTAAGTTTTCTAAAGTTCTTTTGGTACAAAATTATTAATTTTTACATTAACATAAATGAAAAAAATATATCTTTAAACGTATATGAAAGTTTTAGAAAGGGCTTAATTTAAAAGATAAGGAGGACTTTCAAAACCCCCTGTGATCCGTTCTGTTCATTTGCTAATGTTCCTTGTGGTGTATAAGTCACAGACTCATTGATAATTGCCAAGGGACTTCGGTGATTCAGCTACTGCAGACGTTTACTCACTTGCTGGTTGGCGCTTGACATTTGATCTAGTATGCTTGACCTTTCGTTAGAAATCTAGAATCTAAAAATTTTTATATAATAATTAACAGAAGGTGATATTAGTGTTTTGATCTTATAGTACGAATTATTTAGAATTTGGAAAAAAATGTGGAATATTAATATTAGAAAGAGAGTGTTGGGAAAGCGAGCTTTATTTTATTATTAGATACATAGCATTACCAGGCATATCGTCACCGAGAATGGTACATTAATTCATTCAATGACTGTGTTGGATCAGTCATAAATTCAGCTCTGAACCCTTTCATTTTTAAGTTATTTTGCACATGTGCATTTTTATTATTTTTCCTTCAGGATGCTACCCACTATTAGATGAACATGGGTATCAAGTCTGAAGTGTAGTGACTACATATTTCGCCTCGTCCTGATAAATTTTGGTTTGGACGGACATAGACTTGAAGACAAACAAGCGCCGAAGCTGCTGTATCACCAGTGGACCACTAACATTATTATCATCACACTTTTATTGAAATGTGGTGATAATGAAGGTAGGTGATGAAAGTAAGACCATGAACTAACTTTAAATCTTGTTTACAAGGCTCAAAAAACATTCGAAGGACTGGAGGAGATAGCACAAGGTGGGCAAGCTATAACGTGCCCACACACACACACACACACACACACACACACACACACACACACACACACACACACACACACACACACTATAATTTAACATCAAGTATGACAAGAAGGATTAATAAAGAAATTAAGGAAAATACGCAATTTAAAAAAATTCAATAGAAGTTTTATATTCCTCCTTACAGCACCTGCATAATATATTAGATGAGCAAGGCGAGATAATGAAGAAGAGAGAGGTTACAGCTCAGGAACGTTTTAAGAGTAAGAATAAAATTGAGAAGGAAATTAAAGTTTTAGTAGAGAACAAAACTAAAGAAAAAATTATGTATTTAACACTGAGAAGAAGACAAAATAAGAACAGCAGGCGTAGCTAGCACAAGATATTTCTGAAATTTTCAACTAAAGTTTAGAGAATTAATGGAAAGGACTGAAAAAAATATAAATCTAGGACTGAAGATAATTTGGGAAAATTCACTAGAGAAAAGACAGAGATTAAACAGCAGGTGATGTTAGCTAAAGAACTCGCTGCTAGAGCCAATATCAGTCAAGAAATAAAAAAAAAGTTTGCAAATAACTAAGATATTGAGGGACACTGTTGATAACAGAAAAAAGAGTTTTTTTTTTTTTTGACAGTTATGAAAAGGAAATAAACTCACGAATAGAAAGAATCAGAGATGAAGCACAACACATTAAAGAGAACACAAAATGCACTGACTTTATATTTCAAGAACAACATATAGCCAGATTAGAAAAAAATAAAAAAGATAGACATAAGCCACAGAAAATAACATTTACGCAGATGAAGCAAAAAGAAGAAATTAAAAAAGAAAAAGCTTATGATATCAAGGAATTGGAGAATTATAATTATACACATGTTAAACAAATTCTTTCAGTGGAAGGTAGTGAAAATAAAAAAAATCATTAAAAATACTGAGAGGTTGAATGAGGACAGAAGTGAGGAAAAAAAGGAACAGTTTCTGTTCATAGAGAAACTGCCATACAAACCCATCAAATGGTTTTTCAATAAGACTTCCACAGGATAGATGAAAATCACATTAAAACAAATGGGAAAAAGACAGCAGTGAAAGCAATATATTTCTGAAGATTTTATACACTAATATACTTGGGGTAATCTATTAAAAGTTAAAACTTGGGGAAATTATAAATAAAAAAATCTAATATGGTTTGTCTAACTGAAACTAGACTGGAAAACAATATTTTCCTGAGGTTGTATTTACCAGAAATTACTCAGTGTGAAGATACACACTAGGAAAGAACATAGGAAGACTGGAAATATTGATATAAGAATCTCTTCAAGTTACGGAAATTAAAATCATAAGTACTGAAAATGTTGAAATTACCTAATATATAATATGTTGATAATACATAATATCATTGGAAAGTTATTAATGAAAGGTGATCGTGTAAAAAGGATAAAAGTTATTGTACTTGGAACGATTTAACCGTAAACAAATAAGTTGATTAGCCTGTGAGGTTGGAACTTTAATTAAAGGTCAATAGATTTCCACAGTTTATTTAAAGCTTTATTTATGCATCAGCATATAATGTACGTGAAGTGACTACAGTGAGAGGCAGCAACACACCATTATTATTAGGTTTAGTGTTAACTCAAACATCGGAGGAAATTTTTAACATAACCTACTTAAATCCACTGGAAAAGAATGATCGTCTATTGGAAATTTTATACGTAGTGAAATATAACTAAGGAGATGAATAAAATATCATAAACAGGAATGATTAGATTATTCGAAAGTGAATTACAATGCATTAAAACAGTATTTTAGTAAATGAAACAATATACTAAAAGTGACAGATATATATCATCTGTGGCAAGAGTTCTGTAGTTAGTATATGAAAATTGAATTAAACAGTGTATTTGAAATAAAAGATGGAACGATATAGAATGGTTTAATGGAAGGTAATGGAGAGCTATGAAAAAAAAGACAGGGCTTAGAACCAATTTGGGAAGCAGACCAGTCATGAAACTTATATGAAACTGAAGGAGGAAGAAAAAAATTGAAAAGGAAATAGTAGATACGGGCATGGTAAAAACAAACCTTTTTATTTAAGTCTGTAAAAAATTAACTAAATGTTAAAAACAAAATACAGAGAATAAATTATGGGATAATCACTGAGATAGTGGAGTAAATTTGTAAGTAACTGAATAGAAAGTTTCAGAGAACACTGACCAAAGAAGATTTTTCTCAGGTAGGAAATTCTAATCCCAGACCGACAGCTGAACTAGAGGATAGTAAAGTAACTAAAGTAGATGTTAAGAAGTTGTTACTACACACTGATAAGAAAAAACTCTTAGACAGACCAGATTGAAAAGTAGATGTTAAGAAGTTGTTACTACACATTGATAAGAAAAAACTCTTAGACAGACCAGACTGAACAGCACCTTAAAATAATATACAGATGAGTTACGTTTTCCACTTGGAATTATTTTAGGATTTCACTAGAAAGTAAATTAGCAAACCCATGAAAGATGGCGAATATTGTTCTTATAATGAAAAAAGGATAACAGCGAAGACCCTTTGGCTTAGTTGGCAAGTATAAATAAAAATTATTGGAAAAATATTAAGGCAGAGTCAGCACTTAGAAAATAATAACACAATGACGCAAACAATTGGATTTTTGGTCCAAACAGCAAAATATAGGAGGAATTAAAGGTAAATTATTAAAATGTATGAGAGTTGAGAGGAAAATGCAAAAAAGTTATGAGGAAAAAATGTTTGCATGGGATAATGTCACTAATAATAATAATAATAATAATAATAATAATAATAATAATAATAATAATAATAATAATAATAATAATAATAATAATAATTTCATTTCTACAAGTACATGATACAACTTATACAGACCATAGCTGACATCAATGACATACTATATAGAAAGCCCTTTGTTATTCAAAGCATTTCGTGGAAATCAGATTATTTTTTTCCCCAGGGTACGACCCACACCAGTCGATTAACACCCAGATGCCTACTTAATACTAGGCGAGCATGGACAGCAGGTGTCTTAAGGAAAAAACGCCCTAATGTTTCCACCCGTACCGGGGATCGAACCACGGAACTTGTGTGTGTGAACTGGGTGCGCTACCAACCGAGCTACGGGGTACCCAATAATGTCTCTAATTTATATTTATGATTTTCCAGAAGGAATAAGAAAATTACATGAATATGTGTATAGACGAAGCAAAAATATAATGCAAAATTAATAGCAAAAACGACTGTAAAACTTTACGATACTGACAGATGAATGATGGAATTTAATGAAGATAAATACCATGGAATGGAAATGGGAGAAAGTGAAATTAGGCTACATGAAAAAAATCGAAAATATCATACAGATGAGATCAAAGAGTAATTATTAAAATTAAACTGACATCGGAAAATCATATAAACGAAATTGCGAGAAACTCATATGCTACACTAGAAAATTAAATTAGCTTTCTAATATATGGATGGCGAAATTTTAGGAAAGCAGTATTTAACTTATATTAGAGCAAAATTGTAATATGCAGTAGTTATGTAGGGCAACACCTGTATAAACACATACATAAGGCAAAAAAATATTCGAAGAAGGGATATGAAATGGCTGCCAGAGTTGCGCAGAACGAGCTGTGATGAGATCTTCAGAATATTAAAGATGCTTATGGTTTCTAATAGAAGGAAACATTGTGATGTAGTTCAGCTGGGCTTGTGAGGTCTCTGGGGAGACCTAATTTAACCAATTATATGGTCACACCTTGCCTTGGCAAACGTCTGTCGGCCACGCCTTTTCGGCTGAAGACTGAGGTCTTTTGTTCTGGACGGCGTCAGACCTCGGCGTCAGACCTCGGCGTCAGATCAACACCACGTGTGCACACCCAATTGTGGGGTGTGCTTAGACCACCATATAAGCCCTAGGAACAGCCGAGCAGAGGAGATTCGTGTGGAGCTCTGGCCTGGGTGCAGAGCTCTGAGCAGAGAGACTTCGAGAGGAGCTGCTGCTGGGGTGCAGGGCTCGGGAGAAGGCTGCTGAAGTCTCTGGAGGAGACTGTTGGAGGCATTGGGCAGAGTACTGGCTTAGCGCAGTACTCGTGCTATGTAGGTCTTGGGACCTGTGGCTTAGTTCCTGTGATGAACTGTCCTCTGAACCATATTGTAAGTTATATTCATTTTCGTCAAGTTGATTGTATTCCCTGTCTCACTGCTTATGTGTACCACCCCATTTATCTAAACCACAATAATGTTCTCCTGTTCCCAAATATATTATTGTACAACGATTTAATAATAAACTGTATTTGAGTAGATTAGTAATGTTCACTGTCCCAGTTATTTACTCATTCATTTTTTTATTTCAAGTAGTGAGAGGGTGAGTAGTGTGGTGGGTAGAGCAATGAGAGGTGAAGTTGTAGTCACCAGTGACCTCACATTACCTACTCTACTCAGACTCTCCTGTCTACTCCCTCCAATTACTCACATATTCTCCAATTACCCACTAGCATTCCAATACCCCCTACATGACAACACATGGAGACTTGATAACAATATATAAGATCTTTAAAGGCTTTGAAAAAGGGGATAAAGAAGATTTCTTAGTTGCAACAGGAAAAACAAGTGGACACAGTTGCAAATTGAGGGAAAATATGGTGGACAGGATTGTCGAAAAATTTTTCTTTTTAAATAGAGTAGTTGTTCAGTGGAATGCTTTAGGGAAGACACACAGACACAGACACAGACACAGACACTCATACACACACACACACACACACACACACACACACACACACACACACACACACATGGGGGTCCCGAAACATGGAGAGCCAGCATGTTGGACGTGGTGCTGGAAAACCTCATGCACCAACATGTTAAGGACACTACCAGAGTGAGAGGGGAGGGTGAACCAGCAAGATTGGACCTTGTGTTCACCCTGGGCAGCTCAGACATTGAGGACATCAAGTATGAGAGTCCCCTAGGAGCTAGCGACCACGTGGTTCTGTGCTTTGAATACATAGTAGAGCTGCAAGTGGAGAGAATAACAGGAGTAGAATGGGAAAAACCTGACTATAAAAGAGGGGACTACATAGGGTTGAAGAACTTCCTGCGGGAGGTCCAGTGGGACAGAGAACTGGCAGGAAAGCCAGTAAATGAAATGATGGAATATGTAGCAACAAAATGCAAGGAGGCAGTGGAAAGGTTCATTCCCAAGGGCAACAGTAACAACGGGAAGACCAGAACAAGCCCCTGGTTCACCCGACGGTGTAAGGAGGCAAAAACAAAGTGCAATAGAGAATGGAAAAAGTACAGAAGGCAGAGAACACACGAAAATAGGGAGATCACTCGCAGAGCCAGGAATGAGTACGCACAGGTAAGGAGGGAGGCCCAGCGACAGTATGAAAATGACATAGCATCGAGAATCAAGACTGACCCGAAACTGTTGTATAGCCACATCAGGAGGAAGACAACAGTCAAAGACCAGGTGATCAGATTAAGGACAGAAGGTGGAGAACTCACAAGAAATGATCAGGAGGTATGTGAGGAGCTGAACAGGAGATTCAAGGAAGTTTTTACAGTAGAGACAGGAAGGGCTGTGGGAAGACAGAACAGAAGGGAACATCAAGAGGGAATATACCAACAAGTGTTGGATGACATACGAACAACTGAGGAGGAGGTGAAGAAGCTCTTAAGTGACCTTGACACCTCAAAGGCGATGGGACCGGACAACATCTCCCCATGGGTCCTTAGAGAAGGAGCAGAGATGCTGTGTGTGCCTCTAACCACAATCTTCAACACATCCCTTGAAACTGGGCAACTACCTGAGAAATGGAAGACAGCTAATGTAGTCCCCATATTTAAGAAAGGAAACAGAAACGAGGCACTAAACTACAGACCTGTGTCTCTGACATGTATCGTGTGCAAGGTCATGGAGAAGATTATCAGGAGGAGAGTGGTCGAACACCTGGAAAGGAACAAGATTATAAATGAAAACCAGCATGGGTTCATGGAAGGCAAATCTTGTATCACAAACCTCCTGGAGTTTTATGACAAGGTAACAGAAGTAAGACACGAGAGAGAGGGTTGGGTAGATTGCGTTTTCCTAGACTGCAGGAAGGCCTTTGACACAGTTCCCCACAAGAGATTAGTGCAGAAGCTGGAGGATCAGGCACACGTAAAAGGAAGGGCACTGCAATGGATAAGGGAATACCTGACAGGGAGGCAGCAACGAGTCATGGTACGTGAAGAGGT
This sequence comes from Cherax quadricarinatus, assembly GCF_038502225.1. Classification (NCBI taxonomy): domain Eukaryota; kingdom Metazoa; phylum Arthropoda; class Malacostraca; order Decapoda; family Parastacidae; genus Cherax; species Cherax quadricarinatus. Next base: position 53,968,751 of record NC_091293.1, read on the forward strand.
ATCACAGTGGGCGCCTGTTACGAGCGGGGTCCCACAGGGGTCAGTTCTAGGACCAGTGCTATTTTTGATATATGTGAACGACATGATGGAAGGAATAGACTCTGAAGTGTCCCTGTTCGCAGATGACGTGAAGCTGATGAGAAGAATTAAATCGGACGAGGATGAGGCAGGACTGCAAAGAGACCTGGAGAGGCTGGACATGTGGTCCAGTAACTGGCTTCTCGAATTCAATCCAGCCAAATGCAAAGTCATGAAGATTGGGGAGGGGCAAAGAAGACCGCAGACAGAGTATAGGCTAGGTGGACAAAGACTACAGACCTCACTCAGGGAGAAAGACCTTGGGGTGACCATAACACCGAGCACATCACCGGAGGCACACATCAACCAAATAACCGCTGCAGCATACGGGCGCCTGGCAAACCTGAGAATAGCGTTCCGATACCTTAATAAGGAATCGTTCAAGACACTGTACACTGTGTATGTTAGGCCCATACTGGAGTATGCAGCACCAGTCTGGAACCCACACCTGGTCAAGCACGTCAAGAAGTTAGAGAAAGTACAAAGGTTTGCAACAAGGCTAGTCCCAGAGCTCAAGGGAATGTCGTACGAGGAAAGGTTAAGGGAAATCGGACTGACGACACTGGAGGACAGAAGGGTCAGGGGAGACATGATAACGACATACAAGATACTGCGGGGAATAGACAAGGTGGACAGAGATAGGATGTTCCAGAGAGGGGACACAGGGACAAGGGGTCACAACTGGAAGCTGAAGACTCAGACGAGTCACAGGGACGTTAGGAAGTATTTCTTCAGTCATAGAGTTGTCAGCAAGTGGAATAGCCTAGCAAGTGAAGTAGTGGAGGCAGGAACCATACATAGTTTTAAGAAGAGGTATGACAAAGCTCAGGAAGCAGAGAGAGAGAGGATCCAGTAGCGATCAGTGAAGAGGCGGGGCCAGGAGCTGAGTCTCGACCCCTGCAACCACAATTAGGTGAGTACACACACACACACACACAAGCACACACACACACACACACACAGATATGTTGTGCGTGCCACTTACCACAATCTTCAACACGTCCCTGGAAACTGGGCAACTACCTGAGGTATGGAAGACGGCAAATGTAGTTCCCATTTTTTAAAAAGGAGACAGAAAAGAGGCACTAAACTATAGACCTGTGTCATTGACGTGTATAGTATGCAAAATTATGGAGAAGATTATCAGGAAGAGAGTGGTGGAGCACCTGGAACGGAACAAGAGTATAAATGCCAACCAGCACGGATTCACGGAAGGGAAATCCTGTGTCACAAACCTTCTGGAGTTTTATGATAAAATAACAGAAGTATGACACGAGAGAGAGGGGTGGGTTGATTGCATCTTCTTGGACTGCAAGAAGGCCTTTGACACAGTTCCTCACAAGAGATTAGTGCAGAAGCTAGAGCATCAGGCGCATATAACAGGAAGGGCACTGCAATGGATCAGAGAATACCTGACAGGGAGGCAACAACGAGTCATGGTACGTAATGATGTATCACAGTGGGCACCTGTGACGAGCGGGGTCCCACAGGGGTCGGTCCTAGGACCAGTGCTATTTTTGGTATATGTGAACGACATGATGGAAGGGTTAGACTCAGAAGTGTCCCTGTTTGCAGATGATGTGAAGTTAATGAGGAGAATTAAATCTGATGAGGACCAGGCAGGACTTCAAAGAGACCTGGACAGACTGGACACCTGGTCCAGCAAATGGCTTCTCGAATTTAATCCTGCCAAATGCAAAGTCATGAAGATAGGGGAAGGGCACAGAAGACCACAGACAGAGTATAGGCTAGGTGGCCAAAGACTGCAAACCTCACTCAAGGAGAAAGATCTTGGGGTGAGTATAACACCGAGCATGTCTCCGGAAGCACACATCAATCAGATAACTGCTGCAGCATATGGGCGCCTGGCAAACCTGAGAACAGCATTCCGGTACCTTAGTAAGGAATCATTCAAGACACTGTACACCGTGTATGTCAGGCCCATACTGGAGTATGCAGCACCTGTTTGGAACCTGCACTTGATAAAGCACGTCAAGAAACTAGAGAAAGTACAAAGGTTTGCGACAAGGTTAGTTCCAGAGCTAAGGGGAATGTCCTATGAAGAAAGATTAAGGAAAATCGGCCTGACGACACTGGAGGACAGGAGGGTCAGCGGAGACATGATAACGACATATAAAATACTGCGTGGAATAGACAAGGTGGACAAAGACAGGATGTTCCAGGGAGGGGACACAGAAACAAGAGGCCACAATTGGAAGTTGAAGACACAAATGAGTCAGAGAGATAGTAGGAAGTATTTCTTCAGTCATAGAGTTGTAAGGCAGTGGAATAGCCTAGAAAATGACGTAGTGGAGGCAGGAACCATACACAGTTTTAAGACGAGGTTTGATAAAGCTCATGGAGCGGGGAGAGAGAGGGCCCAGTAGCAACCGGTGAAGAGGCGGGGCCAGGAGCTAAGACTCGACCCCTGCAACCACAAATAGGTGAGAACAAATAGGTGAGTACACACACACACACACACACACACACACACACACACACACACGCACACACACACACACACACACACACACACGCACACACACAGGATGTTCCAGAGATTGGACACAGTAACAAGGGGACACAGTTGGAAGCTAAAGACACAGATGAATCACAGGGATGTTAGGAAGTATTTCTTCAGCCACAGAGTAGTCAGTAAGTGGAATAGTTTGGGAAGCGATGTAGTGGAGGCAGGATCCATACATAGCTTTAAGCAGAGGTACGATAAAGCTCACGGCTCAGGGAGAGTGACCTAGTGGCGATCAGTGAAGAGGCGGGGCCAGGAGCTCGGACTCGACCCCCGCAACCTCAACTAGGTGAGTACAACTAGGTGAGTACACACACACACACACACACACACACACACACACACACACACACACACACACACACACATACACACACACACACAGGAGTAACAGGAGTTGAATGGGAAAAGCCTGACTATAAAAGAGGGGACTACATAGAGTTGAGGAACTTCCTGCAGGAGGTCCCGTGGGACAGAGAACTGGCAGGAAAGCCAGTAAATGAAATGATGGAATATGTAACAACAAAATGCAAGGAGGCAGTGGAAAGGTTTATTCCCAAGAGCAACAGAAACAACGGGAAGACCAGAACGAGCCCCTGGTTTACCCGACGGTGTAAGGAGGCAAAAACAAAGTGCAATAGAGAATGGAAAAAGTACAGAAGGCAGAGAACACACGAAAATAGGGAGATCAGTCGCAGAGCCAGGAATGAGTATGCACAGGTAAGGAGGGAGGCCCAGCGACAGTATGAAAATGACATAGCATCGAGAATCAAGACTGACCCGAAACTGTTGTATAGCCACATCAGCAGGAAGACAACAGTCAAAGACCAGGTGATCAGATTAAGGACAGAAGGTGGAGAACTCACAAGAAATGATCAGGAGATATGTGAGGAGCTGAACAGGAGATTTAAGGAAGTTTTTACAGTAGAGACAGGAAGGGCTGTGGGAAGACAGCACAGAAGGGAACACCAAGAGGGAATATACCAACAAGTGTTGGATGACATACGAACAACTGAGGAGGAGGTGAAGAAGCTCTTAAGTGACCTTGACACTTCAAAGGCGATGGGACCGGACAACATCTCCCCATGGGTCCTTAGAGAAGGAGCAGAGATGCCGTGCGTGCCTCTAACCACAATCTTCAACACATCCCTTGAGAAATGGAAGGCAGCAAATTTAGTCCCCATATTTAAGAAAGGAAACAGAAACGAGGCGCTAAACTACAGACCTGTGTCTCTGACATATATTGTGTGCAAAGTCATGGAGAAGATAATCAGGAGGAGAGTGGTCGAACACCTGGAACGGAACAAGACTATAAATGAAAACCAGCATGGGTTCATGGAAGACAAATCTTGTATCACAAACCTCCTGGAGTTTTATGACAAGGTAACAGAAGTAAGACATGAGAGAGAGGGGTGGGTTGATTTCGTTTTCCTAGACTGCAGGAAGGCCTTTGACACAGTTCCCCATAAGAGATTAGTGCAGAAGCTGGAGGATCTGGCGCATGTAACAGGGAGGGCACTGCAATGGATCAGGGAATACCTGACAGGAAGGCAGCAACGAGTCATGGTACGTGAAGAGGTATCACAGTGGGCGCCTGTGACGAGCGGGGTCCCACAGGGGTCAGTTCTAGGGCCAGTACTATTTTTGATATATGCGAACGACATGATGGAAGGAATAGACTCTGAAGTGTCCCTATTCGCAGATGATGTGAAGTTGATGAGAAGAATTAAATCGGATGAGGATGAGGCAGGACTGCAAAGAGACCTGGACAGGCTGGACATGTGGTCCAGAAACTGGCTTCTTGAATTAAATCCTGCCAAATGCAAAGTCATGAAGATTGGGGAGGGGCAAAGAAGACCGCAGACAGAGTATAGGCTAGGTGGACAAAGACTACAGACCTCACTCAGGGAGAAAGACCTCGGGATGACCATAACACCGAGCACGTCACCAGAGGCACACATCAACCAAATAACTGCTGCAGCATACGGGCGCTTGGCAAACCTGAGAATAGCGTTCCGATACCTTAACAAGGAATCGCTCAAGACACTGTACACTGTGTATGTTAGGCCCATACTGGAGTATGCAGCACCAGTCTGGAACCCACACCTGTCAAGCACGTCAAGAAGATAGAGAAAGTACAAAGGTTTGCAACAAGGCTAGTCCCAGAGCTCAGGGGAATGTCGTACGAGGAAAGGTTGAGGGAAATCGGACTGACGACACTGGAGGACAGAAGGGTCAGGGGAGACATGATAAAGACATACAAGATACTGCGGGGAATAGACAAGGTGGACAGAGATAGGATGTTCCAGAGAGTGGACACAGGAACAAGGGGTCACAGCTCGAAGCTGAAGACTCAGACGAGTCACATGGACGTTACGAAGTATTTCTTCAGTCATAGAGTCGTCAGGAAGTGGAATAGCCTAGCAAGTGAAGTAGTGGAGGCAGGAACCATACATAGTTTTAAGAAGAGGTATGATAAAGCTCAGGAAGCAGAGAGAGAGAGGACCTAGTAGCAATCAGTGAAGAGGAGGGGCCAGGAGCTGAGTCTCGACCCCTGCAACCACAATTAGGTGAATTAGGTGAGTACACACACACACACACACATAAACGCACACACACTCAGGGATAAATTAAATCACGATCTTCATTTCCCATGAATTACGTTTGAAGATCATCTTTTATTAGCCCTCACCTTCATTAACTAAGGTCAGTAATATGTAAAAGTGGTCTGTTAATATCTCCACCGTGGATCTCCTGAAGTAACTCACAGTGGATCGAATTGTGTCCAATGTGTGTGTGTACTCACCTATTTGTACTCACCTATTTGTGGTTGCAGGGGTCGAATCACAGCTCCTGGCCCCGCATCGTGTGTGTGTGTGTGTGTGTGTGTGTGTGTGTGTGTGTGTGTGTGTGTGTGTGTGTGTGTGTGTGTGTGTGTGTGTGTTTGTGTGCGCGTGTTTGTGTTTGTGTGTGTCTGTTTCTGCGTCTGTGTCTGTGTCTGTGTGCTACATCTACAACTAAGAACACCATTAAAACCAGAGTCACATTCATAAACACCACCACAACTCAAGTGAGTCATGTAAGCAAACCCACAACCACAATTTCCATCATAACTCAAGGTAGCTCCACAATCTCATTAACAGCCACACCCACCACACACTTCTGCTGCCCCTGGGACGTAATGAAGATCTTTAATATTGCCTGAGTTAGAACATTATTAACCACGAGAATGTAAAAAGACTGAAAGGATTAATATTTTAGATAAGTTTATTAAGTATCTCAGAGAGTAGTGCAAAATGCGTTAGATCATTTATGTCAGATGGACTAGCAGTGCATTAAAGTTTAGTATTAACGAGGAGAAGCAGCGAGCCTACAATTAGATGAAACAGATGCATGAAGTAGTGTAAGACCATTTTTGTTAATACGAATGATCCCTTCCTTGTTTTGTCAGTTCCTGCTCATCCTCACTCAGGGTATGATATTCTCCTCGATAATTTTTACTCTCTTCGTATTAGTTATAACCGACTTCATTATATTTTAACATGATACTCTGATACAGAGTTTGCAGGTTCGAGTCCTGCTGTGGACGTAGAGACAATGTTTGTAAATAATTTCGCTTGTTTGCGAATTGTTAAGCATTTCAAATCTCTTTCGTTGTCCAATGTGACAGGATTTGATGAAATAACTTAGAAACAAGCCTGGTGCCCCTGGGTATGGGGAAACATCGTCTAGCTACGGCTAGGCGCCCACACTTATGGGCTCTGGCTCCGTGGTAAAGTACTGTGGTCTATGATACGGAGTTTGTGGGTTGGAGTTCTGCTGTGGATGAAGAGACTATATATATATATATATATATATATATATATATATATATATATATATATATATATATATATATATATATATATATATATATATATATATACACACATTCTGTATTTATATATATATATATATATATATATATATATATATATATATATATATGTATATATGTGTGTATATATGTGTATATATGTGTGTGTGTGTGTGTGTGTGTGTGTGTGTCGAGCCGAATAGGTAAACCTTGCGGTTTTGGCTTAAATAGCAACGTTCCTCTTGCCGAATAAGGCAAGCGAAAATTTGAGTATGCAATAAATTCGCGAAAATCATTCTGATATAATTCATTGTGTTTGTTTATTATTTCAATTTTTGTAAACTTATCTAAAATATATTAAGTTGGATAAAGCTAAATTAAATTGCGCTTGTTACAATAAGTTTAGGTAACTTATCTAAGGTTCTTTTGATACAAAATTATTAATTTTTACATTAACATAAATGAAAAAAATATATCTTTAAACGTATAAGAAATTTTTTTTTTTAGAAAGGACTTAATTAATTTTAAATAAGTTCTTGCTAACTGTCCATTAGAGAATGAGTAAAGAAAACTAGAATAAAACTGTTTAAACAAATGGAAGATCGACACCATGCCTAACCCTTCTAGGGTAGGGTAGGTGCCTGAGCCCGAGCCTTTAGCTCATAGGACTGTCATTCCCATTAGCCCCCTTGGGGCGGGGATGGCAGACCAGAGAGGCCTAGCTTGTGGCTAGGCCTGGGGACAGTTGGTCCCAAAGATGAGGAGGTACTTGTGCCTCCTCCCATGGGAGACTTAGGTCTCAGACACTCCCTAAAGAGGGAGCCAGGGCCGGGCCACCACTTGGAAAAGGCCCGGGCCGGGAGAATACCGGCTAATCTTTAACTAACTAACTAACAAATGGAAAACTAACAAAGATGGAAAGAAACAATACAAATAAACAGACAAAAACAATAAAAAATAAACACGTCTATGAGAGACAAAATTTATATACTATAGACAAAAAGAGATGTATGTGAGACAAAGAAAAAATAATTGTTACATAGATTTTAAGATACGTAAGGAAACAAATGATAAACAAGGACTGTACAAAAAAAATGAACTGGAAGACAAAGAGATGAATAAATAAAAGACAAGTAAATAAAAAATGAAATAAATATAGAGTATAGAGAGATAAAAAAAAGAAAGGAACAGTTAAAAAACAAAGACAATACGAGGAAGAGAATCATTAACAACATGACCAGTGATAAATACAACAACAGAAAGAAACAGAGACAAAGCCGTGAAAACGACAGAGAAATAAATTAAAGAATGCAGAAACAGACGACAAAGTGGGAAAGGTGAAGAAGAAAATAGAAGAAAAAGACAGAAATGGAAAAACTGATAATTAGAAGAAAATGTATATAATCAAATAATAATAACAAAAATAACAGCAACTATTACTTGCTCAACTCGGTCTTTCATAAAAAAGACAAAGACAATTTTTCTGTTTCCAAGAAACTCGGAAAATAATGTTGTGAGAAATAATGCTTAGTATTCCTCTCTGACTTCCTTAATTGCCACTAACCTTCCGTGTCCTGCAAGTCCATGTCTAGTATGTGTATATCTATGTCCAGTGAGCGTATCTATGTCTAGTGTGTGTATATATATGCCCAGTGAGCATATCTATGTCTAGTGTGTATATCTATGTACAGTGAGCGTATCTATGTCTAGTGTGTGTGTGTGTGTATCTATGTCAAGTGTGTGTATCTGTGTCTAATGTGTGTGTGTATTTATGTCTAGTGAGTATCTATGTCTAGTATGTGTATCTACTTCCAGGGAGCGTATCTGTGTCTAGTGTGTTTACTGATATATGAATCTGTGTCTGTGTATGGATGTGTATCTCTGTCTGTATATGTATATCTGTGTATCTATGTCTGAGTATGTATCTAGGTCTGTGAGAGTATCTATGGAAGTGTTTGGATTAGTGTGATGTGTATGTATCTTCATAAGTGGGAGTATTCATGCCTAATTTGTATATATAATGAGTTTGTATCCATATCTAGCGTTTTTTCTATTTTTTGTATATTTAGTGAGTGTGTCTATGTTTAATGAGTGTATCTATGTTTAGTGAGAGTATCTTTGTTTAGTAAGTGTATCTAGTGAGCATGTAAATGTATATTTTGATTGGATGTGATGTGTAGGAGTGTTGCTACGTCCAGCAAGTGTATCTAGCTTGAGTGTCAGTCTCCTGAGTACATCTGACAAGTGCGTGTATTTGTGTCTAGGGTTTTTATACGTAAGTAGTAGGCGTATTTATACTTAATGAGTGTGTCTGTTACTAGAAAGTGTATTTATATCTGGCGAGTATTTATAGCTAATAAGTGTGTTTGTAGCCAGTGACTACCTTTATTGGGCATGTGTATATGTCACGTGAGTAAATATATGTCTAGTGAGCGTATATTTGTTCAGTGTATCCGTATCAAGTGAGTGTGTGCATTTCAAATATGCGTATCTATATCTATTAATGTACGTATAACAAACATGGATATCTATATCTGCTGTGTGTGTCCATGTTGGCTGCAAATGAGAACTCACACAAAAGTGGTAACAATCATTAACAATAACGTCCTGAGTGGAACATGACAAGTATATTGTCGAGTCCAATTATTATGGCCAATACTGGCTGTCATTATGTATTCCAATAATCCCACAGGGGTTAAATATTATCTAATATGGTGTCGGAGGGAAGGGAGCTGTGAGAGTGGGCTAAAGGTTGACAACTGAGAACTGATAGCTGTAATCGGGCTGTTGTTTGAAAGCTTTTGACTGGTAGCTGAGGAATGATCATTGAGGGTTGTTAAACTGAGGATTGATAGACGAGTTGATGACTGGATACTGAAAACTGGCTTCTTAGGAGTAACACACACACACACACACACATATACACACACACACACACACACACACACACACACACACACACACACACACACACACACACACACAAACACACACACACACACACACACACACACACACACACACACACACACACACACACACACACACACACACACACACACACACACACACACACACAGCGACAAGGGGACACAGATGGAAGTTGAAGACTCAGATAAATCACAGAGATGTTAGGAAGTATTTCTTCAGTCACAGAGTTGTCAGGAAGGGGAATAGTTTGGGAAGCGATGTAGTGAAGGCAGGATCCATTCATAGCTTTAAGAAGAGGCATCATAAATCTCATGGTGCAGTGAGAGTGACCCAGTAGCGGCCAGTGAAGAGGCGGGGCCAGAAGCTATGACTCGACCCCTGCAGCCACAATTAGGTGAGTACAGCTAAGTGAATGCACACACACACACACATACATATACAACAGGCGTAGTGTCTAATCGACATGTGCCTAGGACAAAATGAGTAACTAACGCACACATACAAAGCCCCACCATGGAAAAGGCCGCTGCAGATATGCTAGAGGTTGCAAGCTCTGCTAATGAGAAAGCTTGCGTTAAGTGTACATCACTCGGGTGACTTTCACCTAACAGTTCCCATCTCTACGACTGGCACACGTCTTGACCTACAGAACCTTTACACTGAAGTGACTCCGTCTTGCTGCCCCAATTCACACTGAGTACAAGTCTATCAAGTCTATCACTTTGCCATAAGGCAAAGTGATAGACAACCAATATGATGTGCATTGTTTGAACTGTTGAAGTTAGAAAATTGGTAAATAAGACAAGATGAGGTCAATGAGATTATTAAGACAAGTCTTGTTACAGCCCTGTTTCTAACCAGGAGACAAAGTCAGTCTTCACTATCCAACACCCTGGATGTGCCTGGCTACAACCTTGATGGGATCATATTAGTCCATGGAAGAATGGAAGACTATTGGTCAGATCTTTCAGATTGCTGGTCAGCATGACAGTGCTGGTGATCACAAGAAAGTTCATAAGCTCAACAAATACAGTGATCTGACCCACTAGTACCACATCGTCCCTGGAAGATCAGAAACGCTTGTCTCCTGGGGAAAACTTGTCATGGGTTTTCTCAAGAACCTGAGCTCCAAGCTCATGGAAACATACAGAAATACGAAAGCTGCTACCTTTCTCTTCCAGCACTTGAGTGTGGAGATGCAAAGAGGAAACGCCTGCTGCATCTTGGGTTCCCATACAGAATCCAAGGAGCTTAAGGAGCTCTGCAAATTAAATTAGTATTTGTCCACTATTTTTTGCAAGCCTACATGAATGTTAATTCCTGTGCTCATATATATATATTATATTTTCAACAAGTCGGCCGTCTCCCACAGAGGCAGGGTGACCCAGAAAGAAAGAAAATTACCAAAAAGAAAATACTTTCATAATCATTCAACACTTTCACCTCACTCACACAAAATCACTGTCTTTGAAGAGGCGCCCAGACACAACACTTTAGAAGCAAATATAAAGATATATAACATACCTCTCCTAACTGCCAATATCCCAAACCTCTCCTTTAAAGTGCTGGCATTGTACTTCCCATTTCTAGTACAAAATAACTGGTTTCCCTGAATCCCTTCACTAAATATTACCCTGCTCACACTCCAACAGCTCGTTAGGTCCCAAAAACCATTCGTCTCCATTCACTCCAATCTAACACGCTCACACATGCTTGCTGATAGTCCAAGCCCCTCGCCCACAAAACCTCCTTTACCCCCTCCCTCCAACCTTTTCGAGGACGACCCCTACCCCGCCTCCCTTCCCCTTCAGATTTATACGTTCTCCAAGTCATTCTACTTTGATCCAGTCTCTCTAAATGACCAAACCACCTCAACAACCCCTCTTCAGCCCCCTGACTAATACTTTTGTTAACTCCACACCTCTTCCTAATTTCCACACTCCGAATTTTCTGCATAATATTTACACCACACATTGCTCTTGGACACGACATCTCCACTGCCTCCAACCGCCTCCTCGCTGCAGCATTTACAACACAAGCTTCACACCCATAAAAGAGTGTTGGTACCATTATACTTTTCTACATTCCCTTCTCTGCCTCCATGGATAACGTTTTTTGTCTCCACAGATAACTCAATGCACCACTCACCTTTTTTCCTTCATCAATTCTATGGTTAACCTCATCCTTCATAAACCCATCTGTTGACACGTCACCTCCCAAATATCTGAAAACATTCACTTCTTCCACACTTCCTCTCTCCAATGTGATATTCAATTTTTCTTTATCTAAATCATATGATACCCTCATCACCTTACTCTTATCTATGTTCACTTTCAACTTTCTACCTTTACACACCCTCCTAAACTCGTCAACTAACTTTTACAATTTTTCTTTAGAATCTCCCATAAGCACAGTATCATCAGCAAAAAGTAACTGTGTCAACTCCTAACACCCTAGCATCTACTTTTACAACCCCAAATATGTTAAACAACTATGGTGACATTACACATCCCTGTCGAGGACAGGATTAAACTTGCGATTTTGGCTTAACAAGAAAACGTACCTAACCTTATTACAACAAGCGCAATTTAGCTTAATCCAACTAAATATATTTTAGACAATTTTACAATAATTTAAAAATAATCAAACACAGTGAAATATATTTTCTTCGTTAGGTTCAAAATGATTTTTACGAAAATATTGCATACACAAATTTCTCTTGCCTTAGTCGGCAAGAACAGGGTTGCTATTTAAGCCAAAATAGCAAGTTTTTACCTATTCTGCACGACATATATATAAATATATATTTAAGCAGTGATATCAAACATCTTTTTTCAGATTTTAAATGGAATTCATTTCACCTTCGTTAGTGCTATAAGAATTCCAAGACTTTATATTCATGTAAACTATACACAAAGGTTTGTTTATTTAAAATAATTATTAAATGAAGTGAAATTCCGATGATTAACGAAAAAATAAGCTTAAAATTTATAAGTTATCAGTCTTGCTTTCGAAAACAATTTACAGCTATCAAGAATATACAGTTATCAAAAGAAATTTGCCTTTAAATTAATAAGTTGGAAAAGAAGGTGAAATGTGGTATCGTACATTATTCTACAACGTGCGAATTAACGTATTTGTTGGACTATATGTACAGTTAAACTGTTGCAGTTATTGAGCTGTGGCATCATCTCTGATATGTATATACAGCGATCCCGAGACTGAGAGGTCAAGCTTGCAAAAGGACAGAAGTCAGTACTTTGAAGTGTGGCATAGCATGATCGAGGATAGCTGACGGAGTGCACCTCAAAAGCTACCTAGACCGAAATGACTGACCCAAATGTTCAAAGATTATGTGGATAAGCAGAGCTTCAGAATTATTGAGGTATGATCATATGGTTAATATGTTCTTTCAGACAATTCTGAGACTTACATGAGGAGTTGTTTCCTCAAATAAGTTTCAGAGTAGTCATTAAAAATAAAATTTTGATTGGGATAATTTCCCAGAAACTCTGAGCCATTATCATTGCTCTCAGAGCAAGCGTTCTTTATTTATTTACCTGTTATAGCTGCGATGATTGATGCTTGGGTAGCACTGTACGCTCACACACTGTATCTGTCAATATCTGAGTACCAAGCTCACCTCTGAGGGTGTTGACCTCCGCCACGTGCAGGTTTGATCTTAAGTTTTGGAGTCTGTGTGTGAGGTACATGATACGTTTCACTGCATTTTGTAAGTTCAAAAATATATTGTTTCAAGAGACTGTGTACCAGATTGTTGTATAAATATATTTAAAGAAATAATAATTTATCACTATTTTTTTAGCTAATTTTACAAAGTCTTACATTATACTTCGAGATTTTATTGCATTATTTTAGTAGCGTCACGCTTTCACATATAATTTGTATGAACATATACTTGTATATATACCTGCAATAAAATGAGTGAAAAATAGTATTGTTGTAAGTTCTTTTGTAATTTCTCATGGAGTAACCAACGAACAGTAGTCTTGTAGAGCAGAGGAGAGACGTGACATGTTTGTTACCTCGCTCGCTGAGCTGGGAAATACTTTTCCTTTATTCGGGAAATTATTTTCAGGTTGAGAGTAACACGAAAAGCATTCTTAAGTATTTTTTAGTAAAAAAAATGTAGAAATTTTTGTCAACAGAGTTTAAAAATCTTAATCGATTTTATATATTATGAACAAATCTAGTTTATACAATCCAGGAATTATATTCAAACTATAAATAATCAGTCCAATTTCATATAGCTTGATACTGACTATACTTTACCATTGCCTCTGTCTCCACTCATTGAAATATTTAACCTTTCTATTGCTGGTACAATATTTGCGTTATAAAAGTGAATTTTACGATTTATAAAATACAATAGCACTGAAATTTTTGATGCAAAACTGTCAAATAAAATTCTTCATGATAAGGCTAAATAAATAATACAGATATTCGAAAGATGTGCTTGTATAATACCCAAGAATATAGATTTAAACACGTTTCATCGTGAGTTATATTGTCTAGTTCCATTCATAGGTTTCCCATTGAGTTTAAACAAATAACTAATAAATAACAAAAGGCACAATACAGTGACTGGCACAATACACAAATAAAACGCACATAGGAGACTGTGACTTTGTAAATGGTCCAAGTCTGACTGAAACGTCGTCTTAAGCTCCTCTCTCCTGTGTGAGGGCTATTTGTGTAAAATAACTCATTTCCATTTTTAATATTTTAGAATATAAAAAAGAACGAAGAATGTAAATTCAATTATATTTAAAACCAACGAATACCTGTTGTTTTATGAACTCTTAAATTCATCACATCAAGACAGAATTGAATGTTCTTTAATCTTTCATGTTATGTTAGGATTGACATTCACAGTCTTGAGTTTTACCGAATAGGTAAAACTGATCAATTAGCAAGAACTCATTTAAAATTAAGTCCTTTCTAAAATTTTCTCTTGTACTTTTGAAGATATATATATATATATATATATATATATATATATATATATATATATATATATATATATATATATATATATATATATATATATATATATATATGCAATAAGATCACAGTAAACAGGTGATTTCAAAATATGCAAAACAACCACTCTGAAAGAATAGAGAAATTCCAAGCGCTTTCGTGACTACTCACATTATTCCTCTCATCAAGATAGAGTCAAACTGTCTGTTTTCTCATCAATGTTTTTGAGAGCTTTACGAATTTGTAGTCCTGAGTTCATAGATGAGGAAATATCCAAAATTTATGAAATAGGTAATGATTTAAAATACCCAAGAAATGTAATTGATAAATCTTTTAAAGTTGCTAGGAACACTTTTTATAATCCAAAAAAGGGCAACCAGCCTTATTCAACTAAAAATATGTTGGTTCTCCCTTACCATGAAAACTTGGTTGATATGCCTTCTCTTCTTAAGACTTTTAATATTAAAGTTGTATTAAAAAATCTTGATACAGTAAAAAAACTTTTGATTAAGAATTCCCCCCAAAATGCTGATGGATGTGTCTATAAGATTCCTTGTAAAATTTGCGATAAAGTTTATTACGGTCAAACTGGTAAAAATCTCGAACTAAGATTAAAACAACATAAATATAGCATTAGAACTGGACAAGATTCCAATGCTCTATTTATTCATGTAAGAGATTTTAACCATCCAATTGATTTTCAAAAAGTTGAGAAAGTTGTATCAAGCAAGTCCATGGTCGACAGGAATATAATTGAATCTTGTTTCATAAAAAGCAGTTTTGACAATAATATGAATATTTCCTTTGGTTTATATAAATTAGATCCATTTATAATTAATAGAATTTGGGTAGAATTTAATAATACACTGGACAAATAAATAGCTTGGGGGTGAGTTTTGCAAAGGACCTATCCAAGTTGGCTCGCCGCGCGTCACGTGTTTAACCGTTGTGGGATCTGATAGTGAGGTGCTGGCCGACCCCTTATATAGCTTCCTTGGATGCTTCACTTTCATAGTTCCTTGATAATGTGAGTAGTCACGAAAGCGCTTGGAATTTCTCCATTCTTTCAGAGTGGTTGTTTTGCATATATATATATATATATATATATATATATATATATATATATATATATATATATATATATATATATATATATATATATATATATTAATTTATGTTAATGTAAAAAGTAATAATTTTGTGCCGAATAGGTAAAACTTGCGGTTTTGGCTTAAATAGCAACGCTCTTCTTGCCGAATAAGGCAAGCGAAAATTTGTGTATGCAGTAATCTCACAAAAACCATTCTGAACCTAACGAAAAAATATATTTTATTGTGTGTTTATTATTAAATTATTGTAAACTGATGTTAAATATATTTAACTGGATTAGGCTAAATTTAATTGTGCTTGTTATAATAAGGTTAGGCAAGTTTTCTAAGGTTCTTCTGGAACAAAATTATTAATTTTCACATTAACATATATATATATATATATATATATATATATATATATATATATATATATATATATATATATATATATATATATATATATATATATATATATATATATATATATATATATATATATATATATATGTCGTGCCGAATAGGCAGAGAGAGAGGCCTAGCTACCCCCTACGAGCCCCGTAAGGGCGGGAACTGTGGCTAGGCCTGGGGACATTTGGTCCCAAAGATGAGGGGGTATTTGTACCTCCTCCCATGGGAGACGGGAGACTTAGGTCTCGAGACACTCCCCAGACAGGGAGCCAAGGCTGGGTGACCACTACTTGGAAAAGACCCTGGCCGGGAGAGTACCGGCATCAAAAAAAAAAAAAGAATAGGCAGAACTTGCTATCTTGGCTTAAATAGCAACGTTCATCTTGCCATCATGGAAAAATTTGTGTATGCAATAATTTCGCAAAAATCATTCTGAACCTAACGAAAAAAATATATTTCATTGTGTTTGTTTAGTATTAAATTATTGTAAACGTATTTAAAATATATTTAGTTGGGTTAGGTTAAAATAAATTGCGCTTTTTATAATAAGATTAAATGAGTTTTCTAAGATTCTTTTGGTGCAAAATTAAAATTTTTTTCATCAACATTAATGAAAAAAATATATCTTTAAATGTATAAGAGAAAATTTTAGAAAGGACTTAAGTTCTTGAAGAACAGGAGGAGAATGAGGTAATCAGTCCCTCAACCTTGAGTCGATGTGGTCAGTCCATCAATCTTGAATAGAATACGGCATACGTGCGGAGAAGGAGCTTATAAACCGTTGGTAGGAGAGGTGCAGCAGTTATAGGTGGTGTCACATTTGTTCAATGTGGAAGTAGGTCGTGCCCAAGAATTAGGCAAGCGAAGAATTCCTAAGTATTAAGATCCCAAGAAGTTGCAGTGTCTGACAGATTTGTAGATGAATGGTTCAGAGAACCGACATGTTGATAAATTAGACACATGTGCAACTCTTGGGTATCTTTATTGAAGAAACGTTTCGCCACACAGTGGCTTCATCAGTCCATACAAAGGAGAATCTTGAAGAACAGGAGGATTCTCCTTTGTATGGACTGATGAAGCCACTGTGTGGCGAAACGTTTCTTCAATAAAGATACCCAAGAGTTGCACATGTGTCTAATTTATCAGGTATTTATGTAAATAAACCAAGCCCACAAGAGTCTCAGACTTATAACCAATATTTGGACACTGTCAAATATAAAGATGGACAGTATTGGGTTAGGTTACCATGGAAATTAAATCCACCACATCTGCCTAGCAATTATCGCATGGCTTTCGGACAGATGAAAGCACAAATACATGAGCTAAGGAAGAATCCAGAGCTACTGACTGTCTATGATAATATCATACTAGAACAGTTGGACAATAAATTCGTTGAGGAAGTAGTCGAAGATAAGTTGAAGACAGAAGCTCCTTATCTCCCGCACCATGGAGTCAGAAAAGATTCTGAAACCACTCCACTACGTGTTGTATATAATTGCAGCGCACGTGCAAATAAAGATGTAGCAAGTCTTAATGACTGATGACCGGACCCTCACTAACTGAGAAGTTTGGAGACGTGCTTATGAAATTTCGCACAAACCCATATGCCTACACGGCTGATATTTCCAAAGCTTTCTTAAGAGTAGGACTACAAGAAATAGATAGAGATTATACTCGATTCTTGTGGCCTGAAAATCCACATGATCCTCAAAGTCCTGTGAAAACTTATCGTTTCAAATCAGTATTATTTGGTGCAACATCCTCTCCATTCTTACTAGAAGCTACTCTAAATACACATTTGAAGAAATCTGAAAGTCCCTTCAAAGAAATCTTAAAGAAAAGTTTCTATGTGGACAATCTTCAAGGTACTGCGAATAAAGAGGAGGATTTGAAATCCTTATACAGAGAAGCTAACAAGGAGATGAAAGAAGCAAATGTGCCTCCGAGGATGTGGAATACTAATTCGATGCAATTAAGGGAACTTATCAAAGAAGATTTCCCTGAAGCTGAAATTCCTGATTGCAACAATATGCTGGGACTTAATTGGAACACACAGGAAGATACTTTGAGTCTCAAAAGCATAAACAATAAATCATGCAGTACACTCACTAAACGTAGTTTACTGTCAGAGGTATCACAATGTTTTGATCCTCTAGGACTCGTCTCACCAATTACCATAAAAGGTAAAATGCTTATGCAAGATGCATGAAAACTCAAAATTGGATGGGATGAGAAATTGCCTCTAGAAATGAGTCAAGCATGGGATGAAATATCCAAGGAGTTTAAACAACTTCATCAAATTAAAATTCCCAGACAAATAGGTCAAGAGGGAAACAAGTACACATTACATGTGCTCTGTGATGCGTCAACCAGAGGTTATGGCGCTGTAGCTTACATGAGTTATGCTGAAGGAAGTACAATAATTACTTCAAAGGCCAGGGTAGCACCCTTGAAGGTCAGAACAGTAACACAATTGGAACTGACAGCACTCTATGTAGGTACAAAATTAGCTGTCTATCTCAACAAAGTACTTGATCATCTCACTATTGAAAAAAACCGTGATCTGGAGTGATAATGAAGCAGTTCTCCAGTGGTTAAGAAATAATAAGAGTAAGCTGGTCTATGTACAGAACAGAGTAGCAGAAATAAAAGAGATGCAGAGAGATTATCTCTTTCTTCACGTCTCTACCCAAGAGAATCCAGCTGACATGTTGTCACGTGGTATCCCACTCAAGAAATTTATGGATAATAAATTATGGCTCCACGGACCGAACTGGCTCTCTAATGAAAATAACTGGCCTCAGCAAAAGGCTCACATTATGCCAGAAGAAAGAGTCTGCTTGAACACAGCAGAAATAAGTTGTGTAAATACTGCACACACAACAGAAATAGTCATTGATGGATCTAAATACTCATCTGTGGGTAAACTCTTAAGAATTACAGCTCTTGTCCATAAATTCATTTAAGGAATAAAACCTGATTATGAATATCTTGAACCCATTAAATACTGGATGAAACTAATACAGAAAGATGTTTTCTCTACAGAATATAAATTTCTAGAAACACAAGATAAATCCCCAAAGAAACCTGTTATGATTAATTCTTTAGGACTTTATCTCGACTCAGAAAAGATTATAAGATGTCGAGGAAGAATTCATAATTCTTCACTACCTAAAGAAGCCATACATCCAATATTGATCCCCAAGAATCATTGGCTAACAAAACTGATTGTGCAAAACGCCCACAGTAACGTGTTACATGGTGGGGTTGATGACACACTTTGTCATATACGACAATCCTACTGGATACCTCAAAGTAGACAAAGTGTGAAAAAACAAATAAAGGACTGTATTGCTTGTCGTCACTACGATATGCGAGTATGTCAGTATCCAGGTCCACCTCCATATCCCTCTGAAAGAGTTCGTCAAATCACTCCATTTGAGGTGATAGGTGTAGATTACACTGGACCAATAATTTTTACCAAAACAGTTGACAAAGTTCCCATCAAGGTGTACATCTGTTTGTTCACTTGTGCTACAACTAGAGCAGTACATCTAGAAGTAGCCACTGAAATGTCTGCTGAAACCTTTATCAAATTATTCAGAAGGTTTGCAGCCAGAAGAGCATGTCCCAGACTTATGATTTCAGATAATGCAACGAACTTTGTTGCTGGTGCTGCTTATATAAGTTAGATCTTTGATCAACCAGATCAAAGATCTGGTTGATCAAAGTATCTCATAAAACACAATAAACACTTAAGAGAATTGTGATCAACTTCTTTAGTGATAAGATTGTGAACAACAAAGACAAATCTTGTGGAACATAGTGTACCAGTGTGCGTATTCCTAGACTATGGAAGATGTGGACATCCAAGGACACTTCAGCTTCTATCAAGTCACCGATACCTGTCAAAGGTGTGAAGAACACCATAGCTCACGCTACAAGAGCAAGGTAGGTTACGAATTTCTTGTAGTATGGGGGACTGCGCAGTTCTTGAGTCGCATGGAGTTTGTAATCAACCTATAGTCGGCAGTAAGGTGCGGACTTTTGAGTCCAAACAAGTACGTAATTTGTCAGCAATGAGTGAATGAAATATGCTGACATAACACCCCCTAGGGGTAATTTATAATCTTAAAAATTATAACTCATTTCAGCCCGTTGAGGAATACCTTCGACAGCATCTCAAGACCTCGTCTGCAGGGGCGGCTGTGCAGGCGATGAGCTATCTTTCTAAGTTACGTTTCCCTATAAATTAAGCTTAACTGGTAATACCATTTCTCAACATTTTGGTCTGATGCTAATAATTTATTGCTATTCAAACACAGTGAAATATATATTTTTCGTTAGGTTCAGAATGATTTTCGCGAAATTATTGCATACACAAATTTTCACTTGTCCTATATGGCAAGATGAGCGTTGCTATTTAAGCCAAGTTCGCAAGTTCTGCCTATTCGGAGAGAGAGAGATTTTGGGAGATGTTAAGTGAATGTATAGGAGCCTTTGAACCAAGTGAGAGAGTAATTGTGGTAGGGGACTTGAATGCTAAAGTAGGAGAAACTTTTAGAGAGGGTGTGGTAGGTAAGTTTGGGGTGCCAGGTGTAAATGATAATGGGAGCCCTTTGATTGAACTTTGTATAGAAAGGGGTTTAGTTATAGGTAATACATATTTTAAGAAAAAGAGGATAAATAAGTATACACGATATGATGTAGGGCGAAATGACAGTAGTTTGTTGGATTATGTATTGGTAGATAAAAGACTGTTGAGTAGACTTCAGGATGTACATGTTTATAGAGGGGCCACAGATATATCAGATCACTTTCTAGTTGTAGCTACACTGAGAGTAAAAGGTAGATGGGATACAAGGAGAATAGAAGCATCAGGGAAGAGAGAGGTGAAGGTTTATAAACTAAAAGAGGAGGCAGTTAGGGTAAGATATAAACAGCTATTGGAGGATAGATGGGCTAATGAGAGCATAGGCAATGGGGTCGAAGAGGTATGGGGTAGGTTTAAAAATGTAGTGTTAGAGTGTTCAGCAGAAGTTTGTGGTTACAGGAAAGTGGGTGCAGGAGGGAAGAGGAGCGATTGGTGGAATGATGATGTAAAGAGAGTAGTAAGGGAGAAAAAGTTAGCATATGAGAAGTTTTTACAAAGTAGAAGTGATGCAAGGAGGGAAGAGTATATGGAGAAAAAGAGAGAAGTTAAGAGAGTGGTGAAGCAATGTAAAAAGAGAGCAAATGAGAGAGTGGGTGAGATGTTATCAACAAATTTTGTTGAAAATAAGAAAAAGTTTTGGAGTGAGATTAACAAGTTAAGAAAGCCTAGAGAACAAATGGATTTGTCAGTTAAAAATAGGAGAGGAGAGTTATTAAATGGAGAGGTAGAGGTATTGGGAAGATGGAAGGAATATTTTGAGGAATTGTTAAATGTTGATGAAGATAGGGAAGCTGTGATTTCGTGTATAGGGCAAGGAGGAATAACATCTTGTAGGAGTGAGGAAGAGCCAGTTGTGAGTGTGGGGGAAGTTCGTGAGGCAGTAGGTAAAATGAAAGGGGGTAAGGCAGCCGGGATTGATGGGATAAAGATAGAAATGTTAAAAGCAGGTGGGGATATAGTTTTGGAGTGGTTGGTGCAATTATTTAATAAATGTATGGAAGAGGGTAAGGTACCTAGGGATTGGCAGAGAGCATGCATAGTTCCTTTGTATAAAGGCAAAGGGGATAAAAGAGAGTGCAAAAATTATAGGGGGATAAGTCTGTTGAGTGTACCTGGTAAAGTGTATGGTAGAGTTATAATTGAAAGAATTAAGAGTAAGACGGAGAATAGGATAGCAGATGAACAAGGAGGCTTTAGGAAAGGTAGGGGGTGTGTGGACCAGGTGTTTACAGTGAAACATATAAGTGAACAGTATTTAGATAAGGCTAAAGAGGTCTTTGTGGCATTTATGGATTTGGAAAAGGCGTATGACAGGGTGGATAGGGGGGCAATGTGGCAGATGTTGCAAGTGTATGGTGTAGGAGGTAGGTTACTGAAAGCAGTGAAGAGTTTTTACGAGGATAGTGAGGCTCAAGTTAGAGTATGTAGGAAAGAGGGAAATTTTTTCCCAGTAAAAGTAGGCCTTAGACAAGGATGTGTGATGTCACCGTGGTTGTTTAATATATTTATAGATGGGGTTGTAAGAGAAGTAAATGCGAGGGTCTTGGCAAGAGGCGTGGAGTTAAAAGATAAAGAATCACACACAAAGTGGGAGTTGTCACAGCTGCTCTTTGCCGATGACACTGTGCTCTTGGGAGATTCTGAAGAGAAGTTGCAGAGATTGGTGGATGAATTTGGTAGGGTGTGCAAAAGAAGAAAATTAAAGGTGAATACAGGAAAGAGTAAGGTTATGAGGATAACAAAAAGATTAGGTGATGAAAGATTGAATATCAGATTGGAGGGAGAGAGTATGGAGGAGGTGAACGTATTCAGATATTTGGGAGTGGACGTGTCAGCGGATGGGTCTATGAAAGATGAGGTGAATCATAGAATTGATGAGGGAAAAAGAGTGAGTGGTGCACTTAGGAGTCTGTGGAGACAAAGAACTTTGTACTTGGAGGCAAAGAGGGGAATGTATGAGAGTATAGTTTTACCAACGCTCTTATATGGGTGTGAAGCGTGGGTGATGAATGTTGCAGCGAGGAGAAGGCTGGAGGCAGTGGAGATGTCATGTCTGAGGGCAATGTGTGGTGTGAATATAATGCAGAGAATTCGTAGTTTGGAAGTTAGGAGGAGGTGCGGGATTACCAAAACTGTTGTCCAGAGGGCTGAGGAAGGGTTGTTGAGGTGGTTCGGACATGTAGAGAGAATGGAGCGAAACAGAATGACTTCAAGAGTGTATCAGTCTGTAGTGGAAGGAAGGCGGGGTAGGGGTCGGCCTAGGAAGGGTTGGAGGGAGGGGGTAAAGGAGGTTTTGTGTGCGAGGGGCTTGGACTTCCAGCAGGCGTGCGTGAGCGTGTTTGATAGGAGTGAATGGAGACAAATGGTTTTTAATACTTGACGTGCTGTTGGAGTGTGAGCAAAGTAACATTTATGAAGGGATTCAGGGAAACCGGCAGGCCGGACTTGAGTCCTGGAGATGGGAAGTACAGTGCCTGCACTCTGAAGGAGGGGTGTTAATGTTGCAGTTTAAAAACTGTAGTGTAAAGCACCCTTCTGGCAAGACAGTGATGGAGTGAATGATGGTGAAAGTTTTTCTTTTTCGGGCCACCCTGCCTTGGTGGGAATCGGCCGGTGTGATAATAAAAAAATAAAAATATATATATATATATATATATATATATATATATATAAATATATATATATATATATATATATATAAATATATATATATATATATATATATATATATATATATATATATATATATATATATATATATATATATATATATATATATATATATATATATATATATATATATATATATATATATATATATATATATATATATAAATAAACACATATATATATACATATATATATGTACATATATATATATATATGTACATATATATATATATATATATATATATATATATATATATATATATATATAAATAAACACATATATATATACATATATATATATGTACATATATATATATATATATGTACATATATATATATATATATATATATATATATATATATATACATATATATATAAATATATGTATATATATATATATATATATATATATATATATATATACATATATATATATATATATATATATATATATATATATATATATATATATATACATATATATATACATATATATATATATATATATATATATATATATATATATATATATATATATATATATATATATATATATATATATATATATATATATATATAAAACTGTCCTGGGGACCCTCATCCTCAGAGAAAAGAATAAACTTGCTTCAGGGAACACTCAAGCTTCTCCCTGAAGCTGTTTGAGAATTTTCTCCTACCACCCCCTATATTTAATATATATTTTATGTAAAGACAAAATACTTTAAATGTTTTGTCAATGTATTTTGTCTTTAAATAAAATACGTATACATATATATATATATATATATATATATATATATATATATATATATATATATATATATATATATATATATATATATATATATATATATATATATATGTCGTGCCGAATAGGCAGAACTTGCGATCTTGGCTTAAATAGAAACGCTCATCTTGCCATATAGGACAAGCGAAAATTTGTGTATGCAATAATTTCGCCAAAATCATTCTAAACCTAACGAAAAAAATATATTTCACTGTGTTTGTTTAGTATTAAATTATTGTAAACAAATCTAAAATATATTTAGTTGGGTTTGGCTAAAATAAATTGTTCTTGTTGTAATAAGGTTAGGTAAGTTTTCTAAGACTCTTTTGGAGCAAAATGAAAAATTTTAACATTAACATTAATGAAAAAAATATATCTTTAAACGTATAAGAGAAAATTTTCGAAAGGACTTAATTTTAAATGAGTTCTTGCTAATTGACCAGTTTTACATATTCGGCACGACATATATATATATATATATATATATATATATATATATATATATATATATATATATATATATATATATATATATATATATATACACCACTGAATACTACTAAAACACCACTGAATACACTCAAAACACCACCAAAATCACCATAAACTAAGATCAACACCCACATCCCACAACACCCACAACCCACAACACCCACAACCCACATCACCCACACCCCGCAACTTTTTCTCGTTTTAACTAATTTCATCAGAAAGTCACAACAACAACACACTTATAATCACTTTTCAACAACTCTAGTTCGACAACAACACCCACAACCCACAACACCCACACCCCACAATTTTTTCTCGTTTTAACTAATTTCATCAGAAAAAGGCACAACAACCCACTTATAACATCTTTTTCGGTATCTCTAGCTCGACAACAACACCCACAACACCCACAACCCACAACAGCCACACCCCACAATTTTTTCTCGTTTTAACTAATTTCATCAGAAAAAGTCACATCAACAACCCACTTATAACATCTTTTTTCGGTATCTCTAGTTCGACAACAACACCCACAACACCCACATCCCACAACACCCACAACCCACATCACCCACACCCCACAACACACACAACCCACCCACATCACCCACACCCCACAATTTTTTTTTCTCGTTTTAACTAATTTCATCAGAAAGTCACAACAACAACAACCCACAACTTATAATCACACCTTTGAATAACCTCAAAACACCATTTGAGTACTCCCAAATACACCACTGAATACTACTAAAACACCACTGAATACACTCAAAACACCACCAAAATCACCATAAACTAAGATCAACACCCACAACACCCCACAACCCACAACACCCACATCCCACAACACCCACAACCCACATCACCCACACCCCACAACACCCACAACCCACATCACCCACACCCCACAACACACACAACCCACCCACATCACCCACACCCCACAATTTTTTTTTTCTCGTTTTAACTAATTTCATCAGAAAGTCACAACAACAACAACCCACAACTTATAATCACACCTTTGAATAACCTCAAAACACCATTTGAGTACTCCCAAATACACCGCTGAATACTACTAAAACACCACTGAATACACTCAAAACACCACCAAAATCACCATAAACTAAGATCAACACCCCACAACCCACAACACCCACATCCCACAACACCCACAACCCACATCACCCACACCCCATAACACACACAACCCACATCACCCACACCCCACAACACACACACAACCCACCCACATCACCCACACCCCACAATTTTTTTTTTCTCGTTTTAACAAATTTCATCAGAAAGTCACAACAACAACAACCCAAAACACCATTTGAGTACTCCCAAATACACCACTGAATACTGCTAAAACACCACTGAATACACTCAAAACACCACCAAAATCACCATAAACTAAGATCAACACCCACAACACCCCACAACCCACAACACCCACATCCCACAACACCCACAACCCACATCACCCACACCCCACAACACCCACAACCCATATCACCCACACCCCACAACACCCACACCCACCCACATCACCCACAACACCCACATCCCACAACACCCACAACCCACATCACCCACACCCCATAACACACACAACCCACATCACCCACACCCCACCCCACACACACAACCCACCCACATCACCCACACCCCACAATTTTTTTTTTCTCGTTTTAACTAATTTCATCAGAAAGTCACAACAACAACAACCCACAACTTATAATCACACCTTTGAATAACCTCAAAACACCATTTGAGTACTCCCAAATACACCACTGAATACTACTAAAACACCACTGAATACACTCAAAACACCACCAAAATCACCATAAACTAAGATCAACACCCACAACACCCCACAACCCACAACACCCACATCCCACAACACCCACAACCCACATCACCAACAACCCACAATTTTTTTCTCGTTTTAACTAATTTCATCAGAAAAAGTCACAAAAACAACCCACTTATATCATCTTTTCAGCAACTCTAGTTCGACTACATTACCCACAACCCTCATCAATTACCAATTTATTCACAATTTTTTTCCCCTTCTTTTTACTGAATCTTAAATGTAATACACATTTCCTCTTTACATTACTAAAATTCTAATAAAATCCTCTCCATACCCAGGTCCTTGTATCCACATAAATTGATATTATACTCACATCAACTAATCTCACTACCCAACTATTGCGACATGTTTCAACACCCTCCATTCTTTTCCAATATATCATAACTTTTCAATTCTATAATTTCTTTTTAAAATATTCACACATTACCTTTATTTTCAGTAAAATCTCCCCATATTTCATTAAATTTCTAATACAACCCTCCCCATACCCCTCTCCATCTCACCCGCATTTCTTCACATCCACTCACCCATCTCCCAACACACCTCTTCTGAACACACACAAAAATCACATTTCACATCCACAAATGCATCTCATCACCCATCTCAAATCCACTAAAATCACTGTAACCAAGATATTCACAAAACTCTATGACCACCTAACACACACACACACACACACACACACACACACACACACACACACACACACACACACACACACACACACACACACACCTAACCTAACCTAACCTAACCTAACCTAACCTAACCTAACCTAACCTAACCTAACCTAACATAGCCTATCTAACCTAACCTAACCTAACCTAACCTAACCTAACCTAACCTAACCTAACCTATCCTAACCTATCCTAACCTAACCTAACCTAACCTAACCTAACCTAACCTATCCTAACCTAACCTAACCTATCCTAACCTAACTTATCCTAACCTAACCTAACCTAACCTAACTTATCCTAACCTAACCTAACCTAACCTAACCTAACTTATCCTAACCTAACCTAACCTAACCTATCCTAACCTAACCTAACCTGACCTAACCTAACCTAACCTATCCTAACCTAACCTATCCTAACCTAACCTAACCTAGCCTAACCTATCTTAACCTAACCTAACCTAACCTAACCTAACCTATCCTATAATAACCTAACCTAACCTAACCTAACCTAACCTAACCTAACCTAACCTAACCTAACCTAACCTAACCTAACCTAACCTAACCTATCCTAACCTAACCTAACCTAACCTAACCTAACCTAACCTATCCTAACCTAACCTAACCTAACCTAACCTAACCTAACCTAACCTAACCTAACCTAACCTAACCTAACCTAACCTAACCTAACCTAACCTAACCTAACCTATCCTATCCTAACCTATCCTAACCTAACCTAACCTAACCTAACCTAACCTAACCTATCCTAACCTAACCTAACCTAACCTAACCTAACCTAACCTATCCTAACCTAACCTAACCTATCCTAACCTAACCTAACCTATCCTAACCTAACCTAACCTAACCTAACATAACCTAACCTAACCTAACCTAACCTAACCTAACCTAACCTAACCTAACCTAACCTAACCTAACCTAACCTAACCTAACCTAACCTAACCTAACCTAACCTAACCTAATGCCTTACCCCAAAGTATTGCGTCATGATTTTTGTACACCCCTTCCCCCCTCCAACGACGCCATGAAATGCGGTTCACATCCAAGGTAGAAAATCACATAGTCATCTCCTTACCGAACACCTGCGTCAACTCAGGTCAGACAGACGCCATGAAATGGTGTTCACACCCAAGGTAGAAAATCACATAATCATCTCTTTCCAGACCAACTGTAACCTAACCTGACCTAACCTAACCTAACCTAACCTAACCTAACCTAACCTAACCTAACCTAACATAACCTAACCTAACCTAACCTAACCTAACCTAACCTAACCTAACCGAACCTAACCTAACCTAACCTAACCTAACCTAACCTAACCTAACCTAACCTATCCTAACCTATCCTAACCTAACCTAACCTATCCTAACCTAACTTATCCTAACCTAACCTAACCTAACTTATCCTAACCTAACCTAACCTAACTTATCCTAACCTAACCTAACCTAACCTAACCTAACTTATCCTAACCTAACCTAACCTAACCTAACTTATCCTAACCTAACCTAACCTAACCTAACCTAACCTAACCTAACTTATCCTAATCTAACCTAACCTAACTTATCCTAACCTAACCTAACCTAACTTATCCTAACCTAACCTAACCTAACCTAACCTAACTTATCCTAACCTACTCACTTTACTTTGAACACCTTCAAAACACTCTCATACATCATTTGAGACCACCTTTTCTCAATATCTCTCATCCACAACCTTTATCATCTCACTACAGAACAACCCCAAGATTACTTCGAACACTCTCATAAATCATTTGAGTACTCACATAAACACCTTTGAACATTTCCAAACAACACTGAAGCACTTCCAAAATATCATTTTGATTACTCCCAAATAAGATTTATCATCTCTAATTTATCTACACTTACACATTTCATTAACTGAAATTACAACACATCCACCAAACTCCTCCCTCATTCTCCAGACTTTACAACATTAGCACAAAAAAAACTAACTCATACACTTATGACATGAGACATTACCATATCTAACACACTGACTAACTTTGAACCAACTCTGAACACCACTGATCTTCTTCAAAAAATACTCTGCACATCATTTGAACACCTTCAAAAAACACCATCAAACACCTCCGAATACTCCCAAAACACTACTGATTACTACCAAATCACCACTGAATACTACCAAATCACCGTCAAAATCACCAGAAACTAAGTTTAACATCACCATCTAACATCCTTTTTATAGAAATCCCCTCAAATCACTATAACCAAGAACTCCCTCCCCATTTGGCGCATGAAAAAAAAAAGCATGAACACAAACCTAATACGCAAACACTTAGTACATGATCACCATCAACTGAAAACATATCTTGTACACACACATAATCTAAGACAACCACCAACTACAATCACCCATGTTCACTTACCTCAAAAATCACTAATATCACAGAAAACACTCATTTTTATAAACATTTCACACACACAAAAAAAAAAATCATATTTGACAATATCTAAGCGCACTCACCTCACTACCACCAACACACGATGTCACACCTCACAGGACCGACGAGCTCACCTCCAGTGACGTCACACTCCCATTGTGTTACTTGGTGGTTGGTAACATCACACCCAACCCACCTTGTTTCAACCTGTTGTACCCTACATTATCTAAGAACACTATATCCAAGACGATTACCAGATTTTATGACCCCACCACCAAGATCACAGAAAACACACATTTTTATAATTATTCACACAAAAATCACGATCACCAATTCCATATCATGTTTACCGTCATCTATCAACACTCATCACCAAGATCACCAAAAATCTAAGATCATGCATCTCAAAACTACTATGATCACTGAAAACACTTATTTTTTAAACATTCGCACAAAAATAAGACATACACAAAAATACCACAACACTTCCACCAACATCTATAACATAACATGAGCACTATAACATATCACTATCACAAAAAAAATAATACACAGACACCCACATCTTATACATTTCAATCACAAATTTAAGACATGAGACATACACACCAAATCTAAGACATTCACCTCCAACTAAGACATACACATCTTAACTAAGACATACACCAAAAAAAACCTATACTTGACATATTGCGATATGAATATTCATACCGCATTTATGTTGCATATCACATTTCCTCATCCACATCATCCCTAAAACATCCTTCCTTATTCATTCCGTATATCTCCTAGAGTTGTTTTAACCCCGACGGGCCCATCACGACGTAGGAGCCAGAGTGTAGTAGGTGGTGTTGGAGTGGTGATGGTTCCTCTGGCTCCTACGTCGTGATGGGCCCGTCGGGGTTAAAACAACTCTAGGAGATATACGGAATGAATAAGGAAGGATGTTTTGGGGATGATGTGGATGAGGAAATGTGATATGCAACATAAATGCGGTATGAATGTCTTAGATTTGGTGTGTATGTCTTAGTTAAGATGTGTATGTCTTAGTTGGAGGTGAATGTCTTAGATTTGGTGTGTATGTCTCATGTCTTAAATTTGTGATTGAAATGTATAAGATGTGGGTGTCTGTGTATTATTTTTTTTGTGATAGTGATATGTTATAGTGCTCATGTTATGTTATAGATGTTGGTGGAAGTGTTGTGGTATTTTTGTGTATGTCTTATTTTTGTGCGAATGTTTAAAAAATAAGTGTTTTCAGTGATCATAGTAGTTTTGAGATGCATGATCTTAGATTTTTGGTGATCTTGGTGATGAGTGTTGATAGATGACGGTAAACATGATATGGAATTGGTGATCGTGATTTTTGTGTGAATAATTATAAAAATGTGTGTTTTCTGTGATCTTGGTGGTGGGGTCATAAAATCTGGTAATCGTCTTGGATATAGTGTTCTTAGATAATGTAGGGTACAACAGGTTGAAACAAGGTGGGTTGGGTGTGATGTTACCAACCACCAAGTAACACAATGGGAGTGTGACGTCACTGGAGGTGAGCTCGTCGGTCCTGTGAGGTGTGACATCGTGTGTTGGTGGTAGTGAGGTGAGTGCGCTTAGATATTGTCAAATATGATTTTTTTTTTGTGTGTGTGAAATGTTTATAAAAATGAGTGTTTTCTGTGATATTAGTGATTTTTGAGGTAAGTGAACATGGGTGATTGTAGTTGGTGGTTGTCTTAGATTATGTGTGTGTACAAGATATGTTTTCAGTTGATGGTGATCATGTACTAAGTGTTTGCGTATTAGGTTTGTGTTCATGCTTTTTTTTTTATGCGCCAAATGGGGAGGGAGTTCTTGGTTATAGTGATTTGAGGGGATTTCTATAAAAAGGATGTTAGATGGTGATGTTAAACTTAGTTTCTGGTGATTTTGACGGTGATTTGGTAGTATTCAGTGGTGATTTGGTAGTAATCAGTAGTGTTTTGGGAGTATTCGGAGGTGTTTGATGGTGTTTTTTGAAGGTGTTCAAATGATGTGCAGAGTATTTTTTGAAGAAGATCAGTGGTGTTCAGAGTTGGTTCAAAGTTAGTCAGTGTGTTAGATATGGTAATGTCTCATGTCATAAGTGTATGAGTTAGTTTTTTTTGTGCTAATGTTGTAAAGTCTGGAGAATGAGGGAGGAGTTTGGTGGATGTGTTGTAATTTCAGTTAATGAAATGTGTAAGTGTAGATAAATTAGAGATGATAAATCTTATTTGGGAGTAATCAAAATGATATTTTGGAAGTGCTTCAGTGTTGTTTGGAAATGTTCAAAGGTGTTTATGTGAGTACTCAAATGATTTATGAGAGTGTTCGAAGTAATCTTGGGGTTGTTCTGTAGTGAGATGATAAAGGTTGTGGATGAGAGATATTGAGAAAAGGTGGTCTCAAATGATGTATGAGAGTGTTTTGAAGGTGTTCAAAGTAAAGTGAGGTGTGTGTGTGTGTGTGTGTGTGTGTGTGATAGGTGGTCACAGAGTTTTGTGAATATCTTGGTTACAGTGATTTTAGTGGATTTGAGTAGGATAAGTTAGGTTAGGTTAGGTTATGTTAGGTTAGGATAAGTTAGGTTAGGTTAGGTTAGGTTAGGTTAGGTTAGGATAAGTTAGGTTAGGTTAGGTTAGGATAAGTTAGGTTAGGTTAGGATAAGTTAGGTTAGGATAGGTTTGGTTAGGTTAGGATAAGTTAGGATAGGTTAGGTTAGGTTAGGTTCGGTTAGGTTAGGTTAGGATAGGTTCGGTTAGGTTAGGTTAGGTTAGGTTAGGTTCGGTTAGGTTAGGTTAGGTTTGGTTAGGATAAGTTAGGTTAGGTTAGGTTAGGTTAGGTTAGGTTAGGTTAGGTTAGGTTAGGTTAGGTTAGGTTAGGTTAGGTTAGGTTACAGTTGGTCTGGAAAGAGATGATTATGTGATTTTCTACCTTGGGTGTGAACACCATTTCATGGCGTCTGTCTGACCTGAGTTGACGCAGGTGTTCGGTAAGGAGATGACTATGTGATTTTCTACCTTGGATGTGAACCGCATTTCATGGCGTCGTTGGAGGGGGGAAGGGGTGTACAAAAATCATGATGCAATACTTTGGGGTAAGGCATTAGGTTAGGTTAGGTTAGGTTAGGTTAGGTTAGGTTAGGTTCGGTTAGGTTAGGTTAGGTTAGGTTAGGTTAGGTTAGGTTAGGTTAGGTTAGGTTAGGTTAGGTTAGGTTAGGTTAGGTTTGGATAAGTTAGGTTAGGTTAGGTTAGGTTAGGATAGGTTAGGTTAAGTTAAGATAGGTTAGGTTAGGATAGGATAGGATAGGTTAGGTTAGGATAGGTTAGGTTAGGTTAGGTTAGGTTAGGTTAGGATAGGTTAGGTTAGGTTAGGTTAGGTTAGGTTAGGATAGGTTAGGTTAGGTTAGGTTAAGATAGGTTAGGTTAGGTTAGGATAGGATAGGATAGGTTAGGTTAGGTTAGGTTAGGATAGGTCAGGTTAGGTTAGGTCAGGTTAGGTTAGGTTAGGTTAGGATAAGTTAGGTTAGGTTAGGTTAGGTTAGGATAGGTTAGGTTAAGTTAAGATAGGTTAGGTTAGGATAGGATAGGATAGGTTAGGTTAGGTTAGGTTAGGTTAGGTTAAGATATGTTAGGCTAGGTTAGGTTAGGTTAGGATAGGTTGGGTTAGGATAGGTTATTTTAGGTTAGGTCAGGTTAGGTTAGGTTAGGTTAGGATAGGTTAGGTTAGGTTAGGTTAGGATAAGTTAGGTTAGATTAGGTTAGGTTAGTTTAGGATAAGTTAGGTTAGGTTAGGTTAGGTTAGGATAAGTTAGGTTAGGTTAGGATAGGTTAGGTTAGGTTAGGATAGGTTAGGTTAGGTTAGGTTAGGATAGGTTAGGTTAGGTTAAGTTAGGTTAGGTTAGGATAGGTTAGGTTAGGTTAGGTTATGTTAGGTTAGGTTAGGTTAGGCTAGGTTAGGTTATGTTAGGTTAGGTTAGGTTAGGTTAGGTTAGGTGTGTGTGTGTGTGTGTGTGTGTGTGTGTGTGTGTGTGTGTGTGTGTGTGTGTGTGTTAGGTGGTCATAGAGTTTTGTGAATATCTTGGTTACAGTGATTTTAGTGGATTTGAGATGGGTGATGAGATGCATTTGTGGATGTGAAATGTGATTTTTGTGTGTGTTCAGAAGAGGTGTGTTGGGAGATGGGTGAGTGGATGTGAAGAAATGCGGGTGAGATGGAGAGGGGTATGGGGAGGGTTGTATTAGAAATTTAATGAAATATGGGGAGATTTTACTGAAAATAAAGGTAATGTGTGAATATTTTAAAAAGAAATTATAGAATTGAAAAGTTATGATATATTGGAAAAGAATGGAGGGTGTTGAATCATGTCGCAATAGTTGGGTAGTGAGATTAGTTGATGTGAGTAAAATATTAATTTATGTGGATACAAGGACCTGGGTATGCAGAGGATTTTATTAGAATTTTAGTAATGTAAAGAGGAAATGTGTATTACATTTAAGATACAGTAAAAAGAAGGAAAAAAAAATTGGTAATTGATGAGGGTTGTGGGTAATGTAGTCGAACTAGAGTTGCTGAAAAGATGATATAAGTGGGTTGTTTTTGTGACTTTTTCTGATGAAATTAGTTAAAACGAGAAAAAATTGTGGGTTGTTGGTGATGTGGGTTGTGGGTGTTGTGGGATGTGGGTGTTGTGGGTTGTGGGGTGTCTTGGGTGTTGATCTTAGTTTATGGTGATTTTGGTGGTGTTTTGAGTGTATTCAGTTGTGTTTTAGTAGTATTCAGCGGTGTATTTGGGAGTACTCAAATGGTGTTTTGAGGTTATTCAAAGGTGTGATTATAAGCTGTGGGTTGTTGATGTTGTGACTTTCTTATGAAATTAGTTTAAACGAGAAAAAAAAATTGTGGGGTGTGGGTGATGTGGGTGGGTTGTGTGTGTGTTGTGGGGTGTGGGTGATGTGGGTTGTGTGTGTTGTGGGGTGTGGGTGATGTGGGTTGTGGGTGTTGTGGGATGTGGGTGTTGTGGGTTGTGGGGTGTTGTGGGTGTTGATCTTAGTTTATGGTGATTTTGGTTGTGTTTTGAGTGTATTCAGTGGTGTTTTAGTAGTATTCAGTGGTGTACGTGGGAGTACTCAAATGGTGTTTTGAGGTTATTCAAAGGTGTGATTATAAGTTGTGGGTTGTTGTTGTTATGACTTTCTGATGAAATTAGTTAAAACGAGAAAAAAAAATTGTGGGGTGTGGGTGATGTGGGTGGGTTGTGTGTGTTGTGGGGTGTGGGTGATGTGGGTTGTTGTGTGTGTTGTGGGGTGTGGGTGATGTGGGTTGTGGGTGTTGTGGGATGTGGGTGTTGTGGGTGTTGTTGTCGAACTAGAGATACCGAAAAAAAATGTTATAAGTGGGTTGTTGATGTGACTTTTTCTGATGAAATTAGTTAAAACGAAAAAAAATTGTGGGTTGTGGGTGTTGTGGGTTGTGGGTGTTGTGGGTGTTGTCGAACTAGAGATACCGAAAAAGATGTTATAAGTGGGTTGTTGTTGTGCCTTTT
Source organism: Cherax quadricarinatus (assembly GCF_038502225.1). Classification (NCBI taxonomy): domain Eukaryota; kingdom Metazoa; phylum Arthropoda; class Malacostraca; order Decapoda; family Parastacidae; genus Cherax; species Cherax quadricarinatus. Next base: position 54,003,802 of record NC_091293.1, read on the forward strand.
TCTGATGAAATTAGTTAAAACGAGAAAAAATTGTGGGGTGTGGGTGTTGTGGGTGATGATGGTTGTGGCATGTGGGTGTTGTCGAACTAGAGTTGTTGAAAAGTGATTTTAAGTGTGTTGTTGTTGTGACTTTCTGATGAAATTAGTTAAAACGAGAAAAAGTTGTGGGGTGTGGGTGATGTGGGTTGTGGGTGTTGTGGGTTGTGGGTGTTGTGGGATGTGGGTGTTGATATTAGTTTATGGTGATTTTGGTGGTGTTTTGAGTGTATTCAGTGGTGTTTTAGTAGTATTCAGTGGTGTATTTGGGAGTACTCAAATGGTGTTTTGGAAGTGTTTCAGTGTTGTTTGGAAATGTTCAAAGGTGTTTTTGAAGGTGTTCAAAGTAAAGTGTGTGTGCGTATTAACTTCGTAATATATAAAATTGTGACTAGTGAATTTATCGAAAAGTGGATGTAAGTGTTGTGGTGACTTTTTCTGATGAAATAGTTAAAACGAGAAAAATGTCTAGACATGTGTTGTATTTTGTCAAGAAAATGTGGGTATTAACGAAAAAAATGTGAAATTATTTGGGTTAAGAGTGAAAATGTTTTCCCTATGTTGTATATGAAATGTGTAGAGGTAAGTCGACAAGATTCAACCTGTGTGTGCGGGGTCATCACGTGACGTCACTGACATAGGGGGAAGTCGACAAGATTCAGCTTGTATGTGTGACGTCAATGACCGCTGAGTAAACACTCTTCTTAGTTCATTTGACTTGATGAGAGGATACTGACGTCACACATGTTTAGACCTGTAGTAAGAGAGAGCAGCATGACTCATAGGAGGAGTCCATTTGAATGCTTATACCCAGAGGGGGGAATCCGAAAGCTTGATCCGAGGAATTGGAGACTTGGTATTATCGAGAAAATTTGGGGTGAAAGGAGGGGTACCCAAAAATTTGATCCAAGGAGAGCAAAAGAAATTCAAAACCCCATAGGGGAGAATCCAAAAACCTTGATCCAAGGAGATGGAGTCTTGGTAATATCGAGAAAAAAAATTTGGGGTGGGGGTGAAAGTGGGAGGGGTAATCCAAAAATTTGATCCGAGGAATTGGAGTCTTTGTATTTTCGAGAAAACTTGATCCAAGGAGATGGAGACTTTGATTTCGAGAAAAATTTGATCCGAGGAATTGGAGACTTTGATATCGAGAAAAACTTGATCCGAGGAGATGGAGTCTTGGTATTATCGAGAAAAAAAAAACTTGATCCAAGGAGATGGAGACTTTGATTTCGAGAAAAATTTGATCCGAGGAATTGGAGTCTTTGATATCGAGAAAAACTTGATCCGAGGAGATGGAGTCTTGGTATTATCGAGAAAAAAAAACTTCATCCAAGGAGATCATAAGAAAATGAAATTGGGATGGGGGTGAAAGTGGGAGGGGCAATCCAAAAAACTTGATTCGAGGAAGTGGAGATCATAAGAAAATGAAATTCAAAAAAAATTTGAAAAAAATAGGAAAAAAATTCGGGGAGCGGGGACGATCCGGACGACGCTGCAGAAGGCGCAGCAGAAGGCGCGGGCGGGCGCGACGGACGGGCGCGAGGGGCGCGGGCGGGCGCGAGGGCGCGGCAGGGCCGGTGGGTCGGCGCGAGGGTGGGGGGCGCGAGGGCGGGGGCGGGTGGGGGGCGCGGGTGGCACGGGTGGGGGTCGTGGGCGGGGGTCGTGGGCGGGGGGTCGTGGGGCGGGGGTCGTGGGCGGGGGTCGTGGGCGGGGTCATGGGCGGGGTCAAGGTCATTAGCACATAGGTGTGTAAAAGGTCATTAGCACATAGGTGTGAAAAGGCGGCACCCTTTGATACGGCGCTCAGCCGCATTACCCCCTACTTATATGTATATATATATATATATATATATATATATATATATATATATATATATATATATATATATATATATATATATATATATATATATATATATATATATATATATATATATATATATATATATATATATATATATATGTACATGTCGTGCCGAATATGTAAAACTGGTCAATTAGCAAGTACTCATTTAAAATAAAGTCCTTTCTAAAATTTTCTCTTATACGTTTAAAGATATATTTTTTTCATTAATGTTAATGTAAAAAAATTTAGTTTTGCTCCAAAAGAATCTTCTTACATAACCTTGTTATAACAAGAACAATTTATTTTAGCCTAACCCAACTAAATATATTTTAGATTTGTTTACAATAATTTAATACTAAACAGGCACAGTGAAATTTATTTTTTTCTTTAGGTTCAGAATGATTTTGGCGAAATTATTGCATACACTAATTATCGCTTGTCCTATATGGCAAAATGAGCGTTGCTATTTAAGCCAAGATCGCAAGTTCTGCCTATTCGGCACGACATATATATATGTGCCCACGAACGAATGGTATTGATCTATAACAACACTGCGACTAGCTAAGGACTCGAACCCGTGCTACTTTGGCCTGCCTCATGGTGGGCGAAAGCTCACGACTGGACCATACAATCCTTAAGAGTAGAGCATCCAGCGCTACTCTTAAGATAATGCAAACCAGGATCGTCATCGTCACACACTAGCCAGTCCTGCACGTAGTCTTCTTCTGTAGTTTTTTTCCCCAATCATGGACCATCCTGCATCCACATGCGACAGCATTCCCCTCTTTGGTCTAATAAGCCAAACTTGCCTAATAGGCCGAACTCCCTTAAAAATTGGACTTTTCTCAAAATTTGTATCATTCAAGAGATTACTTGTCTTACTTAGGCAATCAATATTATTCAAAACTATTTCATTTTCTCTGTTTCAGTAAGAAGTAGTTTTTCAATATTTTTAAGATTATGGTGTGAGGGCAATTGGGACTACTGTGTTTTGTCGTGGAATTAGAAACTACCGTCTTAATTATAAAGATTTTATGAATGGGTAAACTGAAAGATTGTTTTTAAGCTGCAAAACACTTTTGCGCTTTCCACATTAATGACCTTTTTATAGAGGCTGCAAAACTTAGATCGAACCTAAAGCAGCAGTTGTGTTCTGGTCTAATACCCACATTTGACAAGTTAATTATAAAAGTGTTATTGGCTTATTTGTTCCAACCACTATTTTCGATTAGATTTTCTAACTTGCGTTTCAGTTTGTTTTGAGGTCATTACAAACTTGTTAGGTTATTGCAAATATAATCTAGCATATTTCCTATGGTATAGCCTGACTAGAGTAATATTTATGGGTTCTCATTATTTTCAGTACATCCTTGTCTTCAGTTTTATTAATTTCATTAAGTTTCTCTAGTATACTTCTCTTGAAATTATCAGAAAGGCGATCTTTAATATAAAAAAAATGTTTGTTAAAAAACATTTAGGCATAATTTATTTTTAAATTATGCTTAATTTTGGGCTTATACGACTTGATCAGTATAGAAAATAACTGTGAAGAAAAAGAATATGATGAGAAAAGCTTTCTGAGAATATTTTGAAGGATTGTGAGGTATCCATTGATGCAATAAAACCACAGGAAATAGGTAACTATGTAATATAGCCAGGCCTATAAGTCCAGTGGTTCAGTCGCTCACATATTATCTAAATGGCAAGAAGATATATTAATTCCAATTGCAGGCAAAGTTTCCAACTTTAATGTTAAAAATAATATTGACCTGGTTCACAAATTAAGAACCATGACCTACTTAAATGATTACAATATGGTTATTCACATTATCGTTATTCTTAATATGATGACATTACGTTTCCTATCGGAAGATCTCTGTAATTATGATTTACCATTGTCTGTGTCAGCAATCACTGAACTTATTAAATTTTGCATTGTTAATATAAAGTTTGTATTTCATGATGAGTATTTCCTCTTACACCAATTTTTAGCAATTTGTGCATGAAATATTTGAAAACCAGTTTGGTTAGCAGAATTCTTACTAGTAAAGTTACATGGTACAGATGTGTGGATGACGTCCTATACTTAATGGCCAAGGATATAGATTTAAATCACTTTCTACTTGAATTTATCTTCATCCATACAGTATATAATATACTGTTGAGTTTTAGTAGAATAACTCATTTTTAGATGTTTTAATTATTTAAAGGAAACAGGAATTTAAATTCAAAGTATGTACAGAAAACTATCAAATATCTGATCTTATATACACTATTGTTGATCACATCATGACACCTTTAAACATTCTGTGTTCATTTCGATGTTCTTGAAACTTCTGCGCCTTTTGCAACTCATAGCTCACTGACGAAGAAATATTGAAGATTTATGATATAGCATATGATGTAAAATACTTAAAAAGTTTTGGTAGCAGATCTTTTAGAATTGCAAGAAACAGATTTTACGATGAAGAAAAGGACAATGGACCATATTCATCAAAGAATATGTTGGTTCTGCCACATCCTGAAAACTTTTTTGATTTACCTTCTTTACTTAAGAACTTCACCCCTAAATCCCTCTCTCTGAGTGAGGATTATTGCCTCTGTACAATATATCAGCTCTGAGTTCCCGTTCTTCTTTCCCATTCCTTAAGTTGCATTTGCTAGTTTTGAATTCCAGTAGATCCTTGTCTGTGGAAAATTGTTTATTGATGTCTAGCTGTAGCCCATCTCTTACATCAACAATTTTTACTCTTTATTTTCACATCTGTGAACAGGGATAAATCGAACTCTCTTTCTCTTGGCATTTTCCTATGTACCTGAAGCTCGACCGGTCTCATTTACAATCTTGGTGGAAATGCATTTATTTGTTACAGTCTCATCCTGTTAAATCTGATACAGTCTGTTTCTTATTTGGTGTTATGTTTTGTCCATTGATGTATAATTACTGTAAGCCCTGCCTTTTCATGTTTTTGTGCTCAGTCTCTTAAGTAGAACAATGCACACTCCTTGTTGCAGTTACCGAAAATGTGTTAGGTAAAAGGACACAAATGCAACTATTGTGACAGTTTACTGTGGCAATGTTTCTCTCTCCAGGAGCTTTATCAAGCCGTTACAGAAAATACAGGGACACAGAGAGCAAATAGGTAACAATGTGAGATGTAAAAGCACAAGATATGCACTATGCTAACTGGCGCATACTGCTGGTGGAAGCGGTAGTAGTAGTAGTAGTAGTAGTAGTAGTAGTAGTAATAGTAGTAGTAGTAGTAGTAGTGGCAGTAGTAGTAATAGCAGTAGAATTAGTAGCAGCAGCAGCAGCAGCAGCAGCAGCAGCAGCAGCAGCAGCCGCAGCACCAGCAGCCGCAGCAGCAGCCGCCGCAGCACCAGCCGCCGCCGCCGCAGCAGCAGCAGTAGTTGTAGTAGTAGTAGTAGTAGCAGTGGAGGTAACTCTTGGTTGCTATGTGATGGCGAGGTTTAGGTGTTGCTAACACTTCAGAGATGACGAAGCTGCCTTTATTCTGTTTAATAGTGTTTGAAATAGCGATAACGATGATTCAAGGCATTTTCATCTGCGGAAATTGCGCTCATTAATCACAAGGCTAGCTTCGTTAAATCTCGTCAAATGGTTGGCAGAATTCCTTTGTACTCATGTGTTGTTCAACTTATCGTTTCTGTAAGCACTGATGTACATGTTCAATGAGAAATGTTTCCAGGCTTCGTGCTGTTTCACCGACGTGTGCCTTATCATAACCTCCACGGGATTGTGTAAACTTCTGCACTGATTGGTTCGAGGTTCTTCAATTTAGCCCTGGTCAGGTTCTTGATGGAGGTGCTGGTTGCGATGGTGACTAGTACTGGAGATGTTCAGGTCAACCTGGCTGTTGGAAGCATAACTATTTTGTTAGGAGTGATGTTAGTGAGTGAAGAATTGAATATCTGAAGGGTACTTTTCCTACAGTCCTTGATATGAAAGTAAACGAAATGTAGCTGGGTGAAGGTTTGGAATATGTGCACTCCTTGGCAAGAAACTCTGGACTGTAAATTCGTCACGCTCTTAGGAAAAATTCGATGATGATGCTTCTTTTGGTCTTAGTATCCTGACCGGAAGAGAAGTGTGTGAGATCGTTTTTGTTTCCAGGATTTCTGTAAACTTGGAATCTTAGGGTGATATCTGCTTTGTGAATGAGGAGGTCGAGAAATGACTTCTTCTTAAAGTGTGACCTGGATAGCTGGTTCAGCTGCGTTGAACCTTCCCTGAAGATTCTGCACACAAAACGTTTGTGTGAGTTATTATGAGTACGTCGTCCAAGTAATGTAACCGTGTGACTTTTGGGAAGCATTCAGCTTCTACCTGTTCCATATACACGTTTGCTAAGATGGCACTGGTAGGAGATCCTATTCCCATAACATATATAGGTTTGTAAAACAACCACTGTGAAAGAGTAGTGAAATTCCAAGCGCTTTCGTGACTACTCACATTGTCATATATAGGTTTGTAGAGCCTATTGTTGAAAGACAAGAAGTTGAAGCTAATGCAGCGTTCAGTCAGGTCAATGATATCTCCAGGAGGTAGTAGATAGATGTCTTGATTGACTTTACGTCGGAGAAGGTCATTGGCTGGAATGGTAGGTACCTTTGTGAAGAGAGAAGTGACATCCAAGCGGGGCTGATGGTTCATAGAAGGCAGGAAAGATATGAGGTATGAACGGTTAATTTGTGTGGAGCACTGCCTATACCTGGTGTGACTGGTCTAAGAGAAACATTGTGTTTATGGGTCTCAGGTGGTCCATATATGTGAGCTGGTTTAGGATTGCTGTGTATCAAGTGCAGATTTTTTTTTCCTTTCATTAGTGTGTCTGAGAATTTGTCTGCTTTTGTATAGGAAGCCTTTGGTGAGTGCCTCTGTGTCCATGTATTGTATATAACGGCTTGAGAAACCTCCTGGAAAGCGAAAGGTTGCCATAATAAAAACTTACATTAGTTGCACACGTGCTCTTATACCTAGCATACCAAGATTATGTGAATTATGTGTAATTATGTGAACCTGGGTGGTGCTTGTTGTTGTTGTTGTGTGTGTGTGTGTACTCACCTATTTGTGGTTGCAGGGGTCGATTCATAGCTCCTGGCCCCGCCTCTTCACTGACTGCTACTAGGTTTTCTCTCTCCCTGCTCCATGAGCTTTATCCAACATCGCCTTAAAACTATGTATTGTTCACCCCTCCACTACATCACTTGCCAGACTTTTCCACTGCCTAACATCTCAATGACTGAAGAAATACTTCCTAACATCCCTGTGACTCATATGAGTCTTCAACTTCCAACTGTGACATCTTGTTTCTGTGTCCCATCTCTGGAACATCCTGTCTTTGTCCACCTTGTCTATTCTGCGCAGTATTTTATATGTCGTTATCATGTCTCCCCTGGCCCTACTGTTCTCCAGTGCCGTCAGGCCAATTTCCCTTAACCTTTCTTTGTAGGACAATCCCTTTAACTCTGGGACCAGTCTTGTTACAAACCTCTGCACATTTATGTGGGTTTATTAAGTGTCTGAAAAGTAGGTGGGATTGTGTGTTGTGGAGTATGAATGTGTATGTGGAGTTCGCAGTGCTCCCTTACCTGGCTTATCCCCACACCCTCCTGTGACCTGACCCACACCTACCTACTATTTTGCATCCTCTATGCTTTTCCTTCTCCCTAGTCTAATAGACTCCTGTCTTGCGTTGCTTTATAAATTACCAATTGCTATTCATTATTGAGTACTTGATAGCCTATTCTTTATTGTACTAGGAGAGTTGGACCGTTCACAATCAGCTTGGCGGTTAATTGGAAACCCAAACTCACACCCAACAACCACGCATAGGTGAATACTTGCAATGCAAACTGTGGCAGCCTGTAGCAGCCTGTAGTAGCCTGTAGCAGCCTGTAGCAGCCTGTAGATTGTCCAGCTCGATGTGATGTCCTGGCGTAGATCCACCTCCGTTTCTTCTCGATATATAATGTACCCTATTCACTGTATTTCTTTCACTGGTCAAACATTTGTTTCACTTTATTATCTTTCTTGGGTGACACGTGGCACCGTCGCCTGGAACACACTACTGCCCACTCTGAATGCACCACCAAGTATTACTTTCTAGATCACTTATAAAATTGTAGCTCTCCCTACACTTATGTGGCTCAGGGCAAATTGTAAATCGCTTCAAGGATTGTTCACTACCCTGACACACTTAGTGTCCCTTGCAGTACACTTGGGTAGCCCTCAAAAAAATTATATTCGCGAAGCATGAAAGGCATGACTCGTGGACGCATTGTCCCTGTTGTGTGTATGTGTGTGTGTGCATTCACCTAGTTGTGGTTGCAGGGATCGATTCACAGCTCCTGGCCCCGCCTCTTCACTGGTCGCTACTAGGTCACTCTTCCTGCTCCATGAGCTTTATCTTACCTCTTATTAAAGTTATGTATGGATCCTGCCTCCGCCAAATCACTTTCTAGACTATTCCACTTCCTGACAAATCTGTGACTGAAGAAATACTTCCTAACATCCTTGTGGCTCATCTGAGCCTTCAACTTCCAATTGTGACCCCTTGTTGTTGTGTCCCATCTTTGAAACATCCTGTCTCTGTCCACCTTGTCGATTAATCTCAGTATTTTATATGTCGTTATCATATCCCCCCTATCTCTTCTGTCCTCTAGTGTCAGCAGGTCGATTTCCCTTAACCTCTCCTCGCAGGGCATGCCCCTTAGCTCCGGGACTAGTCTTGTTGCAAACCTTTGCACTTTCTCTAGTTTCCTTACGTGCTTGGCTAGGTGTGGGTTCCAAACTGGTGTTGCATACTCCAATATAGGCCTGACGTAGACGGTGTACAGGGTCCTGAACGATTCCTTGTTGAGATGTTGGAATGCTGTTCCGGACTGCGTGTGTGTACTCACCTAGTTGTGGTTGCAGGGGTCGATTCACAGCTATTGTGTGTGTGTGTGTGTGTGTGTGTGTGTGTGTGTGTGTGTGTGTGTGAGTGTGTGTGTACTCACCTAGTTGTACTCACCTAGTTGAGATTGCAGGGGTCGAGTCCAAGCTCCTGGCCCCGCCTCTTCACTGGTCGCTACTAGGTCCTCTCTCTCCCTGCTCCATGAGCTTTATCATACCTCAACTTAAAGCTATGTATGGTTCCTGCCTCCACTACCTCTCTTGCTAGGCTATTCCACTTCCTGACACCTCTATGACTAAAGAAATGCTTCCTAACATTCCTTTGACACATCTGAGTCTTCAGCATCCAATTGTGACCCCTTGCTTCTCTGTCCCCTCTCTGGAACATCCTGTCTCTGTTCACCTTATCTATTCCACGCAGTATTTTGTATGTCGTTATCATGTCTCCCCAAACCCTTCTGTCCTCCAGTGTCGTCAAGCCGATTTCCTTCAACCTCCCTTCCATGGACATTCCCCTGAGCTCCGGAACTAGCCTCGTTGCAAACCTTTGCTCTTTCTCTAATTTCTTGACGTGCTTGACCAAGTGTGGATTCCAAATTGGAGCTGCATACTCCAGTATGGGCCTGACGTACACATTGTACAGTGTCTTGAACGATTCCTTACTAAGGTATCGGAAGGCTATTCTCAGGTTTGCCAGGTGCCCATATGCTGCAGCAGTTATCTGGTTGATGTGTGCTTCCGGAGATGTGCTCGGTGTTATGCTCACTACAAGATATTTCTCCTTGAGTGAGGTTTGCAGTCTTTGTCCACCTAGCCTATACTCTGTCCGCGGTCTTCTTTGCCCTTCCCCAATCTTCATGACTTTGCATTTGGCGGGGTTGAATTCGAGAAGCCAGTTGCTGGACCACGTGTCCAGCCTGTCCAGGTCTCTTTTTGGTCCTGCCTAATCCTCATCGGATTTAATTCTCCTCATTAACTTCACATCATCTCCGAACAGTGACACATCTGAGTTTATCCCTTCCATTATGTCGTTCACATATACCAAAAATAGCACTGGCCCTAGGACTGACCCCTGTGGGACCCCGCTCGTCACGGGCGCCTACTGTGATACCTCATCACGTACCATGATGATCCTTTTCAAATCACTTGTTCTCTCTAGGCTGGAATACTGCAGTACATTAACATCTCCATACAAAGCAGGTGAAATCGCAGATCTAGAGAGTGTACAGAGATCCTTTACTGCACGTATAAGTTCGGTCAAGCACCTTAACTACTGGGAACGCTTGGAAGCACTTGACTTGTACTCGTTGGAACGCAGGAGGGAGAGATATATCATAATCTACACTTGGAAAATCTTGGAAGGAATGGTCCCAAATCTGCACACAGAAATCACTCCCTACGAAAGTAAAAGACTGGGCAGGCGATGCAAAATGCCGCCAATAAAAAGTAGGGGCGCCATTGGTACACTAAGAGAAAACACCATAAGTGTCCGGGGCCCAAAACTGTTCAACAGCCTCCCATCAAGCATTAGGGGAATTGCCAATAAACCCCTGGCTGCCTTCAAGAGAGAGCTGGACAGATACCTAAAGTCAGTGCCGGATCAGCCGGGCTGTGGCTCGTACGTCGGACTGCGTGCGGCCAGCAGTAACAGCCTAGTTGATCAGGCCCTGATCCATCGGGAGGCCTGGTCATGGACCGGGCCGCGGGGGCGTTGATCCCCGGAATAACCTCCAGGTAACCTCCAGGTAACCATGACTCGCTGTTGCTTCCCTGTCAGGTATTCTTTGATCCATCGCAGTGCCCTTCCTGTTATAGGCGCCTGATCCTTCAGCTTCTGCACTAATCTCTTGTGTGGAACTGTGTCGAAGGCCTTCCCGCAGTCCAGGAAAATGCTATCAACCCACCCCTCTTTCTCGTGTCTTACTTCTGTTACTTTGTCATAAAACTCCAGAAGGTTAGTGACACAGGATTTGCCTTCCATGAATCGGTGCTGATTGTGTGTGTGTGTATCTGTGTACTTACGTATTAGTGGTTGCAGGAATCGAGACATAGCTCCCCTGTGTGTGTGTGTGTGTGTGTGTGTGTGTGTGTGTGTGTGTGTGTGTGTGTGTGTGTGTGTGTGTGTGTGTGTGTGTGTGTGTGTGTGTGTGTGTGTGTGTGTGTGTGCGTGTGCGCGTGCGCACATTCTGACATTTAAATACGCTTGGATGTTTTTGTTCAGATGAGCACAACACACTGTCACCTCCTCCTCCGTTACTGAAATTCTCATAGTTAATTATTAACAGGGACCCTATCGATAATTGGAAACAAAGACCATTAAATAATACAAATGTTTTACTGATAAAGCATTTTCAGTGGCTTTATGGCAGTTGAAAGAGAAGGAAGGAGGGAGAGAGAGAAATGGAGAGACAGGAACAGGAGATAAAAGAGTGTAAGAATTATAGAGAAATAAGCTTACTAGTAGAGTTGTTATTATAAGAATTATGGGAATGAGAGAGAAAGATTGCAGGTAAACAAGAAGGATTTAGGATAGGTAGAGGAAGTGTAGACCAAGTGCATACAGTGGAGCATATAGGTAAACAATATTTAGAAGGCATTTGACAGTGTACATAGGGGAGCAATGTGGCAGATGTAAGTTTTCGGAATCGGTGGTAGGTTACATAAAGCAGTTAAGAGATTTTATAAGGATAGTGAGACTCCGGCTAATATTGGTATGTAAGAGAAGGTGGTTGCTATTTTCCAGTAAAAGTGTGCCTTATACAGGGATACGTGACGCATCATGGTTGTTAAACATTTTTATAGATGGGGTTATAAAAGGAGTGAATGCTAGGGTGTTGGGGAGAGGTGTGAGGTTAAACGATGAAGAATCTGAGACAAAGTGGTAGTGTTTGTAGATGCATTTTGCCTACGATATGGTGCTTTTGGAAGAATTTGAAGTGAAGTTACAAAAGTTGGTAAACGAAATTTGAAGGATGTGTAAGAGAAGAAAAATAAAGGTGATGAGAATAACAAAATGATGAAAGACTGGATATCAGATTGGAAAGAGGAAGTATGGAGGAAATTAATGTTCACAGATATTTGGAATAGAATTGTCGGAAGATAGGTCTGTGAAAGATGAGGTGAGCCATAGAACTGATGAGGAAAAAAGATGGGTGGTTCAATGACGCATAAGTGGAGACAAAAAAAAAGTGATCCACAGAGACAAAAGAGAAAAATGCATGAGTAAAATGGTTCCAACTCTCTTATATGACTGATAAGCATGGGTTTTAAACGTTGCAGAGAGGTGAAATGCTTGAGGCAATGAAGATGCTGTGTCTGAGGTCAATGTGTGGTGTCAATAATATGCAGAAAATTCACATTTTCGAGAGTAGAGCGAGGTATAGGCTTACTAAAACCATTATCCAGAGGACTGAGGAAGGGTTATTGAGATAGTTTGGGCATTTTGAGAGGGTGGAGCAAAGTGGGATGACTTGGAGGGTTTGTAAATCAGTAGTGGAGGAATGGAGGGATCGGAGTCATCCTAAGAAAGGTTGAAGAGAGGGAGTAAAGGAGGTTTTATATAAGAAAGGCTTGGACAACCTACAGGCGAGTGTGAGCTTGTTAGCCAGAGATGAGTGGCGGGAAGACGTCTGTATGACTTGATGTGCTATTGGAGTGTGAGCAAAGTAAAGTTTATGAAGGGATTCAGGGAAACTGCTATGACAGAAGAGCGATTGCTCTTATATATATATATACATATATATATATATATATATATATATATATATATATATATATATATATATATATATATATATATATATATATATATATATATATATGTATATATATATATATATATATATATATATATATATATATATATATATATATATATATATATATATATATATATATATATATATATATATATATATATATATATATATATATATATATATATATATATATATATATATATATATATATATATATATATATATATATATATATATATATATATATATGTCGTGCCGAATAGGCAGAACTTGCGATCTTGGCTTAAATAGCAACGCTCATCTTGCCATATAGGACAAGTGAAAATTTATGTATGCAATAATTTCGCCAAAATCATTCTGAACCTAACGAAAAAAATATATTTCACTGTGTTTGTTTAGTATTAAATTATTGTAAACAAATCTAAAATATATTTAGTTGGGTTAGGCTAAAATAAATTGTTCTTGTTATAATAAGGTTAGGTAAGTTTTCTAAGATTCTTCTGGTGCAAAATTAAAAATTTTTACTTTAACATTAATGAAAAAAATATATCTTTAAACGTATTGGAGAAAATTTTAGAAAGGACTTAATTTTAAATGAGTTCTTGCTAATTGACCAGTTTTACATATTCGGCACGATATATATATATATATATATATATATATATATATATATATATATATATATATATATATATATATATATATATATATATATATATATATATATATATATATATATATATATATATATATATATATATATATATATATATATATATATATATATATATATATATATATATATATGCAAAACAACCACTCTGAAAGAATAGAGAAATTCCAAGCGCTTTCGTGACTACTCACATTATCAAGGAACTATGAAAGTAAAGCATCCAAGGAAGCTATATAAGGGGTCTGGCCAGCACCTCACTATCAGATCCCACAACGGTTAAACACCTGACGCGCGCCGACCCAACTTGGATAGGTCCTTTGCATAACTCACCCACAAACTATTCTACCCAAGAAAATTTAAAAATTATTATTTGTCCAGTGTATTATTAAATTCTTCCCAAATTCTATTAATTATAAATGGATCTAATTTATATAAACCAAAGGAAATATTCATATTATTGTCAAAACTGCTTTTTATGAAACAAGATTCAATTATATTCCTGTCGACCATGGACTTGCTTGATACTACTTTCTCAACTTTTTGAAAATCAATTGGATGGCTAAAATCTCTTACATGAATAAATAGAGCATTGGAATCTTGTCCAGTTCTAATGCTATATTTATGTTGTTTTAATCTTAGTTCGAGATTTTTACCAGTTTGACCGTAATAAACTTTATCGCAAATTTTACAAGGAATCTTATAGACACATCCAGCAGCATTTTGGGGGGAATTCTTTATCATAGTTCCTTGATAATGTGAGTAGTCACGAAAGCGCTTGGAATTTCTCTATTCTTTCAGAGTGGTTGTTTTGCATATTCTGAAATCACCTGTTTACTGTGATCTTATTGCATATATATATATATATATATATATATATATATATATATATATATATATATATATATATATATATATATATATATATATATATATATATATATATATATATATTTATATATGTGCTAAATAATAACCCACATGGAGACAGAAGCTCAAAGAATTAATTGGCCTGTATATTTCGACCCCCAGCAGATACACAAATGGAAGTAAAAGATGATTTTATAGGAAGGTTGGCGCCTGTCTTACGTGCAGGTGAGCATGGAGCGTGGGAAGACAAGCCAAGGAGTGTGTGTAATGGCAGGTCTTGAAGTAGATGACTGGCACAAAGCTTAAAATTTGAGTCGGACGTTCGTCTGTGCTATGTAAATCCTGATGTGCTGGCGTTCTGTATTAGGCTGGTTGCTGGTCTGTACTTCTTAAGGGCGAATTTTAAAATAACATCTGGTTTCCATTGTCCCTGTGACATAATGAAATTAAAGGTGGTAGCTATGAGGACAGATTCTATAATTTTGCGTTTATACGTGCAATGTGATTTGTGTTTTACGGTAACAGCTTTCCAATAATATTGTGACTGATATGCTAACATGTTGAAAAATAGCTGAATTCTCCTGTTGGCCACTTTGTTGAGATGGTTGAATGCACCTTGGTGGTAGGGCACCGTAAGTTGAGATTTGTTGGATGGAGTTGACCTCGTTGTAAACAGAGGTTTTGTAATAGTTGATATGTACTTTCTTTTCACCTTATTTTATAAACCAGTCAGGGTATCCTAATTTGGAGAATTGTGTTCCGAGGAGCTCTTTTTCTTGGTTCAACTTTGTGAGGCTGCGTATCCTGAGTGTACGTAAAGACAGGCTTGATATAGTGTGCTCTCTTTATCTGCATCAATGGTGGCTGTAGAAATGAACGTAGATGGCAGTGTGAATGGGCATCCTATAAACTGAGAATTCAATCTAATCTTTATTTCTGGTGATGAGAACATAAAGGAATGAGGTTCATTCTTTGTTTCCCACTCAACTTTAAACATATAGAAGGCACAAGAAGGTTAAGATTCGCGTAATCGCAAATCGCTGATGGAGACGATTAGAAATCTCATACCCATTCGTTAACAAGTATCAGATTTTTTGCAACAGAATTATGATACATTGCTCACGAATTTAAGGTTTTAATTATCCATACTTTCGTACAAAATTATCATGTGATAAAATGTTTAGATTGCTATTCTAAATCATTATTTCTAATAACTATTTCCAATTAAGCTGTGATAAATATTTAAAAGAAAAGGCATGTTAAGTAACAGCTGTCAGTTGACAGGCACATCAACCCATATTTTATTGAAAAAAAAAAACTTTATTATTGCTTACACAAATAATTCTGAAATATAAGTTTAAGGAAGAAAAACAAAAATATTCCAGTTTATTGTATACTTGATGATTAGAATAATAATGTTGGTAGAAGTACCGACAATATGTAAAGTAAAAGGACACAAGTGCAACTACTGTAACATTTTATTGTGGCAACGTTTCGCTCTCCAGGAGCTTTGTCAAACCGTTACATAACAGCTTGACAAAGCTCCTGGAGAGCGAAACGTTGCCACAATAAAACGTCACATTAGTTGCACTTGTGTCCTTTTACTTTATATATTTTTTTCATCCAGGTGTCGGTAAAGCAACATTAACGTTGACTCTTTCAAGTTTATTTCTGATATTTGTTTTATAAATATCAATTTTTTACTGAAAAACTCTTTCACATTCTGCATTTGAGTGATGTAAGCAAAGGGCGGAGAGAGAGAGAGAGAGAGAGAGAGAGAGAGAGAGAGAGAGAGAGAGAGAGAGAGAGAGAGAGAGAGAAATCTACCAGATTAACAAAATGTTCCTCTCCTTGCAACAAGTTTCTCTAACTTTGACAAATTAGGAAGAGAGAAGATTAAATCACAGTAATGATAAAGGAATCTTGATCTTTTGTTTTTGCTACGATGGATTATTATTGTTGCTTGTGTTTGAGTCTACAGGAGCTTAGACCTAATATACAGATGAACACGTTTTTTTTATACTAATTAGTCATTCCTGGATATATGAAAAACAGACACATCAAATTTTAATGCTGTTTCTGAAATCTCAATTATCATCTTATATATGTAAATAATTATATTAATTTAACTTGTCCCTGTGGGATAAAAATACCCTTAATCCCATTTCAGATGCAAATATAACCAATTTTATTCACTATTCACAAGTTAAATTTGAAAAATTACAAACTGAGTTATCATTATTAATCAAGCATAGGTTTTATACCATTGCACATAGGCCTAGTTCACAAGGCCTATAGTTTTGATACAAATTTATTTCACAAAAGCCTACATTTTTGTACATCACAGATCAGGAGTTACGGGAGTGCTAACATCATAGTCACCCACGTTGATAAATTAAGCGGAAGAGCTTTCAGATTAACACGTCCGTCAATCAAGAACCATTGATCTAAATATTGATCAACACTGTTGATCAACATTAATCTAAATGTTGATCAACGCAATTCTGACGTAATTACTCCGTAACTTATTTTGCTTGGTATTAGTAGACCGTTCCCAACATGTGGATGGAGACAACTCACTAAGCAGGTATCTCCCATGTATTTTATGCTTAAGCAGGTATCCCCGTGTATATAATGCTGAAGCAGGTATCCTCCATGTATATTATGCTTAAACAGGTATCCCCATTTATATTATGATTAAGCAGGTATACCCGTGTATATAACGCTTAAACAGGTATCCCCATGTATATTATGCTTAAACAGTTGTCCCCATGTATATTATGCTTAAGCAGGTATCCCCGTGTACATATATAATGCTCAAGTAGGTATCCCCCATGTATATTATACTCAAGTAGGCATCCCCCATGTATATTATGCTTAAATATTCAGACACAGAGAACTTAGTTACACGAAGCAGTCAATCTATTTTCAATATCAGTATTCTGTTTTAATGATTTAAATATAAACTCACGTAAATGTTGACGCCTTAAGGTAACCTGTTAAGATAGAGATAAGATTTCGTTCGGATTTTTAACCCCGGAGGGTTAGCCACCCAGGATAACCCAAGAAAGTCAGTGCGTCATCGAGGACTGTCTAACTTATTTCCATTGGGGTCCTTAATCTTGTCCCCCAGGATGCGACCCACACCAGTCGACTAACACCCAGGTACCTATTTGCTGCTAGGTGAACAGGACAACAGGTGTAAGGAAACGTGTCGAAATGTTTCCACCCGCCGGGAATCGAACCCGGGTCCTCCGTGTGTGAAGCGGAAGCTTTAGCCACCAGGCCAGCAGTAAGTCTGAGAGAGATATTTGTCATTTATAGAATTGTGAAACTATTCCATATTTGTACTTCACAGGATTGTGAAATTAACTTGCTTGAAACATGTTGGCAGAGAGTCGCACAGAAATATTTGTGGCTACTCTCTGAAATTAGCAACAAACATTTAAAATTTCATAAACAAATATTAATTCTGTTGTCATGCAGTCGTATTTTAAATCAAAATAATATTCTCAGCAAAGCGTACAATAATTAATAAAGATATCGTATATCGTTCCTAAGGCCAAATTATCGTACAGGTACGATTCCTAACATGCGAATGGCAACCCTGAACTAACCCAGATGATCGCTGCTTCCGTGTGTGATTCCACTTTCAATGCTACGCACAAAGAATCGAAACTTCAACAGATAATTTTATTTATTGGTCTTCTAGTTGCGGTGCAGTGTGGGGTAGCATATTGTCTCTGGTGCAGTGTGAGTAGCATATTGTCTCTGGTGCAGTGTGGGTAGCATATTGTCTCTAATGAAGTATAGGGTAGCATATTGTCTCTAGTGAAGTGTGGGGTAACATATTATCTCTAGTGAAGTGTGGATGGTACCACATTGTCTCTGGTGCAGTGTGAGTAGCATATTGTCTCTGGTGTAGGGTGGGGTAGCATATTATCTCTGGAGCAGTGTGAGTAGTATATTGTCTCTGGTGCAGTGTGAGTAGCATATTGTCTCTGGTGCAGTGTGAGTAGCATATTGTCTCTGGTGCAGTGTGAGTAGCACATTGTCTCTGGTGCAGTGTGAGTAGCACATTGTCTCTGGTGCAGTGTGAGTAGCACATTGTCTCTGGTGCAGTGTGAGTAGCATATTGTCTCTGGTGCAGTGTGAGTAGCACATTGTCTCTGGTGCAGTGTGAGTAGCATATTGTCTCTGGTGCAGTGTGAGTAGCACATTGTCTCTGGTGCAGTGTGAGTAGCATATTGTCTCTGGTGCAGTGTGAGTAACATATTGTCTCTGGTGCAGTGTGAGTAACATATTGTCTCTGGTGCAGTGTGAGTAGCATATTGTCTCTGGTCAGTGTGGTAGCATATTGTGTGAGTAGTATATTGTCTCTGGTGCAGTGTGAGTAGTATATTGTCTCTGGTGCAGTGTGAGTAGTATATTGTCTCTGGTGCAGTGTGAGTAACATATTGTCTCTGGTGCAGTGTGAGTAGCATATTGTCTCTGGTGCAGTGTGAGTAGCATATTGTCTCTGGTGCAGTGTGAGTAACATATTGTCTCTGGTGCAGTGTGAGTAACATATTGTCTCTGGTGCAGTGTGAGTAACATATTGTCTCTGGTGCAGTGTGAGTAACATATTGTCTCTGGTGCAGTGTGAGTAGCATATTGTCTCTGGTGCAGTGTGAGTAGCATATTGTCTCTGGTGCAGTGTGAGTAACATATTGTCTCTGGTGCAGTGTGAGTAGCATATTGTCTCTGGTGCAGTGTGAGTAGTATATTGTCTCTAGTAGGTGTGAGTAGCATATTGTCTCTGGTGCAGTGTGAGTAGTATATTGTCTCTAGTAGGTGTGAGTAGCATATTGTCTCTGGTGCAGTGTGAGTAGCATATTGTCTCTTGTGCAGTGTGAGTAGTATATTGTCTCTGGTGCAGTGTGAGTAGTAGCATATTGTCTCTGGTCAGTGTGGGGTGCATTGTCTCTGTGCAGTGTGAGGTAGCATATTGTCTCTGGAGCAGTGTGAGTAACATATTGTCTCTGGTGCAGTGTGAGTAGCATATTGTCTCTGGTGCAGTGTGAGGTAGCATATTGTCTCTGGTGCAGTGTGAGGTAGCATATTGTCTCTGGTGCAGTGTGAGTAGCATATTGTCTCTGGTGCAGTGGGAGGTAGCATATTGTCTCTGGTGCAGTGTGAGGTAGCATATTGTCTCTGGTGCAGTGTGAGGTAGCATATTGTCTCTGGTGCAGTGTGGAGTAGCATATTGTCTCTGGTGCAGTGTGAGTAACATATTGTCTCTGGTGCAGTGTGAGTAACATATTGTCTCTGGTGCAGTGTGAGTAGCATATTGTCTCTGGTGCAGTGTGGGGTAGCATATTGTCTCTCGTGCAGTGTGAGGTAGCATATTGTCTCTGGTGCAGTGTGAGTAGCATATTGTCTCTGGTGCAGTGTGAGTAGCATATTGTCTCTGGTGCAGAGTGAGTAGCATATTGTCTCTGGTGTAGTGTGGGGTAGCAAATTGTCTCTGGTGCAGTGTGAGTAGCCTATTGTCTCTGGTGCAGTGTGGGGTAGCAAATTGTCTCTGGTGCAGTGTGAGTAGCATATTGTCTCTGGTGCAGTGTGAGTAGCATATTGTCTCTGGTGCAGTGTGAGGTAGCATATTGTCTCTGGTGCAGTGTGGGGTAGCATATTGTCTCTGGTGCAGTGTGAGGTAGCATATTGTCTCTGGTGCAGTGTGAGTAACATATTGTCTCTGGTGCAGTGTGAGGTAGCATATTGTCTCTGGTGCAGTGTGAGTAACATATTGTCTCTGGTGCAGTGTGAGGTAGCATATTGTCTCTGGTGCAGTGTGAGTAACATATTGTCTCTAGTAGGTGTGAGTAGCATATTGTCTCTGGTGCAGTGTGAGTAGCATATTGTCTCTGGTGCAGTGTGAGTAGCATATTGTCTCTGGTGCAGTGTGAGTAGCATATTGTCTCTGGTGCAGTGTGAGTAGCATATTGTCTCTGGTGCAGTGTGAGTAGCATATTGTCTCTGGTGCAGTGTGAGTAGCATATTGTCTCTGGTGTAGTGAGGGGTAGCATATTGTCTCTGGTGCAGTGTGAGTAACATATTGTCTCTGGTGCAGTGTGAGGTAGCATATTGTCTCTGGTGCAGTGTGAGTAACATATTGTCTCATATTGTCTCTGGTGCAGTGTGAGGTAGCATATTGTCTCTGGTGCAGTGTGAGGTAGCATATTGTCTCTGGTGCAGTGTGGGGTAGCATATTGTCTCTGGTGCAGTGTGAGGTAGCATATTGTCTCTGGTGCAGTGTGAGTAGCATATTGTCTCTGGTGCAGTGTGAGTAGCATATTGTCTCTGGTGCAGTGTGAGGTAGCATATTGTCTCTGGTGCAGAGTGAGGTAGCATATTGTGAGGTAGCATATTGTCTCTGGTGCAGTGTGAGTAGCATATTGTCTCTGGTGCAGTGTGAGTAGTAGCAGTAGCATTGTCTCTGGTGCAGTGTGAGTAACATATTGTCTCTGGTGCAGTGTGAGTAGCATATTGTCTCTGGTGCAGTGTGAGTAGCATATTGTCTCTGGTGCAGTGTGAGTAGCATATTGTCTCTGGTGCAGTGTGAGGTAGCATATTGTCTCTGGTGCAGTGTGAGGTAGCATATTGTCTCTGGTGCAGTGTGGAGTAGTATATTGTCTCTGGAGCAGTGTGAGTAACATATTGTCTCTGGTGCAGTGTGAGTAACATATTGTCTCTGGTGCAGTGTGAGTAGCATATTGTCTCTGGTGCAGTGTGAGTAGCATATTGTCTCTGGTGCAGTGTGGAGTAGCATATTGTCTCTGGTGCAGTGTGGGGTAGCATATTGTCTCTGGTGCAGTGTGGGGTAGCATATTGTCTCTGGTGCAGTGTGAGTAACATATTGTCTCTGGTGCAGTGTGAGTAACATATTGTCTCTGGTGCAGTGTGAGGTAGCATATTGTCTCTGGTGCAGTGTGAGGTAGCATAGTGGTGCAGTAGCAAATTGTCTCTGGTGCAGTGTGAGTAACATATTGTCTCTGGTGCAGTGTGAGTAGCATATTGTCTCTGGTGCAGTGTGAGGTAGCATATTGTCTCTGGTGCAGTGTGAGTAGCATATTGTCTCTGGTGCAGTGTGAGTAGCATATTGTCTCTGGTGCAGTGTGAGTAGCATACTGTCTCTGGTGCAGTGTGAGTAGCATACTGTCTCTGGTGCAATGTGAGTAGCATATTGTCTCTGGTGCAGTGTGAGGTAGCATATTGTCTCTGGTGCAGTGTGAGTAGCATATTGTCTCTGGTGCAGTGTGAGTAGCATATTGTCTCTGGTGCAGTGTGAGTAGCATATTGTCTCTGGTGCAGTGTGAGTAGCATACTGTCTCTGGTGCAATGTGAGTAACATATTGTCTCTGGTGCAGTGTGAGGTAGCATATTGTCTCTGGTGCAGTGTGAGTAGCATATTGTCTCTGGTGCAGAGTGAGGTAGCATATTGTCTCTGGTGCAGTGTGAGTAGCATATTGTCTCTGGTGCAGTGTGAGTAGCATATTGTCTCTGGTGCAGTGTGAGTAGCATATTGTCTCTGGTGTAGTGTGAGTAGAATATTGTCTCTGGTGCATTGTCTCTGGTGCAATGTGAGTAGCATATTGTCTCTGGTGCAGTGTGAGTAGCATACTGTCTCTGGTGCAATGTGAGTAGCATATTGTCTCTGGTGCAGTGTGGGTAGCATATTGTCTCTGGTGCAGTGTGAGTAGCATATTGTCTCTGGTGCAGTGTGGGTAGCATATTGTCTCTGGTGCAGTGTGAGTAGCATATTGTCTCTGGTGTAGTGTGAGTAGCATATTGTCTCTGGTGCAGTGTGGGGTAGCATATTGTCTCTGTTGCAGTGTGGGGTAGCATATTGTCTCTGTTGCAGTGTGGAGTAACATGTTGTCTCTGGTGCAGTGTGAGTAGCATATTGTCTCTTGTGCAGTGTGGGGTAGCATATTGTCTCTGGTGCAGTGTGGGGTAGCATATTGTCTCTGTTGCAGTGTGGAGTAACATATTGTCTCTGGTACAGTGTGAGTAGCATATTGTCTCTGGTGCAGTGTGAGTAGCATACTGTCTCTGGTGCAATGTGAGTAGCATATTGTCTCTGGTGCAGTGTGAGTAACATATTGTCTCTGGTGCAGTGTGAGGTAGCATATTGTCTCTGGTGCAGTGTGAGGTAGCATATTGTCTCTGGTGCAGTGTGAGTAGCATATTGTCTCTGGTGCAGTGTGAGTAGCATATTGTCTCTGGTGCAGTGTGAGTAGCATATTGTCTCTGGTGCAGTGTGAGTAGCATATTGTCTCTGGTGCAGTGTGGGGTAGCATATTGTCTCTGGTGCAGTGTGGGGTAGCATATTGTCTCTGTTGCAGTGTGGGGTAGCATATTGTCTCTGGTGCAGTGTGGGGTAGCATATTGTCTCTGTTGCAGTGTGGAGTAACATGTTGTCTCTGGTGCAGTGTGAGTAGCATATTGTCTCTGGTGCAGTGTGAGTAGCATATTGTCTCTGGTGCAGTGTGAGTAGCATATTGTCTCTGGTGCAGTGTGAGGTAGCATATTGTCTCTGGTGCAGTGTGAGTAGCATATTGTCTCTGGTGCAGTGTGAGGTAGCATATTGTCTCTGGTGCAGTGTGAGTAGCATATTGTCTCTGGTGCAGTGTGAGTAGCATATTGTCTCTGGTGCAGTGTGAGGTAGCATATTGTCTCTGGTGCAGTGTGAGTAGCATATTGTCTCTGGTGCAGTGTGTGGTAGCATATTGTCTCTGGTGCAGTGTGAGTAGCATATTGTCTCTGGTGCAGTGTGGGGTAGCATATTGTCTCTGGTGCAGTGTGAGGTAGCATATTGTCTCTGGTGCAGTGTGGGGTAGCATATTGTCTCTGGTGCAGTGTGGGGTAGCATATTGTCTCTGGTGCAGTGTGAGTAGCATATTGTCTCTGGTGCAGTGTGAGTAGCATATTGTCTCTGGTGCAGTGTGGGGTAGCATATTGTCTCTGGTGCAGTGTGAGTAGCATATTGTCTCTGGTGCAGTGTGGGGTAGCATATTGTCTCTGGTGCAGTGTGGGGTAGCATATTGTCTCTGGTGCAGTGTGAGTAGCATATTGTCTCTGGTGCAGTGTGAGTAGCATATTGTCTCTGGTGCAGTGTGAGTAGCATATTGTCTCTGGTGCAGTGTGAGGTAGCATATTGTCTCTGGTGCAGTGTGAGTAGCATATTGTCTCTGGTGCAGTGTGAGTAGCATATTGTCTCTGGTGCAGTGTGAGTAGCATATTGTCTCTGGTGCAGTGTGAGGTAGCATATTGTCTCTGGTGCAGTGTGAGTAGCATATTGTCTCTGGTGCAGTGTGAGTAGCATATTGTCTCTGGTGCAGTGTGAGTAGCATATTGTCTCTGCAGTGTGGTGCATATTGTCTCTGTGAGTAGCATATTGTCTCTGGTGTAGTGAGGGGTAGCATATTGTCTCTGGTGCAGTGTGAGTAGCATATTGTCTCTGGTGCAGTGTGGGGTAGCATATTGTCTCTGGTGCAGTGTGAGTAGCATATTGTCTCTGGTGCAGTGTGAGTAGCATATTGTCTCTGGTGCAGTGTGAGTAGCATATTGTCTCTGGTGCAGTGTGGGGTAGCATATTGTCTCTGGTGCAGTGTGGGGTAGCATATTGTCTCTGGTGCAGTGTGGGGTAGCATATTGTCTCTGGTGCAGTGTGAGTAGCATATTGTCTCTGGTGCAGTGTGAGTAGCATATTGTCTCTGGTGCAGTGTGAGTAGCATATTGTCTCTGGTGCAGTGTGAGTAGCATATTGTCTCTGGTGCAGTGTGAGTAGCATATTGTCTCTGGTGCAGTGTGAGTAGCATATTGTCTCTGGTGCAGTGTGAGTAGCATAGTGCAGTGTGAGGTAGCATATTGTCTCTGGTGCAGTGTGTAGCATATTGTCTCTGGTAGTGTGGGGCATATTGTCTCTGGTGCAGTGTGAGTAGCATATTGTCTCTGGTGCAGTGTGCGGTAGCATATTGTCTCTGGTGCAGTAGCATATTGTCTCTGGTGCAGTGTGAGTAGCATATTGTCTCTGGTGCAGTGTGAGTAGCATATTGTCTCTCTGGTGCATAGTGTGGGAGTAGCATATTGTCTCTGGTGCAGTGTGTGGTAGCATATTGTCTCTGGTGCAGTGTGAGTAGCATATTGTCTCTGGTGCAGTGTGAGTAACATATTGTCTCTGGTGCAGTGTGAGTAGCATATTGTCTCTGGTGCAGTGTGGAGTAGTATATTGTCTCTGGTGCAGTGTGGAGTAGTATATTGTCTCTG
>NC_091293.1:54033211-54083584 GCF_038502225.1 Cherax quadricarinatus
CAGTATCATCAGCAAATGTAACTGTGTCAATTCCCATTTTGAATTTGATTCCCCAAAATTTAATCCCACCCCTCTCCCGAACACCCTAGCATTTACTTCCTTTACAACCCCATCTATAAATATATTAAACAACCATGGTGACATTACACATCCCTGTCTAAGACCTACTTTTACCGGGAAGTAGTCTCCCTCTCTTCTACACACCCTAACCTGAGCCTCACTATCCTCATAAAAACTCTTTACAGCATTTAATAACTTACCACCTATTCCATGTACTTGCAACATCTGCCACATTGCTCCTCTATCCACTCAATCACATGCCTTTTCTAAATCCATAAATGCAATAAAAACTTCCCTACCTTTATCTAAATACTGTTCACATATATGCTTCAATGTAAACACTTGATCTACACATCCCCTACCCACTCTGAAACCTCCTTGCTCATCCGCAATCCTACATTCTGTCTTACCTCTAATTCTTTCAATTATAACCCTACCGTACACTTTTCCTGGTATACTCAGTAAACTTATTCCTCTATAATTTTTACAGTTTCTTTTGTCCCCTTTCCCTTTATATAAAGGGACTATACATGCTCTCTGCCAATCCCTAGGTACCTTCCCCTCTTTCATACATTTATTAAATAAAAGTACCAACCACTCCAACACTATATCCCCCCCTGCTTTTAACATTTCTGTCATGATCCCATCAGTTCCAGCTGCTTTACCCCCTTTCATTCTACGTAATGCCTCACGTACCTCCCCCACACTTACATTCTGCTCTTCTTCACTCCTAAAAGATGGTATACCTCCCTGACCAGTGCATGAAATTACTGCCTCTGTTTCTTCCTTAACATTTAAAAGTTCCTCAAAATATTCTCGCCATCTACCTAATATCTCCATCTCCCCATCTACTAACTCCCCTACTCTGTTTTTAACTGACAAATCCATACTTTCCCTAGGCTTTCTTTACTTGTTTAACTCACTCCAAAATTTTTTCTTATTTTCATTAAAATTTCTTGACAGTGCCTCTCCCACTCTATCATCTGCTCTCCTTTTGCACTCTCTCACCGCTCTCTTTACCTTTCTTTTACTCTCCATATACTCTGCTCTTCTTATAACACTTCTGCTTTGTAAAAACCTCTCATAAGCTACCTTTTTCTCTTTTGTCACACCCTTTACTTCATCATTCCACCAATCACTCCTCTTTCCTCCTGCCCCCACCCTCCTATAACCACAAACTTCTGCCCCACATTCTAATACTGCATTTTTAAAACTCATCCAACCCTCTTCAACCCCCCCACTACTCATCTTTGCACTAGCACACCTTTCTGCCAATAGTCGCTTATATCTCGCCCGAACTTCCTCCTCCCTTAGTTTATACACTTTCACCTCCCTCTTACTTGTTGTTGCCACCTTCCTCTTTTCCCATCTACCTCTTACTCTAACTGTAGCTACAACTAAATAATGATCCGATATATCAGTTGCCCCTCTATAAACATGTACATCCTGGAGCCTACCCATCAACCTTTTATCCACCAATACATAATCTAATAAACTACTTTCATTACGTGCTACATCATACCTTGTATATTTATTTATCCTCTTTTTCATAAAATATGTATTACTTATTACCAAATCTCTTTCTACACATAGCTCAATTAAAGGCTCCCCATTTACATTTACCCCTGGCACCCCAAATTTACCTACTACTCCCTCCATAACATTTTTATCCACTTTAGCATTGAAATCCCCAACCACCATTACTCTCACACTTGATTCAAAACTCCCCATGCATTCACTCAACATTTTCCAAAATCTCTCTCTCTCCTCTACACTTCTCTCTTCTCCAGGTGCATACACGCTTATTATAACCCACCTATCACAACCAATCTTTATTTTACTCCACATAATCCTTGAATTAATACATTTATAGCCCTTCTTTTCCTGCCATAGCTTATCCTTCAACATTATTGCTACTCCTTCTTTAGCTCTAACTCTATTTGAAACCCCTGACCTAATCGCATTTATTCCTCTCCACTGAAACTCTCCCACCCTATTCAGCTTTGTTTCACTTAAAGCCAGGACATCCAGCTTCTTCTCATTCATAACATCCACAATCATCTCTTTCTTATCATTTGCACAACATCCACGCACATTCAGACTTCCCACTTTGACAATTTTCTTCTTATTCTTTTTAGTAATCTTTACAGGAAAAGGGATTACTAGCCCATTGTTCCCGGCATTTTAGTTGACTTTTACAACACGCATGGCTTACGGAGGAAAGATTCTTATTCCACTTCCCCATGGATATAAAAGGAAAAGTAATAAGACCAAGAACTATTAAGATAAAATCAAAGAAAACTCAGATGAGTGTGTGTAAATAAATGTGTACATGTATGTGTAGTGTGACCTAAGTGTAAGTAGAAGTAGCAAGACATACCAGTAATCTTGCATATTTATGAGACAGACAAAAGACATCAGCAATCCTACCATCATGTAAAATAATCACAGGCTTTCGTTTTACACTCACTTGGCAGGACGGTAGTACCTCCCTGGGTGGTTCCTGTCTACCTACCTATCTATCTATCTATCTATATATATATATATATATATATATATATATATATATATATATATATATATATATATATATATATATATATATATATATATGTATATACATATATCAACAAGTTGGCCGTCTCCCACCTAGGCAGGGTGACCCAAAAAGGAAGAAAATCCCCAAAACGAAAATACTTTCATCATTCAACACTTTCACCTCATACATAATCACTGTTTTTGCAGAGGCGCCCAGATACAACAGTTTAAAAGCATATATAAAGATACAGTACAAAAACTGACCTGAAATAATATAATAAATTCCATATAGAACATAATATCAGGGCCCCATTTATATATATACCGTCCTATTACACATCACTGCAAACTGCCAATCTTCCCATTTCCAGAACTCAAGTCCAGCTATATAAATATATATATATATATATATATATATATATATATATATATATATATATATATATATATATATATATATATATGCGCATACACACATATCTTCAGATTAATAGGAAGAAGAGGCACATTTTAAATGTATATATATATATATATATATATATATATATATATATATATATATATATATATATATATATATATATATATATATATACATATATATATATATATACATATATATATATATATATATATATATATATATATATATATATATATATATATATATATATATATATATATATATATATATATATATATATTAAACACAGGTTACACCTCAGACAAGCTCACAAAAACTTAAACCCATGCATACATTTGTCCACCATCAAGTTAAATTGTTCGTCTGACTAAGAACACACTGTCATTTGATGAAAAATACTTTTATTTTTAAGATTATAAACAATATATTGAACTATAAAACTGTCTCGTTCATAGATATCAAAACTCAAATCTGAAATATGTTGTGCATCATGCTCGATAGTAAATGATTCTACAATATTTCGTTGAATTGTTGAATTACTTGGGAGTAATTCTTTGGCATTATTCCAATTGTACACAATGGCTTGTATATCTTACATGGATGAACAAAGCATCGGATTCATGTCCATTAGATACTTCATATTTATGTTGTTAACTCTGGTCTCAAGGGTGATAACTTTTACTGAGGACAAACTGGGAAACCTCTTGACACCAGAGTTAAACAACATAAGCATGCGAAAATTAATGGACAAGAATCCACTGCTTTGTTCATTTATGTAAGGGATTCAGGCCATTGTGTAAATTTGACTGTACTCACTTAATTATGGTTGCAGTTGTCGAGTCATAGCTCCTGGTCCCGCCTCTTCACTGGTTGCTACTACGTCACTCTCTCCCTGCTCTGTGAACTTTATCATACCTCTTTTTAAGGCTATGCATGGATCCTGCCTCCACTACATCACTTTCCAGACTATTCCACTTCCTGAGAACTCTGTGACTGAAGAAATACTTTTGAACATTCCTGTCACTCATCTGAGTCTTCAACTTCTAATTGTGACCCCTTGTTGCTGTGTCCCATCTTTGGAACATCCTGTCACTGTCCACCTTGTCGATTTCTCTCAGGAATCGACAAGGTGGATAGGTCGATTTCCGAGACTAGTCCCGGAGCTAAAGGACATGCCCATTTGGCTCCGGGACTAGTCTCGTTGCAAACATTTGCACTTTCTCTAATTTCTTGATGTGCTTGGCCAGGTGTGGATTCCAAACTGGTGTTGCATACTCCAATATGGGCCCGACGTACAAGGTGTATAGAGTCCTAAGCGATTCCTTACTGAGATGTCGGAATACTATTCATAAGTTTCTTAGGTATCCATATGCTGCAGAAGTTATCTGATTGATATGCGCCTCAGGGGATGTGTTCGGTATTATACTCACCTCCAAGATCCTTTTTCTTGAGTGAGGTTTGTTGTCCCTGGCTTCCCTAGTCTCTACTCTGCGCTCTTCTTTTCTTTCCCCCAATATTCATGACTTTGCACTTGGTGAGGTTGAACTCCAGGAATTAATTGCTGGACCAGGCCTGTAGCCTGTCCAGATTCCTTTGTGGTCTTGCCTGGTCCTCCTCTGATTGAATTCTCCTCATTAACTTTAAATTGTCTGCAAACAGGGACACTTATCCTTCTGTCATGTCAATCACATATACCAAAAAGAGCACTGTACCTAGGACTGAACCCTGGGAAACCCAGGTTGTCGCGTACCATGACCTGCTGATGCCTTCCCATCAGGGATTCTCTAATCCATTGCAGTGTTTTCCCTGTTAAACCTGGCTGGTCCTCCAATTTTTGCACTTATCTCTTGTGTGGGACTGGATCAAAAGTCTTCTTACAGTCCAAGAAAATGCAATCCGCCCACCTCTCTCTCTCTCTCACTTGCCTTACTTCTGCCACCTTGTCATAGAACTCCAGTAGGTTTGTGACAGGATTTCTCATCCCTAAATCCGTGCTGGTTGTCACTGATAACCTCATTCCTTTCTAAATGCTATACCACTTTTCTCCTGATAATCTTTTCCAAGTTTCTGCATACTATACATTTCAGTGACATTAGTCTGTAGTTTAATGTTGTGTGCCTGTCTCCTTTTAAAAAATTGGGACTACATTTACTATTTTCCACACCTCAGGTAGTCGCCCTGTCTCGAAAGATGCATTGAAAATTGTTGTTAGTGGTACACAGAGCTCCTTTGCTCCCTCTCTCAGGACCCTCAGTGAGATGTTTTCTGGCCTCGTCGTCTTTAAGGTATCTAGTTCGCTCACCAGCCTCTTCACCTCCTCGTCAGCACTTGGTGTACCCCACTACTCCGTCTTTCTGGAAATCATTCTATCTCCACTGTGAATGCTTCTTTAAATCTCACGTTGATCTCCTTACATACTTATCTGTCATTTCTTGTGATCCTCCTTCCTTCCTTCCTCAGACTGATTTCCTGGTCTGTAAGTTATTCTGTAGAATATATATTATATATCTGTATACAGGAATAAGACATTTATCTATATTGCTGTCTCAGCCATTCTGCAGCTGCATCTAGAAGGTTCCTCCGACATGAAACAGCTATACTACAGCCCGTAGCTGACGAAGTATAAGTACGAGAATATTGCCCAAAGGAGCGTTATATCAGCATATCACTCAATAACTGAATGTTGATTCAACTTACAGTTTTTGGGCTCAATGGCCCACAGATTATGAGGGGTTTGGAAATCTAGATAGGTTATGCCTTAGCTGCACAGCTGACCGATCTAAGTACATGCCTAACTAGACTTACCTGGGTATATGTACCGAACCCTTAAGTGTCACCCAGTTATCTGCTGTCTTGATTGAAGAATTAGTGTCTTACGGTGGCACTGTCTCTCTCTGATAAGTACATTGCACTGTAATCGTTGAGATTGTCTCTGAGGAACAGTAACGGGTGAATCACTAGTGTCTTTGTCTGTTCTTATAGCGTGAACTAGAGTTCGCCGGTCCACCCTTTAAAGCAATCTGTCCTGTGACGCCCTCTCTCAGCCCTTGCTTCGCTTCTTAAAAAGGATATGCTGAATCCAGTGTTATTTCCCTTCCTTCTAAACACTGCAGCAGTAGTTAACACAAGATAAAAGATTTCCTTGACTTAAGACTTATCCAGTGCTTCACGATAGTCATAACTTAGAAATAAGGTGATGCAGGGTTTGTAAATTTTCCTGTTACTGTAAGAGTCATTTCCTCTCATTAACCTACACTATGGTTGCACCACTGGTCTCTTGCAAGGAGTGGTGTGACTATGACATACGCTGGTACAGCATCTGCTACCAATTAAATTGTTGATCATGCAGAAGCGACGCCATTTGCCTCTTCTGAGAGGGTTGGGTCCCTGAGGGCTGAAAGGGACTGAACGGGGCTGAATACCCCCCTTTCCTGGAGAAAATTTCTCCATATGGTCCTTGACTGTTGTTTTTCTTCTGATGTGACTGTGCAACAGCTACAGGTTGAACTTGGTTTACATTGTTATGTTATTTTCGTACTGTTGTTGGGACTCCCTCCTTACCTGAGCATGTTCATTTCTGGCTCTTCGACTATTCTTCTTATTCTCTTGGGCCCTTTGCCTTCTTTACCTCTCTCAATTTTCTTGTGCATTTGCTTTTGGCCTCTTCACACCTTAGGGTGAACCAAGGGCTAGTCATAGCCTTCTCATTATAACTGTTGCCCTTGGGTACAAACCTCTTTGATTCTATGCATATTGCTGTCACATATACCATCTTCTGATTTTCCCGCCAGTTTTTCGTCCCGCTGAACCTCGTGCAGGTAATTCCTCATGCCTGTGTAGTCCCCTCTCTTGCAGTTTCGCTTCGTTCGTCCTTCGCTTCCTGTTTCCCTCTGCACATGCAATTCTAATATGAATTCGAAGTTCAGTACCAAGTGATAACTTGCCCTGAGTGGCCTTTCGTAAGTGATGTTCTCAATATCTGCACTACTCCAGTTTTGCTGGTTCGTCCTCTCCTCTCTCTGGTAGTGTCCTTAACGTGTTGATGCATGAGGTTTTCCAGTACCACCTCCATCATCTTAGCCATCCACGTTTCTGGGCCCCCAGTTAATATCTTTATGATTGAAGTCACTCATGACTCACTAGCACACTGGGGCCTTTCTGGCCACTTCGGCAAGTGTGTCAACCATCGCTCTGTTACTTTCATTATATTCTTGTCTTGGCCTGCTGCTATTCTGTGGTGGGTTATACATCGCTTCAATCGCCACACTGGGACCTCCAGTCTGAAGTGTTCCTAATATGAACTCCCTTGCTTCTCTTGTGCCTCCTCTTTCCAACTCCTCGAAATCCCATTGGTTTTTGATAAGCAGTGCCTCTCCTCCACCTTCTCTGTTCCCTGTGTCTTTCAGCAGGATCTGATATCCATTTGAAAAGATGGTGTATGTTATCATTCCTGTGAAGTTGGCTGCTGTGAGAGCTATGATGACTGGTGATGCCTCTTTGATTCTTTAGTTCCACTCCTCCCACTCATTCATTATTCCATCAGTGTTGGTGTACCATACCATCACTTTCCTTACCAATACTATATTCTTGGGGGTTAGTGGTGGCTGGGGGAGTGGGGACCTAGCAAGGTGCTATGGGATTCTACTGCATAGTGTGCAGTGGAGGCTGTGGGTGTGGAGTGTGGTTTATATTGGGACAGTATGTTTGGTTGTAGAGTACTCAGGGTGGTTCCCTGGGTGTTTGCACTTGTTGCTCTGCTCAACTCTGGTTATCCTCTATTAACTCAAGCCTTGTCTCTTTTTCTTACCCCTTTCGTCTCTGTTCTCTCTCTCAGTTGATGTTGCTCTGCTATTGTTATGTCATGGTCTAGGAACACCCTTTAGTACGTCAATGTTTCCTTTAGCCATAAATTTCTCTTGTGGGATCCTCTTGCGCACCATCTCTGTCTTGAAAATCAGTTTGACTGGCCGACTCCTCCCCTTGCCCCCGAGTACACCCTTATTCTCTGAAAATTTATTAGCTCAGTAATGTCCACCTCTCCTGTTCGTTTGATGATATTTTCAATCTTGCATTTTCCTTTCTGCCATCTTTCATCGTATGTCCTTCCTTTGCTCTCCTGAAACCCATGAATGATGACTGACCTCTCCCTCTCCTCCTCCCATTGCTTTTCCCTCCACATCTCTGGGTCCTGTTTACATATATCTATTGCCTCCCTCATTATTTCCTGTATCTCAAGGTGGTCTGTCGTGCTTCTCCATGGTGCCTGTTACCTTCTCTACCTACACCCCCACTCACTGCTGTCCCTGTGCCCAGCATCAAGCCCCTTTCATTCCTCGACCTTACCTGGTGGCCTGATAGGGCCTCATTTAATGTTGGTGTACCTGCTCCAGATGGCATGTCACCTCGTCATTGACCCTGTATCTCACTTCAGCATATTTACATCATCTAGGGCCTGTATCATGGCTTTGGCAGCTTCAGCTCACAAGTCCCATTTTTTTTCTTCTTTGCCTCCATCCTTTCTTTATTTTCAAGGTAAGCTCGCCTAGTTTGCTTTCCCACTCTTGTTCTATCCTGTTCCATAGCTCTTCCATCCATTCTTCCTTTCCAGGTCCATCTTCCGCTGGTCCCCTGAGTCTTTGACTTCCCCTCTGGGGCCTCATTTTTTGTATATATATCGAGCTAGGTTTCGTAGTGTGAGTGTGTGTCATTTATGTATGTGTATGTTGTTTCTCTGTGTGTTAATGTACTCACCTAGTTGAGGTTGCGGGGGTCGATTCACAGCTCCTGGCCCCGCCTCTTCAACTGGCTGCTACTCAGTCACTCTTTCCGCTCCGTGAGCTTCATCTTACCTCTTCTTAAAGCTATGTATGGATCCTGCCTCCACTACATCACTACCCAAGCTATTCCACTTTCTGACAACGCTCTGACTGAAGAAATACTTCCTAACATCCCTGTGATTCATCTGAGTCTTCAACTTCTAACTATGACCCCTTGTTGCTGTGTCCCATCTCTGGAACATCCTGGCTCTGTCTACCTTGTCTATTCCTCTCAGTATTTTATATGTCGTTATCATATCCCCCTATCTCTCCTGTCCTCCAGTGTCGTCAGGTTGATTTTCCTTAACCTCTCCTCGTACGACATACCCCTTAGCTCCGGGACTAGTCTTGTGGCGAACCTTTGCACTTTCTCTAGTTTCCTTACATGCTTGGCTATGTGAGGGTTCCAAACTGGTGCTGCATATTCCAATATGGGCCTAACGTACACGGTGTACAGGGTCCTGAATGAGTCCTTATTTAGATGTTGGAATGTTGTTCTTAGGTTTGCTAGGCGCCCGTATGCTGCAGCAGTTATTTGGTTGATGTGCGCCTGAGGAGAAGTGCCCGGCGTTATACACACACCAAGATCTTTTTCCTTGAGTGAGGTTTGTAGGCTCTGGCCCCCCTAGACTGTACTCCGTCTGTGGTCTTCTTTGCCCTCCCCCAATCTTCATGACTTTGCACTTGGTGGGATTGAACTCCAGAAGCTAGTTGCAGGACCAATCCTGCAGCCTGTCAAGATCCCTCTGTAGTTCTGCCTAGTCCTCGTTCGATTGAATTCTTCTCATCAACTTCACATTATCTGCAAACAGGGACACTTCGGAGTTTATTCCTTCCGTCATGTCGTTCACAAATACAAGAAACAGTACCGGTCCTAGGACTGATCCCTGTGGCCCCCCACTCGTTACAATCGCCCACTCTGATCCCTCACCACGTACCATGACTCGCTGTTGTCTTCCTGACAGGTATTCCCTGATCCTTAGTAGTGCCTTCCCTGTTATCCCTGCCTGGTCCTCCAGCTTTTGCACTTATCTCTTGTGTGGAATTGTGTCAAACGATTTCTTACAGTCCAGGTAAACGCAATTTACCCACCCTTCTCTCTCTCTTGTCTTACTGCCATCACCCTGTCATAGGGTGTGTGTGTGTGTGTGTGTGTGTGTGTGTGTGTGTGTGTGTACTCAAGTGTGGTTGCAGGGGTCGAGGCTCAGCTCCCGGCCCCGCCTCTTCACCGAGGTGTGTGTGTGTGTGTGTGTGTGTGTGTGTGTGTAATTATAAATAAATCTGGGTGCGTCAGTGACTAGATTCCAAAGATACCTCTCACCAGGGAGACAATGTCTGATGATGACCAAGTGTTCTTATCCATGGCATCTTTTTGATTTTGCGTATGATATATGCACTTTGTAATTAAGTACTTATGTATGTATGCACATAAATGTGGGAAATTTTCACCGATCGACCTCCAGTATGCTGTAGCATTTTCGTGAAAATTTATGTTCAACACTTGAAATGTGACCACGTATCTTTGATAGATATTTCTGGCTGCATAAGTGAATCAACCCGCATCATTTGTCTCCTTCCCCAGAGGGACACACAGTGTACTACCCGCACATCAAGCATTTCGTTTCAAAGTAAGTAAATAAGCATCACTGGATACGAGAACCAGTGGCAAAGGATCCGAGATAATGAAATAATGTTCTCAGTGATATTTGTTAATTTGTTCATGATGCAATGTTGATATATGAGTAACACAGAATCTGTGAGCATCTGTGCATACTAGCATTTTATCTTTGGTTTTTCTAACTAAAGACAAAAGATGGCCATACTTTATATTTGAGACGACACAAACATAGCTTCCACTCTCAGTTCCATCCAACGACTGTCACTTAATAAACGAAATCTGTCTAACCAAATAAGTTAACAATATGGATAACTATTTCTTATCAAGCCAAAATAAAGAATTATTTTTTGAGACGTTAAAAAATAAGAAGGTAGGTTAGGTTAGGTTAGGTTAGGTAAGGCTTGTCAGGAAACAGGACAAGTGTCTGGTCTTAGATGATAACCCTCGATTGGAGCATTAAGTCATCTGACCGAGGCTTTCCGTTGGCTTACCGGTTCATCCCTTAAAAAATTATGGTCTTTTCCTTAATTACATTGTAAAATTGCATTATTTTAATAATACTATAGCAACTTATCCAGCGACAAAACGAAGTCCAGCTGTTAACTGAGATATTTTTTTTTTTTTTTTTTTTTTTTTTATTCGCCGGTATTCTCCCGGCCCGGGTCTTTTCCAAGTAGTGGTGACCCGGCCTTGGCTCCCTATCTGGGGAGTGTCTCGAGACTTAAGTCTCCCATGGGAGGAGGTACAAGTACCTCCTCATCTTTGGGACCAAGTGTCCCCAGGCCTAGCCACATTCCCCGCCCTCACGGGGCTCGTAGGGAGAAGCTAGGCCTCTAACTGAGATAAAATTATTATTATTATTATTATTAAAGATTCACCGGTATTCTCCCGGCCCGGGCCTTTTCCAAGTGGTGGCCCGGCCTTGGCTCCCTCTTTAGGGAGTGTCTGAGACCTAAGTCTCCCATGGGAGGAGGCACAAGTACCTCCTCATCTTTGGGACCAACTGTCCCTAGGCCTAGCCACAAGCTAGGCTTCTCTGGTCTGCCATCCCCGCCTCAAGGGGGCAAATGGGAATGACAGTCTTATGAGCTAAAGGCTCGGGCTCAGGCACCTACCCTACCCTAGAAGGGCTGGGCATGGTGTCGATCTAACTGAGATAAAATTATTATTATTATTAAATATTAGCCGGTATTCTCCCGGCCCGGGCCTTTTCCAAGTGGTGGCCCGGCCTTGGCTCCCTCTTTAGGGAGTGTCTGAGACCTAAGTCTCCCATGGGAGGAGGCACAAGTACCTCCTCATCTTTGGGACCAACTGTCCCCAGGCCTAGCCACAAGCTAGGCCTCTCTGGTCTGCCATCCCCGCCCCAAGGGGCCTAATGGGAATGACAGTCTTATGAGCTAAAGGCTCGGGCTCAGGCACCTACCCTACCCTAGAAGGGTTAGGCATGGTGTCGATGTAACTGAGATAAAAGTTAGTTAGTTAGTTAGTTAAAGATTAGCCGGTATTCTCCCGGCCCGGGCCTTTTCCAAGTGGTGGCCCGGCCTTGGCTCCCTCTTTAGGGAGTGTCTGAGACCTAAGTCTCCCATGGGAGGAGGCACAAATACCTCCTCATCTTTGGGACCAACTGTCCCCAGGCCTAGCCACAAGCTAGGCCTCTCTGGTCTGCCATCCCCGCCCCAAGGGGGCTAATGGGAATGACAGTCTTATGAGCTAAAGGCTCGGGCTCAGGCACCTACCCTACCCTAGAAGGGTTAGGCATGGTGTCGATGTGAGATAAAAGAAACAATTTTTCCCAGTATTAAATCTACTGAATACTCACGTCCAGTGTTTGTCACTGTAACTAAGGCACCCGCGTTACATGTCCTTCTAGCCCTCATCATAAAGAATTGAAACTCTGCAGCTAATTTTCTTAAAATTTAAATATGGTGATTTCGCGTTGATCAAGAGAAGAGATAAGAGGAAAAGGGAGAGAGACTCAGATTCTGCTTTTGACTCTCCTCGGCAGGTCATAGCAGCTCTCCTTACTTATTCAGTGTCCCTACGATCCCCGTTGGAGAGGGGAACTTATACCAACGTCTTCATCCTTGACTTGCACCACGATGAGCTATGCAAATCGTGTCAAGATCAAGCCCAACAGTGGTACTGTTGACAATTCATCGAAGTTTGCTCTTGCAACCGCCGTTCAGGGTGGGTTGCAAGTGAAGTTCAATGCTGTTCTGACACTCAAGGGAGCCTTCATTGTCGTGTGTCACGATGATGCTGAAGCTGAGAAGCTACTCACTACTGAAGCCCACCACTACTCTTACTGTTCAAGGATTTACTGTTATGTCCTCTCCTGCTCTCAGGCCAAGGAGATCAGTATTCCTGAAGAAACTAGACAGGATTCTTGCTTTCAAGTCATCTATTGAAACCCAAAATACATGAGCCACTATTGACAGCATCACAAAAATCTCAAATGCTTCGACCATGCTCAAGGTCACCTTCACTGATGTGAACATGGCAGCCACTGCTCTGAGCGAAGGTCTTGCAGTATACTACTACTTCATCAGCCCCACCTACATCGAAGCTGAAAGATTTCACTACAGCCAACATTGCTGGAACTGTTATTCTTATCTGCACACCACCAAGGCCTGTCCAGTTAAAGACAAAAAGTTCTGCACAACATGTGGTAGTGAGGGCCACACTTTCAGTTCCTGTACTGCCTCTGCTCCATCTCCACCAACTTGTTTAAACTGCAAAAGTAACGATCACCACACTCTTACAGCAAAATGTCCTATTCGAAAGGACATTATGAAGACAACTCAAGATGCAACACATAAAAAATCATCTTCCAAGTCACCCACCTATGCAGCAATTGCAAAGTTGCAGGCAGATACTACAAAACTCCTTCAAGTTTCTACTCAACCCGCCTCTACCACCACCGTCATTCCTCCAGCATGTGACCTAACAAAGATCCACTACTGTCTGTTATATGCTCATAAGCAGAACATGGCAGTCTTCAACACCACCATCAACGAGCTATTTGCCTTGAACAACATGCCATCGTTTGTTTTTCCTGCATCTCCACCTTCTACTAAAGTTCTCAGATTTACGAAAGACTTAGTCGCCACCTCTGCTAGTCATTCTCCAGCATCTCTACCACAACCCCTGCCATCCAGTGACGTCACTCCAACTCCCACCAATCAGGAGCCTTCCTTGCCTCCACCCGTCTCTGACACTCACCAATCAACACACTCCGCTTCCCTTGCAGCTTCTGCATCGACTACAATGGACCAGTCAGAGACTTCGCCCACGAAGTCACTCGATCCATCAATTTCCTATCCTCCAGTCCAGTCACCTCAAGCCAAGAAACCCAACACACGTTCATCTTCACTTCAACGACCTGCTTTTCTTAATGATGTTGACAAAGAAGAAGCACTTGGAGCCCCACATCTAATTTTCTACTCTACTTATCCACGTTGCACTTCAGTGACTGGCTCTGAAGTAATTCAACGTTCCAACCAAGGCATCATCAAGTTCACGTATCCTCCTGGGCCTCGTCAACTTATTTACCACTACTTAGCTCAACTAGAAGCCTTAATTAAAGGAATCTCATACACACGTACGGATTAACACCATACAAAAATCGATTTTCAATAAAATTAAGAGCCTTACTGCTGATGGACCCTGGTAACCAGCAACCCTCTTAACAACCGACCAATCACCAAGAAGTATCCTCCTCCTGTCAGGAGCCGCCAATCACCATCATGAAGCCAGCCTTCCAGTCCTCGACGTCCTGCCACCGGCCTGATCACCTATAAGACGAGCTTCCACCATGCAAGATGCAGTCAGCCTCAGCTGTTGCTCTTATGTCTTCTACGTCGTCTTCGTCGCAGCTTACCAGGCCTAAATACCTGTCGGTATTTTATACCATTTTAATGTTCAGTTGGGTCTAATCCTGACTCTTCTCTCTTCGACTCAAGACATTCCTCTCACCGTCTATTCCTCGCCCTGTCCATACTTGCCCCACGCCCCTCACCCCTCGCCCCTCGCCATTCGCCCCTCGCCCCTGGCCCCTGGCCCCTGGCCCCTCTCCCCTCTCCCCTCGTGCTTCCGTACCGTAGAGTCCGTGTTGTTGCTGTTGTTGTCGCGTTGATCATTTTCAACGCCTCTATTTATATATTTATAAATTTTCAGATTATGCGTTGTTTTTTTTACTTTCTCATAGCGTGCTATGACCCCTAGCAGCTTGCCACAGACCTCTGGGGTCCATGGCATGCGCTAATGCTGGAATCTCTACTGCTGGATTAGAACATTTATATTATATTTTAGTGAACCTTGTAATATTTTGGTATCACTAACAGGGAGAAAGAAAATTGTCAGAAATGATTTTAATGATAGAAGATCCATTGTTTGTTAATGTGTTTCAAGTATGGGGATAACAGCAAATGCTGTAATTCAGACGCTCACTCAAATACTTTATAATACATTGTCGCAAACACAGTATGTATAATACGGTGCAAATGATGCAGCATACCTTTTAAGAGAATGAGAGAGACCAAGAGAGAAAGATTAAAATAATTTATACATTCATTAGATGGTAACATATAAGGATGATTATTACCAAGGGAAACCAGGATACACATATTACTCCGTGCAGCCTAGCTTGTTAGTGACCTTTAACCATTGCTAAGCTCGTTAGACTTTTGTAACCATCGCAATACTTGTTAGATTTCTGCAACTATTTTTTAGTTTCTTAGTCTTTTGTAATTATAATTAAGGTTTTGACCGTTCTGTATAATCTTCCTAAACATGTTTTCCTTCTGAAACTATTGTTAAGAGTAATATTTTTAGCCTTCTGTAACCATCGTTATGCTCTTTGGCTTATTAGAACCATTGGTAATATTATTGACCTTGTGACAATTGCTCGTACTGTTACTGTTTTGTAAACATTAATAGGAGTGTTACTGCTTTGTGCCACTTCCTACGATTGTTACTGTTTTGTGCCACTTGCTATGATTGTTACTGTTTTGTGCCACTTGCTATGATTGTTACTGCTTTGTGCCACTTGCTATGAGTGTTATTGCTTTGTGCCACTTGCTACGATTGTTACTGCTTTGTGACAATTGCTAAGATTTTTTTTCTTTTGTAACCACTGTTAAAATTATTACCACTCTAACCCACTTTTTTTAACTGTTGAGTATGCAATCATCGTTAAGGTTTTTAATACCGTATGAATCAAGCCTGTTAGCTTTCTTGAACCTTATGGTCCACCCTGTTAGTTCCACCCAATCAAACACTTTTTCTTCTTGTGACGCCAAAATCTAATTTTCGAGTTCGTTCATTGATAACTGGGCCCTGAAACCTGTAACTTGGGGATGGGTACTTTATAACTGCTACGTAAGATATGAGCCTTGGGGAATGGGCCTTAGTGCCGGAGAACTGAAACTTGTGAATTGATGCTAGGACCTTTTTTTTCTTTTTACTAGACTTTATAAGGATCGCAAGAATGAAGAAGCAATGACTGAGGTGAGATAGAGTAGTGGAAAGAAATGTTTTGGTAGAGAGAAAGAGAGAGTTAAGGGAGGTTCTCTTGAGGATAATGCTACAAGCTAAGTCAAAGATTAAATAGTGGACTGTTGGGGGACTTATCTTGAAAGACAGCTTTCGCCTACACAGCCATCCCTGCAGGCGATGTCTTGAGAAGCTATTGTATGCACTACCTCACGGGCTGGAAAATAATTTATGGGTGAGCAGAATTACCCCTAGGGGGTATTATGTCAGCATATCTCAGAAACGGATTGCTGACTGGAACCAATACTCACGTGTGTGGACTCAAAAGTCCGCATTTCACTGGGTACTGGTACGTTAATAAACGTAAAAGGATATCCGCTGCACAGCCGACCTACCCCTCTCATGTATATTAATGCCCCTGGGTATTTGTAGCTGACCCGTAGTTGCACCCGGTTATCCATTGTCTTGATTGAAGCAGTGTTCTTTGAAGAATGTCACACATACTCTGTTAGGATTGCAACACTCATTGTTACACTCTGTTCATCAAGTATTGTTTTTGTTATTCACAATCTTATCACTAAAGAAACTAACATACCTCTCTATAAGTGTTTAGATGTGTTCTTTGAGACACTTTTATGCACAAAAACGCACAGATCAGTGTTCTTTGTTCGTTATCCCGACATCAATGTTTCCCCCAGCAGGGTCAAAAGCAATCTAACCCCACAGCCTCCTATGCCGCCACAATGCCCCCTAGCACATAAAGGAAAATCTGACTTAGCACATTTCCCCTCCTTGCCAAACTTCCACCAGGAAGCAGTGCAGAATGCTTGATTCCTGCTGTCTTAAGCATAGACAACAATGTACATCTTTAACATGGTAATAAAGTGAGTGCAGGATTTTCCTTAATTGTCCTGCTAAGGTAAGAGATTGATTGTATCTTATTTAAACTACACTCTTGCAACAGTGGTCTCTTGCACAGAGTCGCGTGACCATGTAACTGGTACACGCTGGTTAAACATCTGCTGGTAATTACTTGATATAGCAGTAAACAAGATGCTTGCCCCTTATGAGAAGGCTAGACCCCTCAGGTTCGGTGGCCTGACTACTGGTTTAAGGAAGTGGTTTTTGTCACATAATGACAAAAAAAAATTTTTTTTGTTAATGATATATTAAATCATTAACTACTCACCATGTAGTAACTTCCTTAATCTCTTTCTCTTCTTCCACACTAACCACAAAATTCCTAGAACGCACTCATCAGTCACCACGTCAATCAACCCTTTTCACACGCTTGATACATCAGTTTATCATTCCCTTTACATACATGGAGATTATATATAGAGCAGCCTTTAAAGTAGCAGGGAATGACGAATTAGTTCAATAATAATTTCACCGTCACTATATCGTTTGAGAGACTATGATATTAAGGCTCATTTTTCTTTTTCCACGATACTCATTGACGCATTATTGGGACTAGGAGCTAAGACTCAGCCCCTGTAATCTCTACTAGGAAAATATGTCAGAACTTGTAGTATAAATTT
The DNA here is from genome assembly GCF_038502225.1 of Cherax quadricarinatus. Taxonomy (NCBI): domain Eukaryota; kingdom Metazoa; phylum Arthropoda; class Malacostraca; order Decapoda; family Parastacidae; genus Cherax; species Cherax quadricarinatus. Next base: position 54,050,702 of record NC_091293.1, read on the forward strand.
GTGCATTTTGTGTTTGTACATTATTTAGTGCAATTATTAATGTTTATCAAATGGCACACTTTTGTTGACTGAGATTTGAAACAATATCTAGACTCGAGAGCGTTGTTGTAATAAAAAAAATTCCCAACGATTTTTACGTTTGTATATAATAGCTTTACATATTTTTGTATATGATTGTAATATCGAGAGAGTGGTGAACTGATGAACTGACGACTGTATAACAAACAGTGAGAGAGGCTATGGTTGGCAGCTGTGCCGCCCAACCCACCCTCTCTCACTTGGTCAGATACAGGCAGCTGGTCTTGTCTCATGGGGAGGACACAAACTATGGTCGCTGACTCCATTAATTTACACGCAGACGCTATTTTTACATGGCTACACCCTTCGTATATATTGTGAACTTGTATCTGTAGACACATAAGACTTGGGGTCGTGTGAAAGTTGCCCACTTTGATATATCAGTCCAGTGTTATATAATTTATGAGTCACATATCCTCAGAAGAGGCTGCTTGACGCCAATAGGGGGCTCTTGATTAATTTTAATTATCTCTTATTCTCTAAGATGCTGATAAAGGAAATAATATTAATTTATGTTGTATTCTGTAACAGCTATTTCTCACACAATCTGTGAATATATTATACAAAATGTGTTTATTCATCAAAAAGGTATATTTTACAGTTCTTATTTTGTCAAATCTCTAAAATAGTAACTACACGTAAGACTTTTCGGTTTAACTATGGGATCATTTACCTACTGTTTGTTCCGGCTTTGGAAGCAGAGGTAAACATGTCTCACAGAGCCTCAGCAGCTTGCATCACGACTGAGGTAAATTAAATAGGGCGGGAGGAGGAGGAGGAACCTTGGGCTAAAATATAATAATTATTAGCACATATTCACAAGAAATTACTAAACTACTAAACGCGTAGGGGTTATACAGAGCCTGAGGAATGGGAGGTAATCATGTTTGATCCGAGGAAGGAAAGTGCAGCTCCAATCACTTGAGAGCACTTCAACAGCATGAAAGCACCGTCCTCAGAGAAGTCCAGAGTCAAATAGGTGAAAAAACGATAGGGAAGCTGCGTGCTGACAAGCTTTACAAAGTGTAATAGAGGGAAGATTTTCAAGCAAACATTTAGGGTTGTCAGTTTATATTAACTTCTCAATATTCTGTGATACATTTCTTTACGTTTGTGAAATTCATGATATTACTGCAAATAAATAAAATAGCCAATTTAACGCACGGTAACTATAAGCGAGCACATTTCTCATTCCGTAGTGCATAAAATTTGAAACTTGCAAACTGTATATTGACTTGGTGTAAGGTGAATTTACTTGTATATATCTGAAGAGCGCTTCTGTAGAGTCTAGAGCTCAGTGTTAAGCGAAACGTCGTCTAAAATAAAGATTTTTCCGCACTACGTGTCTTTATACCCAACTTGTCGGATAGTTGTACGGTAGCAAGAGGAACTGATAATATTATTATTGTTGTTAAAGAGAGGGAGAGAGAGAGGGAGAGAGAGAGAGAGAGAGAGAGAGAGAGAGAGAGAGAGAGAGAGAGAGAGAGACAGACAGACAGACAGACAGACAGACAGACATGCAGACACAGAGTACCTACCTGGCTAATTTAAGTTTGTTGAGTAGAGTTGTTCTAGCTCGTTGACTGGGTTTTAGTTTGTTCTGGAATGTCTTTGCAAAATGGTCTGTACTTGAGGTCCTCTTTTGAAGGCATGAAGTTTGATTTTTTTTGAGTTCTGTGACTCTAGAGAAAAAATGAAAATCTAAACTAATTCTGACACAGGACTGCCAATATTGAGTACAGAAACAGCAACAATAGCACTATAGCAGCAGTTATAACAACAGCAAAATCTACATCAAGAAAAACAGCAGCAAATGAACGCTATCACTGCTAGCAGCAGTTCGAACAACAACAGCAGCAGCAATTGGAACAAAAACGGAAACCGATAAGAAAAGTTGTGGTAACTAGAATTGCAGCATCAGCAGCAGCAGCAGCAGCCGCAGCAACAAGAACAGCTACAGAAGCATCAACCAGAACAACAGCAACAGCAGACACAAAACAGCTATAGCAGATGGAACGACACAGGCAACACAAGTAACAGAAACAGGAAAAACGCATAGAACAACAGCAGCAAGTATGAATAAGGCAGCATTAACCAGAACAACAACAGAAACAGAAGCAATAACATTAACAAGAAGAATAACAGCACTAACAATCACATCAACAGAATCAGCAGCAATAGAAACATTAATAAAAACAATAATAACAACAACAATAATAGAAGCAGAAAGAACGATAGCAATGGCAATAAAGGAGCAGCACACTAGAGACAACAACAGGACTAACAATAACAGCAGCAACATGAGATGCAGAAATAAAAGCAGAAACGGCAAGACTAACAGCAACAACAGCAGCAATAACAGAAACAGATTTCCAAGCATGACTGTTGTCTCAGCAGTGTCGCAAACTTCACCTATCTGGGTCATGTCATTAATAGTGATAGGTACTCTCTCCTCCCTTGGATCAAACAATGTTACCTCTCATTCCCCAGTTGCTATGTGTCTCCAACAGACTTAGTACGTTCTCATACCCACGGATATAATACTACTAATAATGATAATAATAAATATTAATAAAATAGAAATAATAATATTAGCAAAAACAATATTAATAATAATATAAAAACTGACTGTGATAATAATAATAATAATAATAATAATAATAATAATAATAATAATAATGTAATAATAATAACAATAATAATAATAATAATAATAATAATAATTAATAATAATAATAATAATACGGATATACTAGTCATAACGTTGTCTCTCCTGGTTTCTTTCCATGCATCCACCTTCGTTATTTTCCACAATTTAGGACTCAGTTTTAATAGCAGTTTGCCCGGCTATTCTAGCTGCCTCGCCTGATTCCTTACAATCGTCCACTGTTCGGGGTCTTGCTCATTAATTTGGAATCGTACTGTGCTGTGTGAGTGTTGTGATTTACGCTGCTATTTCGAACTGTTTAAAGTCTTGTACTGTTTTGTGCAGAGTTGCGCAGTGCTGTGTTGCGCCGTGGTGTGCTATAATGTGTTGTGTTATATGTACTGCAGAGTGAGGTGCAGTGCTTTATTATTCTGTGCTATGCAGTGGTGTGTCTTGCTATGATGTACGGTGCCGTGCTATACCGTCCTGTCTTGTGTGGAGGACTGTGACAGGCTTCACAGCGATAATGTTTCTTGTTTGCTTGGATGAAAATTACTGTGGCCGTTGATCCTATTAGGCTTGCGAGAGGCTTTCTTTAAAAGCAGAGAGAAGGGAGAGTGAGAGAGATGTTGGGGGAATATAATAAGAGGATAATTATCACACCTAAGCTGCCTCCCGAAGGTAAACACAAACCTGATATCATCAGCAGCGTCTAGAGGATTGACGTTCAAAAATTCCACTCGGGAACCTGAACGAAGGATCACTGAAAGCGTTTTATACATAATCATCATTATTCTACTTCTTCAGAACATATTGGACGAGATATTACCACGACGTACAACTTACTTATGGGTATAAACAATAAGACAAAAAGCTAATATAGCCGCTGGAAAGGCCGAGCAAAAGCGAATACGTATATATTAAAGAAATTAGCCATACAAGCGTTAAAAAAAATTCGGTGAGAGTACTGCAGTAGCATAGGAGTCATGTGGTGAAATACACGCCATATACAGTTTTAAGAGTAAATATGATAGATAGCAGAGTGGGCAGATAAACCTGTCAAATAAAATACGAATGGTCGGAACTGGAGTCCAATAGCCATTTAAAGAAAGACAAGGTGAGTACATAACCGAAGTCAAGCAAACATGACGTCATTAGGGAGAATATAAGTTAACTCAACTGCAAAGGACAAACAAGCTAACAGAGGCCTGTTCGTCTCATCCTCAGTTGGAATATTCACATAAGCTGCTGTAAAATCCCCCCTCATCTATCCTTATATTTTATTATGAGTGACCCTAGGACTGACTCCTGTGGAACCCCGCTCGTCACGAGTGCCTAGTCTGACACTTCGCCACAAACCATGACTCGTTGTTGCCTTCCTGTCAGGTATTCTCTGATCTATTGCAGTGCCTTCCCTGTTATACTTGCTTGGTCCTTCAGCTTTTGCACTAATTTCTAGTGTGAAACTGAGTGTGTGTGTGTACTCACGTATTTGCACTCAGCTATCTGAGGTTGGCACCGCTTCTTTGCTGATCACTACGGTGTCCACTGTTTGTTTCAAGAGTTTATCATACCTCTTCTTAAAGCTATGTATGGATCCTGCCTCCACTACATTTCTCTCCAGATTGTTCCACTTCCTGACAACTCTAAAGGCTGAAAAAGTGCTTTTCTAACCTCCTTATGGCTCGTCTGAGTTATTAAATTCCAGTTGTGTCCCCTTGTTCATGTGTTCCATCGCTGAAACATTCTGTCACTGTCCAGACTGTCAATTCCTCTCAGTATTTTATACGTCTTTGTCATGTCCCCCCATCTATTCTGTTCTCCAATGTCGTTAGTCAGTTTCCTTGACCTCTCCTCGTAGGACATATTCTTTAGCTATGGGACTAGTTTTGTTGCAAACCTTTGCATTTTCTCTACTCTCTTGACATGTGCTGGTGCTACATACTCCTATATGGGCCTGACGTACACGGTGTACTTATATGTCGAGACGCTATTCTTAAGTTTGCCAGGCGCCCATATTCTGCAGCAGTTATTTGGTTGATGTGTGCCTGAAGAGATATGGTCGGAATGATGTTCACCCGAAGTCCTTTTCCATGAGCGAGGTTTGCAGCCTTTGACCTCGTAGGCTGCACTCCATCTGCATTCTTGTTTGTCCTTCCCCAAGCATCATGACCATGCACTTGCTGTTGTTAAACTCTGGGAGCTATTTGTAGGACCCGGCTTGCAGCCTGTCCAGATTCCCTTGGAGGCTTACCAGATCAGCATCCGCCTGTATTCTCCTCATTAGCTTCACATCGTCTGCGAACAGGGACACCTCAGAATCTGTCCCTTCCATTATGACATTCACATATACTGTACAAGAAACTATACCGGACCTTGGACTGGCGCTTGTAGAACTCAATATGACACGTGCACCCACTCTGGCACCTCGTCAGGAACCAACACTCGTTGTTTACTTTCTGTCAGGTATTCACTGATCCGTTTTAGTACTTTCCCTGCTATTCCTGAATGCTCTTCTTGTTTTTCAACCAGTCTCTTGTGTATAACTGTATCGAAAGCCTTCTTACAGTGGAAGAAGATGCGGTCTACTTATCCCTCTCTCTCCTGTCTTCTGTTACCTTGTCGCGCAACTCAAGTAGGTTTGTAACGCAGGATTTCCCTTCCTTGAAGCCCTGCTGGTTATCATGTATGAACCTGTTCCTTTCTAGGTGCTCCACCATTCTCCTTCTGATAATTCTCTCCAAGATTTTTCATACTATACATGTTATCATTTTAGTGGTCTGTAGTTTAGTGCAACATGCCTGTCTCCTTTCTACAAAATCTGGACTACTATTGCTCTCTTCCACACCTCAGGCAGATGCGCTGTTTCGAAAGATTTATTGAAGATTGTTGTTGGTGGCACAGAACGAGTCTGCTCCCTCTCTCAGGTCCAAGGAGAGATGTTTTCTGGTCCCACCGCCCTCGAGGTATCTAGTTCACCTACCAGACTTTTCACTTCCTCCTCGGTTGTGTGAAGTATGTCCAGCACTTGCTGGTGCGCCCTACCGCCTCGACTTCTTGGAGCCTTTTCTGTCTCCACTGAGAATGCCTCCCTGAATCTTGAGATGAATTCCTCACATACTTCCTGGTCGCTCCTTTTGTACTCCACTGCTTCCTTCCTTCGCCTGATTACCTGGTCCTTGAATGTTATTTTCCTCCTGATGTGGCTGTATAACAACTTTGGTTTAGATTTGGCTTTCGATGCTATGTCATTCTTGTATTGCCGATGGGCATCCCTCTTTATCCATGAATATTAATTTTTGGCTCTTCTGCTCAACTCCTTATTTTCCTGACTTCTTTGCCTCCTATACTTTTTAGTTTTCCATACTGTGTGTTGGTGTGTTTGTCTGTTTATTTGTTTGCTTGTGTGTGTGTGTGTGTGTGTGTGTGTGTGTGTGTGTGTGTGTGTGTGTGCAGAATCTACCCCTTTAGAATTTTAGTTGGTCTCATGGAGGCATAGAAGAAACTAAATCAGCGTTCCCCAGAACGCTTCTACATATTTCAAAAGTAGCTCACTTATGTGTAACTAAGAAATTTTTTAATCTGATGAAATTCAAGAGCCTCCACTATCCTGGATGTTCAACACACTATCAACGCCTCTAACAACGTGCTGCTGCTTGGCATGGTTTGACTAGCCTTGCCGGTATGATGTGGGAATTCGGTAGCCTCGTCGGTCATCAGTTCAATAAAATATTTCAACAGAGCTGACAACTTAATCCGATTTCTACATCAACTCGAAAATCGTCGAGGAAAACCTAACGATTGTTACCCTGAAAGCGAGAAAATGTTAGCAAAAAAATGAAGGCACCAACCCAGTTGGGGACGATCAGAAAAACTGACAGCGAAGATAAAATCCTACCCTTCCTGGAAACCCAAGAACACCGGCATTCATTATGATTCACGAAATCGTAATGACACGATTGCAAACAAACCATACCACGGGCGGGGCTAGAACCCGCGATCAGAGTCTCAAAACTCCAGACCGTCACGTTAGCCACTGGGCCAGCTAGCCATAATAAAATTCATCCAACTAGGTATATTTATACACTATAGGAAGGTTAGCATAGGCACCCCGCCCGTGGTATGGTTTGTTAGCAATCATGTCATTACGATTTCGTGAGTCATGTTGATGGCTTTGAGGGGACTTGAGCTAGAGTTCGTCACGGCCACGCTAGCTGGAGATTCGTCTGTAAAAACTTGCATTTGTGGTCACATTGGTGGCTATGCTAACCTTCCTATGGTGTATAAATATACCTAGTTGGATGAATCTTATTGTGACTAGCTGGTCCAGTGACTAACGCGACAGTCTGGAGTTTTGAAATTCTCTGATCGCGGGTTCTAACCCCGCCCGTGGTATGGTTTGCATTCATTATGCCATTGTCCTTATCTCAGACTCACTCTTTCGGTGAAACGGGTTTATAAGAAGATTGTATTATTTCCTGACTGGCTTTGTTAGGATACACTGACGTAAAACCTCAGAATTTAAAAGATGGTTGATCCAGTTCCTCAGCGTTTGCGGATCTCAATATTGTTGAATTAGACACATGTGCAACTCTTGAGTATCTTTATTGAGGAAACGTTTCGCCACACAGTGGCTTCATCAGTCCATACAAAGGAGAAACTTGAAGAACAGGAGGAGAATGAGGTAATCAGTCCCTCAGCCTTAAGTCGATGTGGTCAGTCCATCAATCTTGAAAGGAATACGGCATATGAGCAGAGAAGCAGCTTATAAACCGTAGACAGGAGAGGTGCAGCAGTCGTAGGTGGTGTCAGATTTATCCAATGTGGAAGTAGGTCGTGCCCAAGGGTTAAGCAAGTGAAGAATTCCCAAGTATTAAGATCCCAAGAAGTTGCAGTGTCTGATAGGATGGACTGACCACATCGACTCAAGGCTGAGGGACTGATTACCTCATTCTCCTCCTGTTCTTCAAGTTTCTCCTTTGTATGGACTGATGAAGCCACGGTGTGGCGAAACGTTTCCTCAATAAAGATACCCAAGAGTTGCACATGTGTCTAATTCAACAACATGTCGGTTCTCTGAACCATTCATCTAGGATCTCAATATTTTTCTTCTCCTGTCTTGTCAACCTAATTCCTGATGGTAACATACTTTCCTTCTTCGGCGCTTAACTACATGACGTGAAAAGAAAAATGGGATTATCAGGTCTATTGTTGTAGATGACACCCACTGCTGCTAACCTCTTTCCAGTGTATCTCGTTTAAGGTAAACAATACCAACAAGTGTATAAACAGCACACATAGCCATCACTTGGAAAACTTTCATTAGAATACGTTTCTCTCACCAGGAGCTTTTTCAGTGAGTTTTTCAGTCCCACACAGAGTGAGAAAAACATAGATGAATTCAGTAGAAAACTTATGTAGCATAGGTGGGGCGTGTCTTGAAAGCTTTATAAAGTGAAAGCTTTCACTGAACGAAAAGTCGTCTTAATAACGACTTTTCGCTCAGTGGAAACCTTGAATATAGGTTGCCTCTGCCGATGTGTATAGCATTTAGTACTTATTACGCCTAGACAGACCAAATAGCATTGATAGGCAGTTGTTAGTCACTGACTAAATTCTTTAAAATAGTGAATAACCTAAATGTGAAACTCGCCTATCAATAGTCACTTTAGTTTTGAAACTTTTTAACCCCCGCTGGTGAGTGTACAGGTTGAGGCTGTCATGCATCAATAAAACAGTGCAGAAAAGCACACCCACACCCGCCACTCACCTCAAACACCACTTTAACAGTACACAAACACCAAGCATTTTAAAACACTGGGGAATAGGGAGAGAAAGAGAGAGAGAAAGAGACATTTTGTTTGTATGACAGTTCTCAACCTGCTGCTCGAATTACAAACAGGATAAGGTACACTCTGTGAACCTTTGTATTAGACCCATGACCCTTGGGGTTAGACACATGACACTTGATGTTAGACACATGACACCTAATGTTAGATACATGGCACGTAATGTTAGACACATGACACCTGATGTTAGATACATGAGCACTGATGTTAGACACATGACACCTATGTTAGACACGACCTCTGACATTAGATACATGACACCTGATGTTAGACAAATTACCGCTGATGTTAAACATACACCGAATTATCCAGCACATCTGAGAAAGCCATTAAGAGTTTTAAAGAGTTAATCCTGTTATAAGTAATTAGATTTGTTTTTCATGGTGTTTTTTTCGAGCTATTTATATCTACTGTGTGACCCTTACTAGTTTAACGTTAGGCACATGATTAAAATGAATTAACTTCTTATGCACACTTTAAGAGACTGCAAGAGGTTATAAAATTCGGCACACAATCGAACAGACCCGACTTCAGTAGTCAGGCAGTTCAAGGAGGAAGGAAAATGACATTCTTACATCAGGTGGCTATGGAGACTAAGGATAAACTTTCAATGGGAGCATTATCAAGTAATCGCTTTTTCAAAGCTCTACACAGAGCAAGTTGTTCCAATAAAAGCATATTCTACAGTTTGTGATTTTTATCTTTATAACTGTCAGCAGTACGCCATTTTATCAACCAGTTGGGTGTTAGTTGATTTTTTAGGCAGCGTAGATGCTAGGGAGAAAGTGTGAGTACGTAATGTAAGCCTGGCTTTGAAACAAACTGAGCTGAATAACAGATCTTATCATGTAAACATGAACACTGTGTAAAAAACATCCCCATGTCAAGCTAAAGCTTGACTTATGGAGATGGCTCAGTTTGGAAAACTCATTCATTCTCTTCTACGACTTTCAGCATTTGAATGGCTGCTGCCCCTATATCTATTTGTGTGCGTTTTCATTCAGGATTTTTGCCACTTTGTTAGGTAATAATCCTGATAAATAACTTCTAAAAGTTTTTTTTTCATATAACATTCCTGCTAACCTTGGAGGTGGATTACTTATATTAGTTATGCTTTACCAGCTTACACGTGAGCAGACTTCAGTTAGTTTTCACCAAAGTTTCGACTGACAAGAGCGGAAGGATACTAAAAGACAGTAAATAACAAAAAAAGGCACAATACCGCGACTGGAACGATGCACAAATAACCCGCACATAAAAGAGAGAAGCTTACGACGACGTTTCGGTCCGACTTGGACCACTGACAAAGTCAATGGTCCAAGTCGGACCGCAACGTCGTCGAAAGCTTCTCTCTTTTATGTGCGGGTTATTTGTGTATGTAAAAGACAGTCTCTCACAATTCAGTTTTATTAACATAAATACAATATTTCATTGCTGGGGCGTCACCACTCAGCACTACACTGGTGAACCGCTTCTCGAGTCGTTGAAGTCAGCTCCTTTCAGTAACATTTTATCTACTGTACTACAGTTACAGGACAACAGTACATTGATGAGACAAAATTCATTTTTCGCTGAAGAATGTGTCTAATGATGTGTTTGTTTTTTATTCAAGACACTCAACTGTCCTCAAAGTTTTTAGAAAATAGTCATATAAAAAAGAGACGCCATCATTACTCCTTTAATCATGTCATTAGAACAAAATAATCGGTGTGGTATTAGGGATTTTCTTCAGATAGCTAAGGATTTTCAACCCCCAGTTGGTAATAATGTTGGTAGAATTACCAACAATATGTAAAGTAAAAGGACACAAGTTCAACTAATGTGACATTTTTATTGTAGCAACGTTTTGCTCTCCAGGAGCTTTGTCAAGCCGTTACAGTGTTCATGTATTGTTTGTAACGGCTTGACAAAGCTCCTGGAGAGCGAAACGTTGCCACAATAAAAATGTCACATTAGTTGCATTTGTCTCCTCTTAATTTGCCTCCACCAGTTGGTTGAAAACGATGTGTGGAAAATACTGTACAGTGGAGCCTCAAAAATCGAACGTATCACATATAGAACGTTTCGAAAATAGGACAAATTTTTCAGACAAACTGTGTCCCTATTATCGAACACGCCCCTATTTTCGGACTGCCATTTACGAGACCTGTCTGCCGGCCCGCTCTGTCCACGTCCCAGCGCAGGTGCCGTGAGCAGTCTAGCTTTGTTTATACTTGAGTGAACACTAACCTGCGTTCTCATTCACGCATTTTACGATTATTTCGTTGTGTTTAGTGCTTGTGGGACTGTGAAATAAGCTGCCATGGGCCCAAAAAAACTTGCTAGTGGTACCCCTGTGGTAAAGAAAGTGAGAAACACCATAGATGTGAAGAAGGAAATAATACAGAAGTATGAGAGTGGTGTGAGACTTGTTGAGCTTACCAGGATGTATGGGAAAAACAAGTCGACCATCGGTTCTATCCTGTCAAAGAAAGAACAAATCAAGGAAGCTGATGCTGCAGAAGGTGTTAATATAGGGAGTGGATGAGGTGCCTTTTTCAAAGATTAAGGAGATTTGTGCCAAGTGGAATGATGTCCAAATGTTTGTGCAGAAGTACCACCCTGAGCAAGCTGAAACAAACCATCTTTGCAACAAGTTCAGTGACAGAACCATGTCCCATTTTAGGGAAATGTTAAAGAGGAGCCAGAAACAGAGGACTGTGGACAGCTATTTTGTGAGACAGGGGTCCAGTGACTCTCAAGCTGGTCCTACTGGCATTAAAAGACAGAGAAGGGAAGTAACCCCAGAGAGGGCTTTACCTGAAGTCCTCATGGAGGGGGATTCTACTTCCAAACACTAACCCCAACTCCCTCTCTCTCCTCCTCCCTATCTTCCAGATGCCATCACCAATCTTCAGTAAAGGTAAGTAAAAATGTTATTTTAGATGTATTACTATACATAATTAAAAACTACAGTATTTGTTGTATGTAAAACTGTAATTAATCTCTATAAAATGCATTTTTTTATGTGAATATTTTTAGGTTTCTGGAACGGATTAATTGTATTTCCATTATTTCTTATGGGAAATATTGCTTCAAATTTCAGACTTTTCGAATTTAGAACTAGCTCCTGGAACGGATTAAGTTCGATTTTTGAGGTTCCACTGTATATATTTTCCAGAAATACAGTAGTTATATGTAAATAGATGGCTATACTGTATTTAATAATATTTATGTCATAGAAAACGGGAAGCTGCGCCTGCGCAGAAGGACAGTCGCCATTATTGTTTGAATTGAACAAACGTTGTGAATAATGGGAAGAATTTTTAGTGCTCTAGTGGTTAAAAATTGGGTTGACACCTCTCAAATAGGAGGCGAAATTGTTGGATATGCATTCCTGCATAACTTGGGATATCAGGCGACAGGACAGGACAACTCCAGGAACCTCAGATAAGCTGTCTAATTTATGTTTAAATTCTGGCCAGTAAATTTTTCATAAATGTAGGCAAAAGGGGGGATCCTGAACATGACACATTAATCTCCAGTCAAATTGGTGAGTGTTATGATTTTAAGATATTCTCCATCTGTTATGTATATGTGTTTATATATAATCATTTATTATTTTTAATATGCAGTCCACAAATTTATATATTTACCAGAATTCCTGGTGATGTATCTTTCATTTATAATTAATAGGTCCAGAGCAACTTGTGGATATGACAGTGGTAGGTATCGAAGGGGGACATTTTTTTGCGACCTAGGTGTCCCAAATTCCTACTTGTCTAACTGATAAATAATAATTATCTGTGTTCATTTACTGTTATGTACATAATGATACATTCAGATAAATGTAATTTTCCACACGAAGTAAAAATTAACATAAGTTATTTTAACTAACTTGAATTTCCACATTATCATTCAAGGGGAAGAGCTAAACCCTTAGGGATCAATATAGCGCTTGCGGAATGAGACGCAATGAGATTAAAAAAAAAAAGATATAATAATAACCAGCGAAAGGCCTCGGTCAGGTGACCAAAAGCTCCAACGTCATCATATGACTTATAGTCTTAGTCATCACATGATAAGACCCACGTAAGGAAACACTTTTCCTGTTTCCTGACGAACCTTACCTAACCTAACCATCTCATTTGACCTGTTTCGACTCTGTGTGATAACTGGGCAGTGCTTCCTCTACTCAACTATAGAATTTTAGTGCTAATATGTTTTACTCAAAGTTCGCATCGTTATTAGACTGCATAGTTCACAATTTGCCAGTTTTATTAAACAAATTGTAATAATGATTTTCTTTCAGTATCTAGAACAAGTCTCTTATCACGGGTGTATCTTACTTACGGATTGATTCAGAATGATTTTGGGCTGCTTGTGAAAATCAATCAATTTACTAACATTGTTAATAAAATTGGAATTCTTGAATTCCATGCAATAACTGGACAATGCCTCTTATGATCGACTTCAAATTTTCATTGATAGTCTTACTCAATGTAAGTTTAAAATTTTACATTTGATAATTTCATTTAGTGAATTTTCTATAGTATCATACTTCCTCTTCTGGAGGAATAAGAAATTCGGGTTTGAAGAAGAAAAATCAAATATGTCTTTTGTGGCATGCAAATAGTATGTTACAATTTATTCGGTGTATGCCACACTCCCATATAAGCTGCCTTCCAACCAGCGAACCGGGTGCTAAGGGTTTAGCGATCAATAGGGTACCCTTCGTTAAATCAGTACCTTGGTTCATTGACCAATCACAGGCAAGCCTGCCAAAGCTGAAGTAACGTGGTTCACCTGCGGTAAGCATTGGCAGATTTGCCTACCTGCTGGTTGAGTGTGGTGCACTCTCTTTGGCTTCTGCATTGCCATCTGTCACCGTGGTGTACACTTATTATTCTATCTGTACATAGTATACATACCTGTATACAGTGGGTGAAGTCAAAATATACATTATACTCTACTGCTGAGTTTTGTATGCTCCAGTTCCCATTACGACCAGGTCTCACAGGCCATTCATTACCTGTGCTTGCAATATGGGAGCTCTGTCCGAGAGCTGGATTTGGAGCTGGAGTCTTGGCATCTTTCAAATTGAATCACTATTGCCTTTCGCAATGCCTGTCAGTCTTGCTGCTGTATGTGTATCCTGCAAAATGTGATAAATGGTTTTGAAAACCGATAAGATGTACTGTGCTATTGCTGCTTGTTGCGTGCATTGCAAACAGCGTGTTATAGCGAGTTATGCCACCAACACGGGTGAGGCGGTTGGTGTCTGAGTATATGTACTCTCCTAAGTCTGCACAAACTATCTCTACAGCGTTGCTGGCGAATTGCTCATTCCATTGGCACAGAATACCAACAAACTCTCACTGCAGCACAGCTTCGTGACATTACTCGAGCCAAATGAAAGGTTGAAGGGACTATCACGCACCAAACTGAGGTATCTCCCTCTACAGGAGCTATTAATCACCGATCTCCGCTTAGGTTCCTTCGTAATGTGGGACGGCTAACACCAAGAGCAGTCAGACCAGCAGTCTCGTGAAGCAGATGGCACACCGGGTTTGTTTCAGGGCGAGTCAGCTTCATTGGTGCTTGAGTTAGCTAAACTCAGTTTCGAAACAACCAGAGAACAGCGAGCATTTGCTAAAGAGGAGTTTGATAGAGAGAAGGAGAGGAGGCAATTTAATAAGCAAACTGTTGGTGACTACTTTAGCATGCAAAAAGCAGCGCCATTAGTACCTCATTTTGTTGAGTCTGAGCCTGAACAGTTTTCTTGAGGCATTAGAAAACCAGGCTCGTGCTCTGAGGTGGCCTGGGGAGCATTGGGCAGCATTGGTGCATACAGTGTTGTACAGCAAAGCAAAAGAGTTAAAGCTGCTTTAAATAATGAAGAATTTGCTGATTATTGAGATATAATATTCTTGGAGTATATCAGTGTATTCCTGGAGGGAATTCAAATTGTGCAAGCATCAGCTGGGTCAGTCTCATGTAGACTTTGTAAGGCAGCAGTCCAAAAATTTCACAAAATGGTACAAGGTGAGTGGTGTCACAAACTTCACTGATCTTGTGCAGTTTTGGTGGATAACCTGCTGGAATCTGTTGGACCAGGGGTTAGAAGCTTTCTTGAAGATCATTAGTTGACCACTGCATAAGAAGTAGTCAGGCTGGCTGACACTTTTGAAGCTGGCTGCTCCTTGTCCGAGCGGTGTAATCTTCCTTCTCAACAGCCTGTCATGAATAGAGATTGTCACGGACGTGTACCTAACTAGAGGACGAAGTGGCAGGCTGAAAGTAAACAATGACACCAACCAACTAAGTCATCTAGTGAGCAACGACATCAAACATGGTGCCAACGTGGTGAACAAAACGTCAGTACCCTGAATGGTGCATCCATAAAATCAGCAGGGAGCCAAAGTAAAGTTTGAGGTAATCTGTTATCATTGTCATGTGCAAGAATGGTATATAATACCGACAAGATGAAATTAAGATACATGTGCAACATCTGGGTATCTTTATTGTAGACGTTTCGCCATCCAGTGGCTTTATCAATACAAATTCTAGGACATAACTTGAAGACAGTAGGACTATATACAGAAGATGAAGTAATCAGTCCCTCAACCTAAGAGTAGGTGCGAAGAGCACCGTAGTCTTGGAGATTCAGAATCTCCTAGGTTGAGGGACTGATTACCTCATCTTCTGTATATAGTCCTACTGTCTTCAAGTTATGTCCTAGAATTTGTATTGATAAAGCCACTGGATGGCGAAACGTCTACAATAAAGATACCCAGATGTTGCACATGTGTCTTAATTTCATCATTGTCATAAACCAGGCCAAGTCAAGTCCAACTGCCCAATTAAGCCCCAACCCTTTGGAGAAATCAACATCCTCCCTTATAAGGTGAACCAGTAATGAGTAGTGGTATGGTCCCTTACTACAGTACATGCCACATCTCCCTTCAGGAGAATGAAAAAACTGAACACCTTTAAGGGTTACTGGCGCTTATTGTTCCCTTATAAAAGAGGGAGTCCATTCCCTCTCTGAAAAGACATCATTGCATTCCTCCGTTCTCTTAGAAATATTAGGAGCTGTATTTTCTGGCCCTGTACATAAGATACATTTTCAGAACATATATTATACAGGATATTTGACTGTAGGTGTATCTGAGGGATTCCCTATGAAAGATACTATGTTATTATTGGGTAATAACATTCTCAATTCGACAAAATGTCCAGAGCCTATAGTCACTAATTCTCCTCCGAAGTCGGCCAGAACTCGGGCAAAATTCCAATGGACGTCTGTCGAGAATGCTGACCCATTCTTGGACGACTCAGATCTAGGGCTAGACAATTTGTTTTACGAGGAAAACTGACCAGAGCCTCGTAAACTTAGTGAAAAGTCCCAGACCAAGCCTTCCTACTCCAGGGTTGCAGGATTGCCAGTTATCTCTGTTTCCATGCCCGAGGGACTGTCCTTTCGGGAAGAAAAGCGAAGACATTTTTCTTCAAGTTCGCTTTTCAGGCAGCCATGGGTGAATCCCACTCAGATCATCCAGTCAAATATAAAATTAAACACAATCTACTGCTCTGCACAGAGCTTGTTAAGAAGGTAGGGGGAAGCCCAAAATTAAATAAACTGGTAGTTCCTAAGAAATTTAGATCACAATTCCTCTCTAGGAGGTCATTTGGCAATTACAAAGACTCTTTATAGAATATTGAAAGAGTTTTACTGGCCAAAAATAGGGCAAGATGTGAAGAATTACATCCTCTCTTGTAGGGAATGTCAACAAATAGGTAAACCTGGACACTCCATTAAACATGCGCCACTTCATCCCATACCTGCAGATGGAGAACCGTATGCAGAGCTCATCACTGATTGTGTGGGACCATTACCAAAATTCATGGCAGGAAACCAGTACTTGTTTACTATCATGGACCAAGCAACTAGGTATCCCGAAGCAGTCCCAGTGCGCAGTATAAACACTAAAGCCATCCTTAAAGCCATAACTAGATTTATATCCTACTTTGGCATTCCTAAGTGTATCCAGTCTATACAGCAAAAGCTTTTAGGGAAACTTTAACTAGGCTAGGTATAATTTGTAAATTATCCACTGCCTATCATACTCAGTCCCAAGGCGCCTTGGAAAGCTTCCATCAGACGTTAAAAAACATAATGAGAACCTTTAACATGCATTTTCCTACAGACTGGGATGAATCACTTCCTCTGTTGATGTTCACAATGAGAGAAACTGCAGGAATCAACAGGGTACAGTCCATTTGAACTAATCTTCGGGCAAGATGTACGAGGACCTCTGCGAGTGCTCAAGGAAGGATGGTTGGGAGAGGACGCCTGCATAGCGCTCTATAACCCTTCTTCAAGGGTGGCTAAGGCTAACTTAAAATCTACTCAAAACACTATGAAACAGAGGTATGGCAGAAAGGCAAAGTTTCTCTCCTTCAATCCAGAAGACAAGGTACTGATACAGGAACCTGTACCTGGCCACACCTTAAAAGCTAGATTCATGGGACTAATGGAAATCATAAGTAAAATCTCTCATGTAAATTATGTGGTAGCTCCCCTTGATAAACGAAAGAAAAGTAAAATATACCACATAAATCAGATTAAAATATTTAATAGCCCCCATAAAGCCAGAGTAATGACTCTGTCCTCTGCCTCTGTAAACGACCCTGATTCCTTGCACACCATTCCAGAAATTCAAGTTAAGCTTCCTAATTCTGTCCTCAAGGATCCTAGGCCTTTAATGCTGGGGCTGTCTAAAAATCAAATAATAAATCTAACTGCCCTCTTACAAACTTACCCTGACATATTTTCGGATGTCCCGTAAAAATATACCCTGGGATATCGTTGGAAACACTAATCCTATTAAACTCTACTCCTACAGAGCTAATCCTGAAAAATGGAGGCAACTTCAACAAGAGGTAGCATTTCTGTTAGAACACGGATAAGTGGAGGAGTCCAGCCCGTGGGCTTCACCGTGTATTCTTGTTATGAAATATGATGGAGGTTTTCGATTGTGTACTGACTACTGTAAGGTGAATGAGGGCACTATTCCAGATGCTTACCCTCTGCCACGTTTGGATGACATAGTGGACTTTGTGGGTAAGGCTACTTTTGTTTCCAAACTAGACCTTACAGGTTACTATCAGGTACCTTTGACAGATAAGGCGAAGGAAATCTCTGCCTTCGTAATTCCAGGAGGTCACTATGAATATACAGTGACCCTATTCAGAATGCAGAACTCGCCGGCAAAGTTCCAGAAGCTGATCCATCATGCTATTAAAGGACTTGAAGGCACTGCAGCTTATCTGGACGATATAGTAGTAGTTTCCGATATGTGGGACCAACATGTTTCCCGACTTAAAGCTCTCTTTGAGAAGTTTAAGAGGTTTCCAGTTAACTGTTAATTTGTGTAAGTCATCCTCTGGTCAGTCTACTATCACTTTTTTGGGCCATGAAGTAGGTAGTGGTAAAGTAGCCCCTAAGTTTGCTAAAATTCTTGCCATTGAGAATTACCGAGTACCTCTTGATAGGAAATCCCTCCAGCGTTTCTTAGGGATGGTAGGTTTCTACAGATGATTCTGAAAGAACTTTGCAGTTGTAGTCCCCCTAACCTCACCAGTCAGAAACAAAAATTTCAATGCACCCCAGAGTGCCAATATGCATTTAATAAAGTCAAGCTGCTACTTTGTACTGCACCCATTCTCCTGTCTCCCGATTTTTTCAAAACTTTTTGTATTACAGGTTGATGAATGCGATTCAGGGGTAGGGACAGTACTCCTACAAAAATCCGGGGAAGAGTGGTGGCAGCCTGTCACTTACTTCTTTGCCAAGTATCAACCTCACCAAAGAGCCTACGCTACCATAGAAAAAGAAGCCCTAGCTCTTATACTTGCACTGAAACATTTTGAGGACTATGTGGGCAGTCGTCCCAAGTGGTCAGTTTACAGCGATCACAATCCATTTGTCTATTTCAACACCATGAAAAACCACAACACGCATCTGACGAGATGGAGTCTCAGGCTGTAACCCTATAACATTAAACACATCCATATTACCGGCAAAGATAATGGGCTGGCCGATTCACTTTCCTGTGTTTAATTTGGGTTAGAATGTGTTAGGGAATAGATGGGTAGCTTAGCTCTTTTTTCCCCCTTTATATATATATATATATATATATATATATATATATATATATATATATATATATATATATATATATATATATATTTTTTTTTTTTTTGTGAGGGGACATTCTACTGCCATTCGCGCCTAGTGCTGGCTATTAGAGCCCTTTTGGGGTGGTGGTGTGGCATGTAAAGAGTATATTACAATTTATTCGGTGTATGTCACACTCCAAGATAGGCTGCATTCCAACCAGCGAACCAGATGCTAAGGGTTTAACGATCCAAAGGGTAATCATCATTAAATCGGTACCTTGGTTCATTGACCAATCACAGGCAACCCTGCCAAGCCTGAAGCAACGTCGTTCACTTGTGGTAAACAATAGCAGACTTGCCTATCTGCTTGTTTTGTACGGTGCACACTCTCTGGCTTCTGTTTTGCCATTTGTCACCGTGGTGAACACGTATTATTCTATCTGTACATACATTATAGTCTACTGCTGAGTTTTGTTTGCACCAATTCTCATTACGACCAGGTCTCGTAGGCCATTCATTATCTGTGTTCGTAATATCTTTACAACGTTTCAAATATACTCTATGTAATTATTCATCCCCGAAGAGGATAAACTTCTGAGAGGTTGTTTGGCGTTTATTCTTTTTGCTTAATCTTCTCTCACCTTTTCGTTTATATATTGGTCGAATTGGACAACGCCTTCCTCATCTAATCGGCTTCAAATTTTCAGTCCTTGCATATGGTAATGAGGACCAGATTCAAAGAACAACTGGCATGTTTCGCGTACCATATGACTAAAGATGAGTATGTGTGTGTTTGTGTACTCACCTAATTCTGGTTGATGGGATCGATTCATAATTCCTGGCCCTGCCTCTTCACTGGTCGCTACTAGGTCCACTCACTGCTCCATGAGCTTTATCATACTTCTTCATAAATCTATGTATGGATCCTGCCTCCACGACATTACTCGCCAGATTGTTCCACTTCCTGACAACTCTATAACCGAAGAAGTCCTTCCTAACATGCTTGTGACTATTCTGAGTTTTTATTAACCTCTCCTCGTAGGAGAAACCCCTCAGCCTCTGGATGTGTGCTCGGTATTATACTCACCCCAAGATCCTTCTCCTTGAGTGAGGCTTGTAGCCTCTGGCCCCCTAGACTGTGCTCTGTCTGCAGTTTCCTTTGCCCTTCCCAGAGCTTCATGACTTTGCACTTTGTGGGATTCAACTCCAGTTGCTGGATAAGGCCTGCAATCTGTCCAGATCCCATTGTAGTCCTGCCTGGTCCTCCTTCGATTGAATTCTTCTCATTAACTTCACATCGTCTGCAAACAAGCACAATTCCGAGTCTATTACTTCCGTCATGTTATTCACATACTCCAGAAACAGCACCGGTCCTAGGACTGACCCCTATAGAACCCTGCTCATCACAAGTGCCCACTCTGACACCTCTTCAGGTATCATGACTCGCTGATGAATTCCCGTCAGGGATTTTCTGATCTATTCCAGTGCCTTCACTGTTATACGTCCCTGGTCCTCCAGCTTTTGCACTAATTTATGTGAGACTATGTCAAAAGCATTCTTACAGTCCATGAAAACGCAGTCTACCCACCCCTCTCTCTCCTGTCTTACTGCTGTCACCTTGTCATAGAACTCTAGTAGGTTTGTGAGGCAGGATTTTCCATCCCTGAATCCATGCTGGTTGTCCACCACTCCATGCTGGTGGTCCACCACTCTTCTTCTGATAATCTTCTCCATGACTTTGCATACTACACATGTCAGTGACATTGGTCTGTAATTTAATGCTGTGTGGCTGTGTCTTTTTTTAAAAAACTGGGACTAGATTTGCTGTCTTCCAAACCTCATGTAGTCAGCCTGTTTAGATAGATGTGTTGAAGATTGTTGTTAGTGGTGCACAAAGCACCTCTGCTCCCTCTCTCAGGACCCATGGTGAAATGTTATCCGGCCCCATCGCCTTTGTGGTATCTAGTTCACTTAGCAGCCTCTTCACCTTCTCTTCGGTTGTATGTATTATGTCCAGCACTTGATAGTATACCTCACCACTCCGTCTTTATGGAAACCTTTCTGTCTGCACTGTGAATGCTTCTTCAGATCTCATGATGCGCTCCTCATATATTTCTCCACCGTTTCTCGTGATTTCCTCTCCTTTCTTCTTCAGCCTGCTCCTTGACTGTTGTTTTCCTCCTGATGTGAGTGTACAACAGCTCCAGTTTGGACTTGGCTTTAGCTGCTATGTCATTTTCGTGTTGTCATTGGGCTTCCTTCCTTACCTGAGCATATTCATTTCTGGCTCTTCAACTACTCACCTTATTCACCTGGGTCCTTTGCCTTCTATGCTTCTTCCATTCTCTAGCGCACTTGGTTTTGGCCTCTCTATACCTTTGGGTGAACCAAGGG
The DNA here is from genome assembly GCF_038502225.1 of Cherax quadricarinatus. Taxonomy (NCBI): domain Eukaryota; kingdom Metazoa; phylum Arthropoda; class Malacostraca; order Decapoda; family Parastacidae; genus Cherax; species Cherax quadricarinatus. The sequence continues at coordinate 54,071,834 of NC_091293.1, forward strand.
CTCATCCTGGCCTTCTCATTATTTCTGTTGTCCTTGGGTACAAACCTCTCCTCTGCTTCTTTGCATATTGTAGTCACATTTTCCATCATCTCATTTACTGATTTCCCTGCCAGTTCTCTGTCCCACTGACCCTCGTGCAGGATATTACTGAGGCCTCTCTCTTGTAGTTTTGTATCATTCTCCACTTGTATCTTTGCTGTGTATTTGAAGATCAGAACCACCTGATCATTAGCCCTGAGGAGCCTATCATATGTGATATCCTCACAATCCGCATTACTCAAGGTGAATACTAGGTTGTCTTGATGGTGCATCCTCTCTCTGGTAGTGTTCCTAATGTGTTGACACATGAAGTTTTCCAGTACCCCTTCCATCATCTTAGCCCTCCATGTTTCTGGCTAGTCATGTGGCTTCATGCTTCCCCAGTCAGTTTCTTTGTGACTGAAGTCACCCATAACCAGTAGCTTAGCCCTACCCACATGTTGAGCAGGACACAGCTACTGGTGTGTCATCCATCACTCTGTTACTTTAATCATATTTTTGTCTTGGCCTCCTGCTATTTTGTGGTGGGTTATACATCCTTGCAATCACCACCTTGGGGCCTCTAGTCTGAAGTGTTCCTATTAAACAGTACTTTGATTCTCCTCTCTCCAATTCCTCAAAGTCACATTGGTTTTTGATGAGCAGTACCACTCTTCCATCCCTTCTGTTCCTTCTATCTTTCCTCAGGATCTGATATCTAGTTAGAAAGATGACATCTGTTGTCATTCCTGTTAGCTTGGTTTCTGTGAGATCTATGATGTCTGGCGATGCCTCTGTGATTCTTTCGTGCCACTCTTCCCACTTATTCATTATTCCATCAGCGTAGGTGAACCATACCTTGAGTTTCCTCTTAAGCACTGTATTCTGGGGCTTTGTGGGGGGCTGGGTGAATAGGAACGTGGCAGGATGCTATGGGATTCTACTGCATAGTGTCGGGTGTAGGCAGTTGGTGTGGAGTTTGGTTTGTATTGGGATAACATGTTTGGCTGTGGGGTTCTGTGGGTGTTTGAGATTGTTGCTCCACTTGACTCTGGTTGTCTTCTGCTAACTCTAGCCTTGTCTCTCTTGCCCCTTAACTCTCTGTGTTTTCTCTTTCAGCTGCTGTTACTATGTTCTCATTCTGTCGTGGTCTAAGAACACCCTCCAGTGTGTCATTGATTCCTTTAACCGTGGTTTCTCCTGCAGGATCCTGTTCCAAACCGTTTCTGTCTTGAAAATCAGTTTGACTGGCTGATGCCTCCTATTCAAGTACCCTCCTATCCTCTGAAAATTTATTAGTTAAGTCATCTCCTCCTCTCCTGTTTGCTTGAGGGTATTTTCAGTCTTTTGTTTTCCTTTCTGCTGTCTTTCATCGTATGTCCTTCCTTCACTCTCTTGTAGCCCATGAATAAAGACTGACCTCTCCCTCTCCTCCCATTGTTTTTCCCTCCGTATCTCTGGGTTTCATTTGCACATAGTTATTGCCTCCCTTATTATTTCCTGTGTCTCCTGGTAACCTGGTTGTGCTTCTCCATGGGGTTTGTCAACTTCTCTACCTACACTCCCATCCTCACTTACTGCTGTCCCTACGCCCAGGATCGCGCCACTTTCATCCTCGACCTTGCCTGGTGGCCTGATAGGGCCTCAGTGTAAGTCTTGTCTCTTTCCATTCTTTTAGACTCCCTCGTCTTAAATATTGGCGTACCTGGTCCAGATGCTGTGTCCCCTCTGGTCATTGGTTCTATTTCTTGCTTCAACATATTTACTTCTTCTAGGGCCTGTATCTTGGCATCTGCAGCTTCAACTGGCGACTCCCACTTCATCTCTGCCTCCATCCATTTCTCGCTTGCTTTGATTTATCGTTCCATCCTTCTCAATAGTTCTTCCATCCATTCTTCCTTTCGGGGCCCATCATTCTCTGGGTTCCTGAGTCTTTGACTTCCCCTCTGAGGTCCCAGTTTTTTATATACATTGAGCTAGGTGTGTGTGTGCTATTTATGTGTGTGTGCTGTTTTTGTGTGTCTATGTGTTGTTTATGTGTGTGTGTGTGTGTGTGTGTGTGCGCGTGTGCGTGTGCGTGTGTGTGTGTGTGTGTGTGTGTGTGTGTGTGTGTGTACTCACCTATATGTGGTTGCAGGGGTCGATTCATAGCTGCTGGCCCTGCCTCTGCACTGGTCGACACTAATTCACTCTCTCCTTGCTCCATGATCTTTATCAAACCTCGTCTTAAAACTATGTATGGTTCCTGCCTTCACTACGTCACTTGTCAGACTATTCCACTTCCTGACAACTCGGTGACTCAAGAAATACTTCCTAACATCCCTTTGATTCATCTGAGTGTTCAACTTCCAATTGTGACCCCTTGTTTCTCTGTCCCATCTCAGGGACATCCTGTGTCCAACCACCTTGTCAATTCCTTGCAGTATTTTATATGTCGTTATCATGTCTCCCATAACCCTTCTGTCCTCCAGTGTCATCAGGTCGATTTCCCTTAACCGTTCCATTCCCTTTAGGTCTGGAACTAGTCTTGTTGCAAACTTTTGCAATTTCTATAATTTCTTGACGTGCTTGACCAGGTGTAGGTTCCAAACTGGTGCTGCATACTCTAGTATGGGCCTAATTTACACGTGTACAGAGTCTTGAATGATTCCTTACTGAGGTATCGGAACACTATTCTTAGGTTTTCCAGGCGTCCATATACTGCAGCAGTTATCTGGTTGATGTGATCCTCAGGAAATATGCTCGGTATTATACTCACCCCAAGATCCTTTTCCTTGAGTGAGGGTTGCAGTCTCTCTCCACCTAGCCTATACTCTATCTGCGGTCTTCTTTGCCCTTCCCCGATCTTCATGACTTTGCGTTTGGCGGGGTTTAATTCAAGGAGCCAGTTGCTGGACCTTGCTTCCAGCCTGTCCAAGTCTCTTTGTAGTACTACCTGATCCTCATCCGATTTAATTCTCCTCATTAACTCCATATCATCTGCAAACAGGGACAATTACGAGTCTATCCCTTCCGTCATGTCATTCACATATACCAAAAATAGCACTGATTCTAGAACTGACCCCTATAGAACCCCGCTTGTCACAGTCGCCCACTCTGACATCTCATCACGTACCATGACTCGTTGTCGCCTCCCTGTCAGGTATTCTCTGATCCATTGCAGTGCCCTCCGTGTTATGTGTGTCTGATCCTCAAGCTTTTGCACCAATCTCTTGTGAGGAACTGTGTGGAAGGCCTTCTTGTAGTCCAAGAAAATTCAATTTACCCATCCCTCTCTCTTGTATTCTACTTCCGTTACCTTGTCATAAAACTCCAGTAGGTTTGTGACACAGGATTTTCCTTCCCTGAATCTGTGCTGGTTGTCGTTTATAAGCTGGTTCCGTTCTAGGTGTTCCACCACTCTCCTCCTGATAATCATCTCCATGACTTTGCATACCATACACGTCAGTGACACTGGTATGTAATTTAGTACCTTTTGTCGGTCTCCTTTCTTAAAAATGGGGACTACATTTGCCGTATTCCATACCTCAGGTAGTTGTCCAGTTTCAGTAGATATGTTGAAAATTGTTGTTAGTTGCACACACACTCCTCCTGATGTGGTTATACAACAGCTTCGGGTCAGACCTGACTTTCGATCCTATGTAGTTTTCGTACTGCCGCTGAGCCTCTCTCCTTTTCTCTGCATACTCATTTCTGGTTCTTTGACTAATCTTTTTTTTTTCCTGGGTCCTTTGTCTTCTGTATTTTCCCAGTTCACTAGCCCACTTAGTTTTTGCCCCTCTACACCTTTGGGTAAACCAAGGGTTCGTTCTGGTCTTCCCATTATTTTTGTTTCCCTTGGGAACAAACCTTTCCTCTGCCTCCTTGCATTTTGTTGTAACATAGTCCATCATTTCGTTTGCTGATTTTCCTACGAATTTTCTTTCCCTGTGAACCTCCTGCAGGAAGTTCCTCATGCCTATGTAGTCCCCCCTTTTGTAGTTTGGCTTTTCTCATCCTACTCTCTCCACTTATAACTATATTATGTATTCAAAGCTCAGAGAATATCACATATGAAAGGTCCGAGGGACCTTTCATATGTGATATCCTGGTTGTGGTTACTGGTTGTGGTTACTTAATAGAATATTGCGAATATAGAACTCGTTTCCACTTGTGAAACTGTGACACAGGGATGGACCTGACTGCCATCTCATTTTCATTATCCTAAGACTGTGGTAGTACATATTCCATTTAAAAAACTGGATCACCACTAATAATTGTAACCTTAAGATAATTTCTTATTACATACTTGAACTGTTTAGTTCGCTAATGTGTTTTGTTGCAAGGAAGACCTGCTCCTGCAGGTCATCATGAAAGCAATGAGGATTCCATGAAGAATCTGGTACTGATTTTAATCAAAATTTTAATTCAGCCAGGGAAGATTAGAAGACAAATTCATTTAGGCCATGCAATTTTTTCCGAAGATTCAATTCTTAATATTTCTTATATAAACTCTTCTCCAGACCGAGGGACTGACCACCTCAAATACTTTTTCTCATCTATATCTCACTACTACACCTGCTCTCTCTCTATTTGACTGAAGAAACCTACTGTGTAGGCGAAACTTTTCAACAGTAAAGATACCCAACTGTTGCACATGTCTCAATCTTCAGCTTATGTTGAAAATGCTATAAAATACCATTTCCAACGTAAGTTAAATGCTGCAGTCATTTTGAAGGTGTCTCCTCATCTCTCAGTGCAGACCGTCCTCTTAATTTAAGACAGTTGAAAATACGATGTGAACACAAAGACTGATGGTTGGTTTCGTGGTGTATGAATTATTGACCTCTATTATATCCATTGTTTTCTTTTTCTCTCAATCGGAACATATTTTTAGACGAGATATTCTTAGTATTTACATGATTAAAGTTATAACTGCTTAATTTAATCTATAAACTAAGGAGGAAAAGCAGTGCAAGCTTTTATTGCGTCAACGTTTCGCTCTTTGTTGAGTATCGATATTGCTGATTGATTGACTTGATAAAGCTCTATACGCAACGATACTTTATCACTTTAAAAGCTGGTGCTGCACTGTGGCGGTCAGTATCGAGTTTAGTTACTCGGAGGAGTTCGCTAATAATTTATATTTTAAAGCGTTCAATATTAAGTGGATTTTGCAACAGAGTTTTATTTTGTGCAAATTGTCCCCCAGAAAATACTTTTCTGTTTTTTTTATGTTAATTTGATTCGGTTATGTAGTAGTATTACATAGGGTTAGAATATATTGGTAAATATTAAGTTGGGTTAGGTTACGTTGGGTTAATTTACTTTAAGTTAGGTTAAGTTAGGTAAGGTATGGTTAGAATATATTGATCAATATTGAGTTAAATTAGTTTAGCTTAACTTAAGTAAGGTATGGTAAGATTAGAATATATTGGTCAATAAAGAGCTGGGTTAGGTTACTTTAGGTACGTTATGGTTAGATTGTATTGATCAGTATTGTACTAAGTTAATTTACTTTATGTCAGGTTAAGTTTGGTATAGTAAGGTTAGAATATTTTGGTCAATACTGAATTAGGTTAGGATACTTTGGATTTGGTTTTGTTTTAGATTTGGGTTCGTTTGATTTAGTTGGGTTAGGTTAGGTTGGATTACATAATGTAACAGCTAATATCTATTTCAGGTATCCCAACCTAACTTAACCAAACAGCCTAACCCTTCCAGACAAAACAAACACTATACAACCTAACCTTATATTGAACACTGTACACTAACCTAGTGATATCTGATGTAACGTAACCGAACCAATCCAAGCCCATCCGAACTTAGCCCAACCTATCATGAAAATATTCTTTTTTTGCATAATTTGTCCATAATAAAACTATATTTCAAAATCCCCTAATTATTGTACACTTTACACTGTCGTTTTCACTGATCTCCGCCAAACACTAAACTCGAAATTGACCCCGGTGTTTTTTCTTTATATATGTCTAATTTAATCTAATGTAAATCAACGAAGATAGAGAAATAGGCTCAAGGCTTTAGCGGTATAGGAAAACCCAATGCTTCGCTTCAGGAGGAGAGCTGCAGTATAACCTAGTTCCTAGCCTGATGACTGCCTCCTTATTGGAGATAGTAATTCATAGCAGAACGGGGTCACTCTGCACCAGCCGTTCATGCAGCCGTTCTTGCAGTCACTTGATGACACGAATAAAATGTTTACCACAAAGAATGCATGTTTTTCGTGGTAAATTGTATTTATTGATATCTTATTATTGGCAATTGCTCTGAGGGATCATCACGGATGTGTAATATATTCAGTACAGTAGAACCTCTGGTCACGAACGGTTCCGAACACAAACACATCGATTCACGACCAAAAAATTCGCCTATTTTTTTGCATCTGGTCACGAACACATAATCGGGTGCCGAACAAACACAGCCACGCCAATTTTCACATTCTGCGCCAATATTTTTGCATGCTCCAATTTTCTAATCAGTTGTTTGTGTACAGCTAAGACCCTCACTTTGCATTCGGTCTCGGTCAGATGTGCGTTCATTTGTTGTGAACTCGAAGATAAGGGATAAAGTACCATCCTCTTATCCCCTCCTGGGAACTTGTATTAGAGAAAACGTAGTGTAGTACAGTGTTGTGATATACACTCGTAACGCACCATAAAAACTAAGTAAGTTTATTCAGGTATACATAAATACAGTTACATAGATCATCATACATAGCAGTATATGTGTAGAGAACCTAGGATAACCCCCCAGAAAAGTCAGAGTGACTTATTTTCTCGATTTATTTTCGGAGAGCGCCCGTTTTCGATGATTTTCTCGGAAGTAAGTTATTCATAAATTACTGTAATTACGATCGTGATAAATTCGAATTAGCAATGTTTTATCAGAAGGTAGTGCACAAACAACTTTTCGTAATGCCAATACCCGGCTAGGGCTTGACATATGATTTTTGGTAAATATTTTTTTTTTCTCAGTTGTTTATTGGATTATTTTATTGAAACTTGGGCAATGTATGATGGAAAGATGCTTCTTAACGTACATGTAAAATGAAAGAAATCGGACGATAAATAACGGAACACAAATAACCCGCACATAGAAGAGAGGACCTTACGACGACGTTTCGGCACGACTTGGACCATTTACAAAGTCGCACTAACGAAAAGGAGAGCAGGATGGGTATATATAGGTAGGAGGTGGTAAGCTCCTCTCTTCTATGTGCGGGTTATTTGTGTATCGTTCCAGTCACGGTATTGTGCTCTTTTTTTTTTGTTATTGATAAACAACGGAGTTCGCTTCTCGGCCATTTAGACTCAAAAAAAAAAAAACAACTGTTTATAGTGAACGGTTCATAAGGGTCTAGAACAGACTCGTGCAATGTTAGTTTTCTCTGTTGTTCAAGATTTACTCAGTGTTATTCAAGGTTTTACATTTAGTTTACTATTACACTGTGCATTCTATGGTATAACTAAAAATTTTTGTGCTTAAAACTCTTAGGGCACTGTACTTCCCATCTCCAGGAATGAAGTCCGGCCTGCCGGTTTCCCTGAATCCCTTCATAAATGTTACTTTGCTCACACTCCAACAGCATGTCAAGTCCTATCTAACACGCTCACGCACGCTTCCTGGAAGTCCAAGCCATTCGAATGTTAACAATGATTTTTTTATAAGAATGAAATACCTCGGAGTTAAAATTTTTTATTAGATATTCGATATAAATATAATTCACTATATGAAAGTTAACTAACTGAATAAACGCTAGTATTTACTATATAAATTATAATTATGACCAATAACTCTTAGCATATATTATTTTCTTCATTACTCAATATTCCCTTCCAGATCCACGAAACTGGAACCACCATCCTCCTGCGCAGGACGATAAATCTTACCAACAAGCAGAGTAGACAAACATTTGTCGCAGAAAGTTTTTATTACATAAAACATTTCACTCTTTCTTAGAAACAGCGTTCGTTCCTTATCACAAACGTCGCTTTGCTCTTTATTTAAGAAAATGCTCAGTATTATGGACAACGCTTCGCTCTTTGGCCAAAACTTGTTTGCCTCCCATTGCTCAGTCTCTGAATGGCCCCTATGGGTTCAGCGCTTGCTCATGAATATCTGAATGGTATTAATTCAGACATTATTCAATGTGGTATGTTTAGTTATAATTACAAACAACTATTAGGCAGAACTCGGACAATATTTTACATGTTTCAATACATACAGCCTATGTACATCTTGGAATAGGTATTTCTCCTCCAATTTTTTATTTTTGGAAATATTAAAGAAAATTGGTTAGATTAAGTTGAGTTCGGTTAGGTTAGAATTGGCCTTTTTAAGTTACTGTGGAAAATTGCATTTATCTGAATGTAACTCATTATGTACGTAACAGTAAATGATAACAAAGATAATTATTATTTATCAAAGTTACATAGACAAGTAGGAATTTGGGACACCTAGGTCGCCGCAAAAATGTCCCCCTTCGATACCTACAACTGTCATATCCACAAGTTGCTCTAGACCTATTAATTACAAATGAAATATGTATCACCAGGAATTCTGGTAAATATATAAATTTGTGGACTGTATATTAAAATTAATAATTGATTATATATATACAATTTACATAACAGAAGGAGAATATATCTTAATATCACTCGCCAATTTGACTGGAGATTAAGGTGTATCATACTCAGAAAACCTCACTGTCTATACATGAAAATAACACTGGCCAGAGTTAAACATTAACAGACTTATCTGAGGTTCCTGGAGCTGTCTTGTCCAGTCGCCTGATATCTCAAGTTATGCAGGAATGCACATCCAACAATTTCGGCTCCTATTTGAGAGGTGTCAGCCCAATTTTACCTCTAGAGCACGAAAATTCTTCCCAATATTCACTAACGTTTGTTACTCAATTCAAACAACAATGGCGAGTCTCTTCTGCGCAGGCGCAGGCTTCCCATTTTTTATGACAAATTTTTATTAAATACAGTATGTTACACTAATTTACATAAAAAATACACTGTATTTTTTCTGGAAAATACATTATTTTCCACAGTTACTATTACAATGCTAATTGACTGGCTACTATCACTACTATTACTACTACAGCAACAACGATTACTACTACTGCTACTACCACCACTACAACTACTACTGTTACTACCAATACCACACTACTATTATTACGACTACTACCACTACTATTACTGCTACTACTAATAATAATAATGATAAAAGAATAATAATAATAATCGTAAATGTCTTAAGAATGCATACTTTATATTTAATATGGAAACTAATGATAAGTAAATTCAACACTGAAAACTGAATATTAAATTTAGCACGATAAGCTTGTGGTATTGTTGCTGAGGCAGGAGTTGTTACTGAACTCACAACTATACTTGAGGTTGTTGGACAAAACTGAGGGAATTATTTTTTTCGGGAGAGTGTTATATTCTCAGAGAAGAGTGTCATACTCTCAGAGAAGAGTATTATACTCTCAGAGACGAGTGTTATACTCTCAGAGAAGAGTGTTATACTCTCAGAGAAGAGTGTTATACTCTCAGAGAAGAGTGTTATACTCTCAGAGGAAGGGTGTTATACTGTCAGGTGAGTGTTATACTATCACGGGTGGGAGTGATTTTAAAAGAGCAATTATATGAATATATTAAAATATAATTAAATATAAATTCTGATCAGCCTCTTTAGAGTATATTCAGATAAGTCTTCTGTATTACTTTTGCTTTCCGCACTGCTCCCCCAGACTTACTATTTTTGTATTCTTGTGTGATAATTCCTTAATTTTCATCAAGTATTCGCTTGTGTTCAGTGTATTTAAGATATGACTATATGATCATACTGACTCAGTGTCATGTCTGAGCGACAAGACACTGAGTCAAACACTTCTTATTAATCTGACTCACTCGTAATTTTTTAAATGATCCCTCTTAGTCCCTTAACGAACTCTAAATTCTGACATATCGTAGCCTGTTTGCGCAGAAAAATACCTTCTTTTAACCTGTGTTTTGAATGTTTTTTCAGCAAGAATTCAGTGAACAATTTATCATTGCCAGTTAACTGATTCATTTATGATTGACTTTTTTTATTTATTTATCTGTATTGTTTACTTAGTACATTATTCGACTGTTTTCACTTGCATTGTATAACTTGCTCATCACTGTTAATGCTGTGTGAGGTCGACCAGCCGTAGAAGAGCCAAGCTGTCAGTAATATAATATAATGTACTTGTGCATGTATCGTCCATTAGTAACAGTCAAGAATGCATTTAATAATGTGTGACTCATATAGCCGCTGGGCATCAGTGCTTGAGAGCTTGATCAGGTCAGGTCAGACCTGGGAGCTGATGCATGCGAAAGTACCGGACTGCTCTCTCTCTCTCTCCAGCCATGATCTCCTGTACAATAAACTACATAGGGGGAGGGGGGAAGACAGTGTTACGTTATCAGAGGGGAGTGTTATACTATTAGGGGAGGGTGTTATCTCATTTCAGGTGAGGATTGAAGGATAGATGGGCAATGTGGTTGAAGATGTATGGGGTAGGTTTAAGAATCTAGTGTTAAGAGTGTTCAACAGAAGTTTGTAGTTACATGAAAGTGGGTGCAGGAGGGAGGAAGAGTGATTGGTAGAATGATGTGGTAAAGAGAGTAGGAAGAAAGAAAAAGTTAGCATACGAGAGGTTTTTACAAAGTAGGAATATAAGAAGAAAAAATAGAAAGGGTAAGAGAGTGGTGAAGGAATATAAAAACAGAGCAAATGAGAGAGTGGGTGAGATGTTATCAACAAATTTTGCTGAAAATAAGAAAAAGTTTTGGAGTGAGATTAATAAGCTGAGAAAGCCTAGGGAACGAATGGATTTGATAGATAAAATTAGGAGAGGAGAGTTATTAAATGGAGAGTTAGAGGTATCAGGAAGATGGAGGGAAAATTTTGAGGAATTGTTAAAAGTTGAAGAACATAGAGTAGCTGTGAGTTTGTGTAGAGGGCTAGGAGGAATAACATTTTGTAGGAGTGAGGAAGAGCCAGTTGTGAGTGTGGGGGAAGTTCGTGAGGCTGTGGGTAGAATGAAAGGGGGTAAGCCAGCTGGGATTGATGGTATAAAGATAGAAATGTTAAAAGCAGGTGAGGATATAGTTTTTGATTGTTCATTTCTTTTATTTAATAAATGTATGGAAGAGGGCAAGGTACCTAGGGGTTGGCATAGAGCATGTATAGTTCCTCTGTATGAAGGGAAAGGGGACAAGAGTGTAAAAATTATTGGGGAATAAGTCTGGTAAAGTGTATGCTAGAGTTATTATTGAAAAAAATAAGAGTAAGACGGAGAGCAGGATAGCAGATGAACAAGGAGGGTTTACGAAGTGAAGGGGTGAATAGAGCAAGTGTTCACAGTAAAACATACAGGTGAACAGAATTTAGAAAAGGGTAAAAAGGCTTTTGTGGAATTTATGGATTTCGAAAAGGCGTATGCTAGGGTGGATGGGGGGAGGGCGCAATGTGGCAAATGTCGCAAATGGAATGGGAGGTAGGTTACTGAAACCAGTAAGGAGTTTTTAGGAGGATAAAGAAAACAGCGGGGCAGGGGATAGTACGGGGGTAGAGGGTAGCAAGAGATACAAGTAGAAAGGGCTGAAAGTATCAGAATTTGTGAAGTAAGTCAGTCGTTGTCAAAAAGTCAATGAGAGAGTCCGGATGAAAGGTGGGTCCATCAGCGAG
>NC_091293.1:54083684-54098684 GCF_038502225.1 Cherax quadricarinatus
GTAATTGTCGAAATTATTATTATTATTGTTATTATTATTATTATATTAAAACAATAGCTATAAGTATTATTATTATTAATAATAAAATAATAATAATAATAATATTATTATTATTATTATTATTATTATAATTGTTATTATTATTATTATTACTATTATAATTGTTATTATTATTATTGTAATAATTATTATTATTATTATTGTAATAATTATTATTATTATTATTATTATTATTATTATTATAATTGCTATTATTGTTATTATTATTCCTAAACTATCACCGTTCTCTCCTCTCCTTCTCTTCTCTCCCACTCACATTTACTGCTAAATTTCCCCACCTCCAGCAGCAACAGCCTGGTTGATCAGGCTCTGATCCACCAGGAGGCCTGGTCACAGACCGGGCCGCGGGGGCGTTGACCCCCGGAACTCTCTCCAGGTAAACTCCAGGTAAACCTCCCTAATCACTCTTCTTAATCCCCTTTCCCAATTCTCCTCCCGTTCCCCACTGCCCATCCTCACTTCTCACTCTCCCACGCGCTCACGCCAGAGGGGACGAATGCGTAACTAAAAAAATTTTGACTCAGTTTTGTTTGTTGTTCTAATCCTCCTCCTCATTCTTCTTGTTGTTGTTGTTGTTCTTCTTCATCATCATCTTCTTCTTCTTCTTCTTCTCCTCCTCCTCCTCCTCCTCCTCCTCCTCCTCTTCTTCTTCTCCTCCTCCTCCTCTTCTTCTAATCTTCGTACTTCATCTGGACATAACGACGGCTGCATGAACCAAACCTTGTTTGGCAACTTTTTTATGTACCGTCTCTGAGACGTTAAACGTATGTGTGTGTGTGTGTGTGTGTGTGTGTGTGTGTGTGTGTGTGTGTGTGTGTGTGTGTGTGTGTGTGTGTGTGTGTGTGTGTGTGTGTGTGTGTGTGTGTGTGTGTACGTATGTGTGTGTGTGTGTGTGTGTGTGTGTGTGTGTGTGTGTGTGTGTGTGTGTGTGTGTGTGTGTACTATGTGTGTGTGTGTGTAAGATGTGTGTGTGTGTGTGTGTGTGTGTGTGTGTGTATGTGTGTGTGTGTGTGTGTGTGTGTGTATGTGTGTGTGTACGTATGTGTGTGTGTGTGTGTACTCACCTAGTTGTACTCACCTAGTTGAGGTTGCGGGGGTCGAGTCCGAGCTCCTGGCCCCGCCTCTTCACTGATCGCTACTAGGTCACTCTCCCTGAGCCGTGAGCTTTATCATACCTCTGCTTAAAGCTATGTATGGATCCTGCCTCCACTACATCGCTTCCCAAACTGTTCCACTTACTGACTACTCTGTGGCTGAAGAAATACTTCCTAACATCCCTGTGATTCATCTGTGTCTTCAGCTTCCAACTGTGTCCCCTTGTTACTGTGTCCAATCTCTGGAACATCCTGTCTTTGTCCACCTTGTCAATTCCTCTCAGTATTTTGTATGTCGTTATCATGTCCCCCCTATCTCTCCTGTCCTCCAGTGTCGTCAGGTTGATTTCCCTTAACCTCTCCTCGTAGGACATACCTCTTAGCTCTGGGACTAGTCTTGTTGCAAACCTTTGCACTTTCTATAGTTTCTTCACGTGCTTGGCTAGGTGTGGGTTCCAAACTGGTGCCGCATACTCCAATATGGGCCTAACATACACGGTGTACAGGGTCCTGAATGATTCCTTATTAAGATGTCGGAATGCTGTTCTGAGGTTTGCTAGGCGCCCATATGCTGCAGCAGTTATTTGGTTGATGTGCGCTTCAGGAGATGTGCCTGGTGTTATACTCACCCCAAGATCTTTTTCCTTGAGTGAGGTTTGTAGTCTCTGACCCCCTAGACTGTACTCCGTCTGCGGCCTTCTTTGCCCTTCCCCAATCTTCATGACTTTGCACTTGGTGGGATTGAACTCCAGGAGCCAATTGCTGGACCAGGTCTGCAGCCTGTCCAGATCCCTTTGTAGTTCTGCCTGGTCTTCGATCGAGTGAATTCTTCTCATCAACTTCACGTCATCTGCAAACAGGGACACCTCAGAGTCTATTCCTTCCGTCATGTCGTTCACAAATACCAGAAACAGCACTGGTCCTAGGACTGACCCCTGCGGGACCCCGCTGGTCACATGTGCCCACTCTGACACCTCACCACGTACCATGACTCGCTGCTGTCTTCCTGACAAGTATTCCCTGATCCATTGTAGTGCCTTCCCTGTTATCCCTGCTTGGTCCTCCAGTTTTTGCACCAATCTCTTGTGTGGAACTGTGTCAAACGCCTTCTTGCAGTCCAAGAAAATGCAATCCACCCACCCCTCTCTCTCTTGTCTTACTGCTGTCACCATGTCATTGAACTCCAGTAGGTTTGTGACACAGGATTTCCCGTCCCTGAAACCATGTTGGCTGCTGTTGATGAGATCATTCCTTTCTAGGTGTTCCACCACTCTTCTCCTGATAATCTTCTCCATGATTTTGTATACTATACATGTCAGTGACACTGGTCTGTAGTTTAATGCTTCATGTCTGTCTCCTTTTTTAAAGATTGGGACTACATTTGCTGTCTTCCATGCCTCAGGCAATCTCCCTGTTTCGATAGAAGTATTGAATATTGTTGTTAGGGGTACACATAGCGCCTCTGCTCCCTCTCTCAATACCCATGGGGAGATGTTATCTGGCCCCATTGCCTTTGAGGTATCTAGCTCACTCAGAAGCCTCTTCACTTCTTCCTCGGTTGTGTGCACTGTGTCCAGCACTTGGTGGTGTGCCCCACCTCTCCGTCTTTCTGGAGTCCCTTCTGTCTCCTCTGTGAACACTTCTTTGAATCTCTTGTTGAGTTCTTCACATACTTCACGGTCATTTCTTGTTGTCTCTCCTCCTTCCTTCCTTAGCCTGATTTCCTGGTCCTTGACTGTTGTTTTCCTCCTGATGTGGCTGTACAACAGTTTCGGGTCAGATTTGGCTTTCGCTGCTATGTCATTTTCATATTGTCTTTGGGCCTCCCTTCTTATCTGTGCATATTCGTTTCTGGCTCTACGACTGTTCTCCTTATTCTCCTGGGTCCTTTGCCTTCTATATTTCTTCCATTCCCTAGCACACTTGGTTTTTGCCTCCCTGCACCTTTGGGTAAACCATGGGCTCATCCTGGCTTTTTCATTAATCCTGTTACCCTTGGGTACAAACCTCTCCTCAGCCTCCTTGCATTTTGTTGCTACATATTCCATCATCTCATTAACTGGCTTCCCTGCCAGTTCTCTGTCCCACTGAACCCCGTTCAGGTAGTTCCTCATTCCTGTGTAGTCCCCTTTCTTGTAGTTTGGCTTCATTCGTCCTGGCCTTCCTGCTTCTCCCTCCACTTGTAGCTCTACTGTGTATTCGAAGCTTAAAACCACATGGTCACTGGCCCCAAGGGGTCTTTCATATGTGATGTCCTCGATATCTGCACTACTCAAGGTGAATACTAAGTCCAGCCTTGCTGGTTCATCCTCTCCTCTCTCTCTTGTAGTGTCCCTTACGTGTTGGCACATGAAGTTTTCCAGTACCACCTCCATCATCTTAGCCCTCCATGTATCTTGGCCCCCATGTGGGTCCAAGTTCTCCCAATCGATCTCCTTGTGGTTAAAGTCACCCATGATCAGGAGCTTTGCCCTGCATGCATGAGCTCTTCTGGCCACTCTAGCCAGTGTTTCAACCATCGCTCTATTGCTCTCGTCGTACTCTTGCCTTGGCCTCCTGCTGTTCTGTGGTGGGTTATACATCACTGCTACTGTGTGTGAGTGTGTGTGTGTGTGTGTGTGTGTGTGTGTGTGTGTGTGTGTGTGTGTGTGTGTGTGTGTGTGTGTACGTATGTGTGTGTGTGTGTGTGTGTGTGTGTGTGTGTGTGTGTGTGTGTGTATGTGTGTGTGTGTGTGTGTGTGTGTGTGTGTGTGTGTGTGTGTGTGTGTGTGTGTGTGTGTGTGTGTGTGTGTGTGTGTGTGTGTGTGTGTGTGTGTGTGTGTGTGTGTGTGTGTGTGTGTGTGTATGTGTGTGTGTGTGTGTGTGTGTGTGTGTGTGTGTGTGTGTGTGTGAGTGTGTTCGCCATGTTTTTTCCTCCCTATTTAATCTCACTATAAATTACGGAACGTGTGAAGTTTGATCCCAAGGCTAGTGACTCTTAAAACACAGGTTAGTGTGCTAGCGCACAGGCCAGTGTGGTAGCCCACAGGCCAGTGTGCTATCGCACAGGCCAGTGTGCTAGCGCACAGGCCAGTGTGCTAGCGCACAGGCCAGTGTGCTAGCGCACAGGCCAGTGTGCTAGCGCACAGGCCAGTGATTTTTCGGGCTCCTTCACCCTGGGTTCACACTTAGGCATTCCGTAATTTGTTTGCAATCTTGTTATGACGATTTCACGAGGCATAATTTGTCTATATCAGACACTATCTCCTGGATATCATAGCAACAGTCTGCCTTCTTAGGCTGTTATTTCTATGCAATCACAGCCTTTTATCATCCTTTTTACAGTATAAAAATAAATGTCTTTTCATCACTTTATGTTCTCATGTGTGTTCTTCTTGTCTCCCCTCTTCCTCACATCCAACAAAAAGGTTATGAACGACACAGATCATCGCTAATGAGCATGACTACAAAATTAGCAGAAAAAAAACTTATGTTATCACAATGTTTTATTTTCGACAGCACTTTACTTAAAGGATTGTGGTCAAACACAGAGGTCATGTTTACTGATTCCCGCCGTCGCAACTCTCAGAATTATTTATCCGCGAATCATTTGTTTTAGAAAACATATTTTTGGAGTTTTTCTAGCTGATCATTTTTTCAGATGCTCTCGCAAGCGTTGCTTTACAATCAAACTTTATTTTACACACAACATTTGACATATAAACTGTTGGTGTAATTTTATACCTGAAGAAATAACCTTTTTTAAAGTACAAGGGAGGGAGAAAGGAGTACCTTGACACAGGTGAAAGACTTGTGTTCTATACCTTGGATCAACGCTGATTACATTCAGCTCGCCAGTCTCTGTATGACTCCTACATGTTTAGCGCTTCCCATTGTATTTAATAGTAATATTAAACTATACAAGAAGCGAATATATTAAATATATAAGTAAAAAATTGCTGGAAAAAAGACGAGCATCCGACATAAACACATAAGCAAAAAACACACGAAAAGAATCAGCAACAATGGACAAACACAGGATGTCGACACTAGAGCAGCAAGTGAAGACGTCGACACTAGAGCAGCAAGTGAAGACGTCGACACTAGAGCAGCAAGTGAAGACGTCGACATTACAGCAACAGATGAAGACGTCGACAATTGAGCAGCAGGTGAACACATCGAGATTACAGCAACTTTACAGCAAAGTTACAGGTAAAAACATGGACGTGGAGGGTGAAGAGTAGCAGGTGACCACTTTGTTCACAACAGAGGAAAAGGTTAGGACGTAGCTTACAGCAGCCGAACAGGTAAAAATGAAGACGCCTAAGTCGGAAGAACAGATAAAAACGGCGTATACTACAGAGGAAGAGGAAAGGGCGTCGATATTAACAACAACTGTAGAGGTCGCCTACAACAGAAGAATGGATGAAAACGTTTGCAACTGCAGGAAAGGTGAAAACTTAGAAAACAGCAGAGGAACAAGTGAAGATATTATCTAAAATAGAGAAACAAGTGAGGACGATTTCTAAAGCAGGTGAAAATATTTTCGATAACAGGTAAAGACGTCTTCCAGACGTGAAGACGACCTCTACAACAAATAAATATGTCGTCTGCGATAGAGAAAGACGTTGTTGACAATAGGTCGTGGCACCATTATGGAGAGATGGCTGCGATATTTCTTTGCATATACATTTGCTTGTTTCCACGGAGCGCCTAGAGTGTATTATCGCTCATGAGGCCAGATTAACAAGAGGAGAATGAAATAGCTGGAAGTCATGCTTGAGGACCACTGTTGTTTCCGGCGTAAGGAGAAACATGGCTTGCTCTCCTGCAGGCTGCCTAACATTATAAAACATCTGTAACTGAATGGTTTAAAGAGTCAGATGTTAGACTGTCAGCTATTTACAATCTTGGAGAAGTGGCAGGCCTGGGCTCAAGTTCCTCTGGCTACGGTATTTCACTGAGAGACGAAGAATGAAATCTGATACTTGAGAGACATTTGACCAGGAGAGTAAGGTGCCTGAATGATGGTTCAGTATATTAAAAACTTCCTGACTTAAAATTCCGAAAAGTACTCACATTATATCTAATTCTACAATTAGAACAATTCAACTGATACGCTATATTTAAACACAAAGGAATAGTGACAGGATCTTTAAAACTAAAGCGGCTGTATGTTTTGAGTCAGTGCTCGGCGTTAAGATATGGCATTCCTGAGGGCTAGGTGAGTATAATACCGAGTACATCGTCAGAAGCACACATAACTGCTGCGGCATATGGGCGCCTGGCAAACCTGAGAATAGCGTTCCGGTACCTCAGTAAGGAATCGTTCCAGACTTTATACACGGTGTAATTCAGCCCCATACTGGAGTACGCAGCACCAGTTTGGAACCTACACCTGGTCAAACACGTCAAGAAATTAGAGAAAGTGCAAAGGTTTGCACCAAGGCTGGTTCCAGAGCTAAGGGGAATGTCCAATGAAGAAAGGTTAAGGGAAATCGGTCTGACGACACTGGACGACAGGAGGGTCAGGGGAGACATGATAACGATATACAAGGTAGACAGAGACAGGTTGTTCCAGAGATGAGACACAGAAACAAGTGGTCACAATTGAAAGCTGAAGACTCAGATGAATCAAAGGGATGTTAGGAAGTATTTCTTCAGCCACAGAGTTGTCAGGAAGTGGAACAGTCTGGCAAGCAATGTAGTGGAGGAAGGAACTATACATAGTTTTAAGACGAGGTATGATAAAGCTCATGGAGCAGGGAGAGGGAGGACCCAGTAGCGGTCAGTGAAGTGGCGGGGCCAGGAGCTGAGTCTTGACCCCTGCAACCACAATTAGGTGAATTAGGTGAGTACACACACACACACACACACACACACACACACACACACACACACACACACAGATGAGTCAAAGGAATGTTAGGAAGTATTTCTTCAGTCACAGAGTTGTCAGGCAGTGGAAAAGCCTAGAAAGTGATGTAGTGGAGGAGGGAACCATACATAGTTTTAAGACAAGGTATGATAAAGCTCATGGGGCAGGGAGAGAGAGGACCCAGTAGCAACCAGTGAAGAGGCGGGGCCAGGAGCTCACTAGTTCACTAGCAGAAGAAAGAAGGTAATCAGTAAGAGAGTATGTCCCTTTCAAATCCTAGTGAACTACACCTCAACTTCCGACAATATATAAGTCTCGATACTGCTGCTTAAACTTCACACTGTTCCAGACTATGGAGCAAAACTCTTCACCAGGCTGAGGGACTGACCACCTCAAAGCTAAGTCTTCAAGGGTGATGGACGGATAACATCGTCTTCACATCTCTACTGCTTCTGCTACACTCTTTAGTACTCGACTGAAGAAGCCTACTGTGTGGGAGAAACTTTTCGAATAAAGATACCTAACTGGTGCATATGTGTCTTACTTATGAAGGTTATATAAGTTTTCTAATGTTCTTTTGGTACAAAATTATTATTTTTTTTCATTAAAATAAATTAAAAAGTATATCTTTAAATGTATAATAGAAAATTTTGGAAAGCACTTAATTTTAAATGAGTTCTTACTAGTTGACCAATTTTACCTATTTGGTTATACGTATATATATATATATATATATATATATATATATATATATATATATATATATATATATATATATATATATATATATATATATATATATATATATATATATATATATATATATATATATATATATATATATATATATATATATACATATATATACATATATATATATATATATATATATATATATATATATATATATATATATATATATATATATATATATATATATATATATATATGTAGTAATTTGGAGCCGAAAAAATCGTTATTTATATAAATAGGGAATAAATTTATTCTAAATATATTTGCCAGGGTTACGAGACAATAATATGAAATATTAAATTTTTCATTATTTGGGTTATTGCTGTTCTGACAGCTGGTAGTGCAAACATATCTGGTATCATTTTTTGAAGCGTTTTCATATTACATTAACTGTTGTATAAATATGATTTTTTTCGTATTTAAAATACTTAAAATAATTTTATTAATAATTAAAATAATAATATAATAATAATACTAATAATTATTATTATTATAAGACGAATAAGAATAATACTGATAATAATAATATAGGAAGGGAAATTTCAAGAGTGTGTTGAGCGTGATTCCAGTAACATTACTGGATTCCCATTTCAGGGGGTAAAATGACCCTCGATAATACCCAGTGATGGTAGGAGAGGAAAAGATGTAGAGAAGAAGGCGGTATGATTCAGAAAAAAAATGAAGTTTAGAAAATTGGAGAGATAGACAGATAGAGAGTTAGATATATAGATAGAAACAGAGGGATAAATAAGTAGATACATAGATAGATATAGTTTGATTAATAAATAGATTTAGATAGAAAGAAAAAGATATATAATTAAATTATTAGAAATATGGACAGATATATAGATAAGTAGATAGAAAGATAGACAAATAGATAGATAGACAAATAAATAGATAGACAAATAGATAAATATGCAGACAAATAGATAGACAGAGAAGTAGATAACTTGGCCAGTGCTGACAAGATGATGACAGTATGATGACAGATTAAGTTCATCAGAAGGAACACAGTAACAGTATAGTAATCTCATCTGGTCAATTATGTGAGAAAACTCATGAAACGTAGATATATTTCAGTCGCTGCGCGATCCGAGAAAAGTAATCCCCGTATACCATTAACCTGTTACATCTCCACGAGCACGGTATATAGTAGAGGCTGATAATGCAGTTAAATATTAGTGTTGAAGGGGTGAAGGGACTCAGTAGAGGCATTCATAAGTTATCACGTAAAAATAAATATCAAAATTTTGACGGTCAAAATGGCAGCTCAGATCTAATTCAAGTATTTTCAAAGAGACCAGTGTACTATAATGCACAAATATAGTAAGATTGATGTTGCTCACAAGTTGCATTGTCACGTTATTAGCAGATGCAACGCACAGAAATAATCGCATGAAATTCAATATTTAATTTTTTCCCGAAATTAATTCAATCTTTTCTTAAAGTAAGAAAGACCAGCATTAAAGTAATTAAGCACAGTAAGTTAATAACTAAGTAAATAAGTATGTTTATGTAAACTTTGTTTACATAATAAAAAATAATTTGCAACGGTCTTGAAGTAAATTTAAGCAAGGATTGCCAAATAAAGTCAAGTCATATGTCCCGGTCATATGTAGCATCTTGCCTAGAAGCGGAGCGAGTAATGAATGGATGTATAGGTCAGTTGTTGTAAATTGCTGGCTAGACAGGTACTGCAAGGAATTTGCAATCCCATGCATTGATAACTGGGACAAATTTTATGACAAACGTGGTATGTATGCAAGGGATGAGGTACATCTTGCAGGGGCCGGAGTGGTTACAATAGCCAACTCGATTGAGGGGGCCATTTCTGACTTGTCTAGGACTATAAACTGATAGATTAGAGAGGTATGGGTATGTGTTGGAAAAAATCAGGCTGCAATACCAGGATATTACCAGGATACCTCAGGGATATGTTTAATAAACAATATTCAAAATAAAGTTGCATATAAAGGCAAAACAATTAGTCAACAAAGAGTGACAGAAGAGGGCAGGAAGTGACTAGCTCCCTTAAAGTTTACTATACTGACAGTAGGA
Source organism: Cherax quadricarinatus (assembly GCF_038502225.1). Taxonomy (NCBI): domain Eukaryota; kingdom Metazoa; phylum Arthropoda; class Malacostraca; order Decapoda; family Parastacidae; genus Cherax; species Cherax quadricarinatus. The sequence goes on from NC_091293.1 coordinate 54,093,507, forward strand.
GTCTAAGAAATAAGATAGATGAGCTAAAATTACTTGGATATGCAGGTAAGATAGAGAAATGCCTTCTCAATGCCACATACAAGGCTATAAACTATTCCACACTGATAGGATCAATGGGAAGGGTGGTGGAGTGGCGATGTATGTTAGAGATAATTTAAACTGTTGTGTTAAACAAGATATAAGATTGGACATAGAATCTGTTTGGTTACAGTTTCTTGAGAGTCGCGACAAATTAATTTTGGATGTGATTTATAGGTACTTCAAATCTTGATAGGGAGTACAGTAAGTTGATATGGGACGAGATTCATGAGGCATCTAGATATGAAAATGTCATGTTAATGGGAGATTTTAACTTTAGACAAACTGATCTCGATTCTAGTGATCTTCATGATACGATTCAAGATTGCTTTTTAAAACAGTTTATGACAGAAACAACTAGAGGAAACAATCTGCTTAACTTGGTTCTTGCCGGCAAGAAATCACTAAATAATCTTTAGGGTAATGATGAGTTTCACAAATCATTTAGTTTCAATATATCATGGAATTACCCAAATAAGTGCAGTCAAGTCTCTGTCCCAGACTTCCATTTCGCCAGTTTAATGGGACTGAGAAATTACCTGGGTGGGCTGAATTGGAATTACCTGACTATGGGTCACATAGGCGATGTTGGTTGTCACTATGACTTTTTCAGAGCATAGTTCCAGCTGCCCAGACAACTTATCTTCCAAGTAGGGAAATCAGATCAACCAAAAATGATCCCAAATGGGTAAACAAAAGAGAGGCATATATAAGTGTATCAAAGGAGGGGATGTGCAGTTAAGAAAGCAATATATTCAGTGAAAGAGAGAAATAAAAAAGGGAATAAGAAAAGCTAAAAGAAATTATGAGGCTAAAGTGACAAGGAATTCGAAGACTAACCCAAAAGGTTTCTTTCAGATATATAGAAGTAAGATTAGAGACAAGATAGGCCCACTTAAAAAGTAACTCAGCTCAGATCACTGACAGTGATAAGGAAATGTGTGAATTTTTTAACTCTTATTTCCTCTCAGTTTTTATGCAGGAGAATACTATCGCAATTCCAGAAATTATAAATTATGTAGATTAGGATAATAGCAAACTATGTATGATTAGGGTAACTAGTTACATGGTCTTCAGACAAATAGAGAAATTAAAGCCGAACTAATTCCCGGACCCTGATGAACTGTCTTTTCAGCATGTTACTAGTCTTTTCAGCATATCACTACAAACTGGCATAGCGCCAGACAAGTGGAAAATGGCAAATGTAATACCTATTTACAAAGCTTGCTTTCTTTCTTTACTTTCTTAAAATCTGATCAGAATAGCTGATTTTAGCGTGAGGAAAACGCCCATTTGATTTTTCTGGAAGTAACTGGAAAAAATGAAGCTTTACTTTTCATGCAATAATTTCTGAGTGTCACATCTGATTAGCATTAACCTTCCATGTGGATAACTTTATAATGCAACTTTTTAGCGGCTAAAGCTGTATATGCTTGTGCAATTTAGGATATTGGTCTCTTTGATCTCTTTGAAAGATTTGAAATATAATCGACCTGAGTATGACCTAATTTACCATTTTTTTAATTGAAGGTATTTGAATATTATTTACTTTGACCTTTGAATGCCTCTTCTGATTCCCTTCAAATCTTCATTGCAAATATTTACCAAGAGTATCAACTTACGTTACACTGCATTACTCCAGTCACATGAATTTAGGCACCAGGAACAGGGGGTTATGGAATAATAGAACACCTGTCACGGATAGTATAATGGACGAAATGTATCTAGTGTAACTAACTTCCATTCTACGTACAAATGCAAGTAAAGTTACCGATAGAAGAGAGACAAGGTTTCGAGCCTTGGTTATCGGGTTGGTAGAGGAGGTGAGGCTGTCATATAGCTGCCTTCCAGGGTTGGGGAAGTGGCTTTGTGGGTCGGGTGGGACGGTACGATGTAGGGTGTTGAGTGAGGGAAGGGCAGGGAGAAGGTGGAAATTTCATCCATGAAGGCGACGCAACACAATGACCTGACGGTACACAAGACAGGTACGATCAACCTATCTTATGCCAGGTCACGCCCGCTAGATGACCTCTTCTGCCTCTTCCTCTCTTCTCGTACCCTTACTTCCTCTCCCTCTCCTTCCACCTTTCATAGTCTTGCAAGTCCTCTTCTTCCTCCTTCCCTACTACTTTCTCACTCTCTTCCTCTTTCCACCCCTCCCCTTCTTCCCTTCCTACTCTCTCACTTCATCTCCCTGCCCTTCCCCTTTCCATTCTCTCACTTCCTCTTTCTCCTGTTTTCCCTTTCCATATATATATATATATATATATATATATATATATATATATATATATATATATATATATATATATATATATATATATATATATATATATATATATATATATATATATCGTGCCAAATAGGTAAAAGCTGGTCACTTAGCAAGAACTTATTTAAAATTAAATCCTTTCTAAAAATTTTCTCTTATACATTTAAAGATATATTTTTTATTTATGCTACTGTAAATATTAATAATTTTCTACCAAAAGAACCTTAGAAAACTTACCTGAACTGATTATAACAAGCGAAAATTTGTGTATGCAATAATTTCGCAAACATCATTCTGTACCTAACAAAAAAATATATTTCAATGTGTTTGTTTGTTATTAAATTATTGTAAACTTATCAAAAATATATTTAGTTAGATTAGGCTAAATTAAATTGCGCTTGTTATAATAAGGCTAGGTAAGTTTTCTAATGTTCTTTTGGTGCAAAATTATTAATTTTTACATTACATAAATGAAAATATATATATATCTTTAAACATATAAGAGAAAATTTTAGAAAGGACTTGATTTTAAATGAGTTCTTGCTAACTGACCAGCTTTACATATTCGGCACGACATATACATATGGCTAGTAGCATTAACTCTTAGCGCTCAGGTTTTACTTCCTATTTTCACTGTAGTATTTTTACATATTTGCAATCAGGCGTTTTATTAGTCAACAGCGCCACCATGCTACAAACGTTAATTAAATGCCCAGCAAGAACACTGAGCATCATACTCCGAACGCGAGCACATTTGTGATACTCTCCCATGGGACACCATTTTCGTATCGGTAATTTTCTTCTCCCCAAGGTAGTATTAAGCAACTTTTTTTTCTCAGTACATGATCCTATGTATTTACATAATTGATGTGGAGATTTTTCCTCTTGTTTAGTTGCAAATATTAGATCAGGTGTTGACGATGTGTTGCATTCTCCCCCACTAAGGTATCAAGTAACAGGCTGTGATAATGAGGACTGTGGCTCTTGCAACCTTAGAGATTAATTAGTTGATAAATCTTTTAGTAATTATTTTAGCATTTCTATGCCGTCGCTTTTCAATAACAATTTCCTGAACATATTAAGTAGTCTTTAATTTATCCAATTAATTTTTATGACATGTGTCATTTAACGGTAGAGTCAATACATTTGTATATATTTTCAGTGTGTCTTTTAAGAAGAAACATAACGTGGAAGAAAAAAATATGGACTACGTTTTGTCTTCTAGAACTTCTCGAAGTCATGACTAGACAAAACTCTGCAAAAAGTCAAATATTGCCAAAATAAAAGTTCTAGGTACGTAATAGTAAGATTGTTTGAGTGAAACGTCTTCAATAAATGATTACTAAATAACTGCATTTGTTTTTCATGTAAAAAGCTTAATGTGTAACAAGTCTTTTCTTCACTATTCTCAGTAGGTCATTTGGAACCAATTTCTTTTATTCTTTTCCGAATTTCAACCGCTGGAATTTCAACATAATTTGTGAGTTGTGGAGAGCAGCCACGCGCACCCGCAGCCTAGCATTTATCCTGCGTTCTTCTGCATTATAAACAACCCCGGTGCATGCTGTATAATTCATTTCTCTTTCAATCGCCGTGTTTTCTGAAATGCAAAATTGGTAAGATATTGCCGGCGGGGTAAGTTACTGCCTACAGTTTCACACTGGTTTACTTCTGTCAAGACCTAAAGGAAGGAGCACACTAGATTTATCAATGTTTCTACCTAGGTCAGAAAAGTAAATGAAAAATTGGCAAACAGAGAGAGAGACAGAGTTCATATATATGTATGTATATATATATATATATCTATATATATATATATATATATATATCTATATATATATATATATATATAGATATATATATATATATATATATATTTATATATATATACATACATATATATGAACTCTGTCTCTCTCTCTCTCTCTCATAGCTCCTGGCCCTGCCTCTTCAATGGTCGCTACTGGGTCACTCTCTCTGAACCATGAGCTTTATCATACCTCTGCTTAAAGCAATGTATGGATCCTGCCTCCACTACATCGCTTCCCAAACTGTTACACTCCCTGACTACTCTGTGACTGAAGAAATACTTCCTAACGTCGCTGTGATTGATCTGTGTCTTCAACTTCCAACTGTGTCCCCTTGTTGCTGTGTCCCATCTCTGGAACATGTGCGCCTCAGGAGATGTGCATGGTGTTATACTCACCCCAAGATCTTTTTCCTTGAGTGAACTTCGTAGTCTCTGGCCCCGTAGACTGTACTCCATCAGAGGTCTTCTTTGCCCTCCCCCAATCTTCATGACTTTGCACTTGGTGGGGTTGAACTCCAGGAGCCAATTGCTGGACCAGGCCTGCAGCCTGTCCAGATCCCTTTGTAGTTCTGCCTGGTCTATTCCTTCCGTCTTGTCATTCACAAATACCAGAAACAGCACCGGTCGTAGGACTGACCTCTTTGGAACCCCACTCGTCACAGGCGCCCACTCTGACACTTCGCCTCGTACCATGACTCGCTGCTGTCTTCGTGACAGGTATTCCCTGATCCATTGTAATGCTTCCCTGTTATCTCTGCCTGGTCCTCCAGTTTATGCACTAATCTCTTGCGTGGAAGTGTGTCAAACGCCTTCTTACAGTCCAAGAAAAGGCAATCTACTCACCCCTCTCTCTCTTATCTTACTGCTGTCACCCTGTCATAGAACTCCAGTAGGTTTGTGACACAGGATTTCCCATCCCTGAAACCATGTTGGCTGTTGTTGATAAGCTCATTTCTTTCTAGAAGTTCCACCATTCTTTTCTTGATAATCTCCTCCATGACTTTGCATACTATATATG
>NC_091293.1:54108684-54111184 GCF_038502225.1 Cherax quadricarinatus
GGAGGAGAGTGAGTGGAAAGTGAGGGGCAAAGGAATGAGAAAGAAAGGGATGATGGGGAGAGGAATGAAAAGGAAAAGGATAGAGTAGTTTTGTGTAAGAGAAGTTTGGAGAGTAAATTGTGAACATTCAAGGAGTGGGAGAGGGATGACCAAGAGTAAGCAGGAGAGGACGAAGAGAGAGTGAGAGAAAAATGGTGGAAGAAGGGAAGGTCGTGTTTTGATGTTACACACGCAAGACCTGGATAACCTGTGAGAGACTGCTTTTCTCATTGCATCTGTTATTTTATACATCATTTTTATCTCTTACCTTTCACCACCCTTTCTTATCTCCTTCTGTTGTTCCCTCTCCCAGCTTCTTATATCGTCTGCCAGCACTCATTCACATATCCTCTGTCTCTATCCGTTACTTCATATTCGTTTCCTTTTTGCACTTTCCTTCAGATCTCTCATGATCGGAGGCTTGACGCCTCTATTTTCATAGTCTGTATTGTTCTTCTTCTTTTACACCGACTTGGCAAAAGCCATGAACAAGTGCTACCATGGGGTAATTATACACAAAATGCGTTCACTTAAAAGAATAACTGGCTGATACTGAACTTCCGAACTAATAGAATCTAAACAGTAGTGGTAAACAGAGAATAAACTCAGGGGCTGCTACAATGAAGAGTTTCAAACCCCAAGGCATAGTACTTTTCCCAATTCTCTTTCTCGTTTTCTTTTACATCTGATATTAACAAGGACATACACCGTATCACAGCATCAGCTTTTGCAGACGATGTTAGAATCTATATATGGGAGTGGCTTCCATAGACAACACAGCGAACCTTCAAGCTGATATCAACCAAGTCTTCAATGGTTCACTGACAACTACATGATGTTATGTGAAGACAAATTTCAGTTACCAGTTACTACATCGCGGAAGGACTGGAAAACAAAAATAAGATCTGAATACAAACAATCTTAAATCACTCAATAGAGCGTTCTGTAATTCTAATTTGAGACACCTGGCAATGATGTCAGATCTCAGACCACAATAATGTCGCTATCGCAACTGCAGTGAAAATGATAGGGTCGATAACTAGAACTTTCAAAACAAGAGATGCGAAACCAATGATGACACTCTTCAAGTTACTCGTTCTGTCTAGCTTGGAATATTGTTGTGTTCAAGGTAGAAGAAACTGCAGCACTGGAAAATATACAAAGAACCTATGTAGAGTCTACCAGGAGGTTGTTTCGGGGTTCAATGCCCCCGCTGCCCGGTTCATGTCCAGGCTTCCCGGTGGATCAGAGCCTGATAATTTCACGCTGTTACTGCTGGCCGTGTGCAATCCAACGTACGAACCACAGTCCCGCTGGTCGGACACTGACTATAAGTCTCTGTACAGTTCCCTCGTGAAGACAGGCAGGTGAGTCTATTGGTAATACCTATTATCCATGATAAGAGGCTGTTGTACAGTCTTAGGACCCAGACACTTACAGTGTTTTCTCTTATTGCACTCACAGCATCCCTGCTTTTCATTTGGGGATACGTTGCACCGTTTGTCGAGTCTTTTATTGTCGCATGGGGTGATTTCTGTGTGCAACCAATCCCTCTAGGAGTTTTCAGGTGGAAATTGTAATGTTTCTTTCTCGCCTGTGTTCCAAGGAGTACAGGTCAAGGTATTTCAAGCACTCCCAGTAATTAATGTGCTTGACTGAACATATAAGTGCAGTGAAAATTCTCAGTACATTCTTCAATTCTGCAGGTTCGCCTACTTTGAATGGGACTCTTAGTGAATAGTAGTATTCTAGCCTAGAGAGAAAAATTGACTTAAAGAAAATCAGCATTCACATGACATCCCTTGCTTTGAGGGTTTTCACTTCGTTATCCATCCTATCATGATGACACTTCTAAAACCTTCATATTAGTTTCTCGCTTTACTATGTGATTAGAATTTGTATTACACTCCGTTCTACTTTATATTCTTCAATTTTTCCAAAACGGAGTAACTGATAATCATATTATTCTGCGCAGCCTAGTGGAAGACTTTGTTTATATCCACTTCGAGATTTACAGTATCCTCAGTTGGTGACGGTCTCGTGCAGATTATAACATCATCTGCAAAGGAAGATTTGGTGCTTTGGTTTACATTTCTGTCTATCTCAGATATGAGGATTAGAAAAAGATAGGGCGAGTACTATACTCTCTGTGTTCTACTGCATAAAAAGCTAAAGACCCATCTGCCCATTTTTTCAGTTATTCTTTTAGCACGCACTTTGTACTCTATTACACCATGATCGCACTTATTGAAAGCTTTCGCAAAGTCTATGCATCTACATCTACATTCTGTTTGTCCATCCAAGACTTGTCACAGGGATCCAGTAGTTGTAAGAGGTAGAAGCGACCTGCTCTAAACCCTTGCTGCCCTGGACTGTGCAACTCTTGGGAATCTAAAAGGTTGAAGATCTTGCTTAGTTTAAATGTGGTCATGCAACTAAGTTAACGGAAGAGCATGAAGTC
>NC_091293.1:54118684-54133684 GCF_038502225.1 Cherax quadricarinatus
TCAAGGACCATAACATTGTATCAATCGCATCTGCTAAAAAAATGACAGGATGGATAATGAGAACCTTCAAAACCAGGGATGCCAAGCCCATGATGACACTCTTCAGGTCACTTGTTTTATCTAGGCTGGAATATTGCTGCACACTAACAGCACCTTTCAAGGCAGGTGAAATTGCTGACCTAGAAAATGTACAGAGAACCTTCAAGGTGCGCATAACGGAGATAAAACACCTCAATTACTGGGAGCGCTTGAAGCTCCTGAACCTGTATTCCCTGGAACGCAGGCGGGAGAGATACATGATTATATACACCTGGAAAATCCTAGAGGGACTAGTACCGAACTTGCACACGAAAATCACTCACTACGAAAGCAAAAGACTTGGCAGACGATGCAACATCCCCGCAATGAAAAGCAGGGGTGTCACTAGCACGTTAAGAGACCATACAGTAAGTGTCAGGGGCCCGAGACTGTTTAACTGCCTCCCAGCATACATAAGGGGGATTACCAACAGACCCCTGGCAGTCTTCAAGCTGGCACTGGACAAGCACCTAAAGTCGGTTCCTGACCAGCCGGGCTGTGGCTCGTACGTTGGTTTGCGTGCAGCCAGCAGCAACAGCCTGGTTGATCAGGCTCTGATCCACCAGGAGGCCTGGTCACAGACCGGGCCGCGTGGGCGTTGACCCCCGGAACTCTCTCCAGGTAAACTCCAGGTAAACTCCAGTTATTCCTTTAGAACACATTTTGTGCGCTATTGCACTGTGATCGCATTTGGCAAAAACTTCTGCGAAATCTGTGTATACTACATCCGCATTTTGTTTGTCTCTCAGTGTATTCAAGACCATATCATAGTGGTCCAGTAACTTTGAGAGCCAGGATCGACCTCCTTGAACCCATGGCTCCATGGACTGTGCTGTTGTTTGGAATCCAAGTAACTTGTACTCATGCTTCTTAGTACTCTTTCAAAGATTTTTATGATGTGGAACGTTAGAACTATTGGTCTATAGCTCTTAGCTATTGCTTTGCTGCCACCTTTATGGAGTGGGGCTATATCCATTGTTTTTGGTGACAGTTGGATTTCACCCGTGTGTATCTTCCCACTCCATAGCACACTTAAGGCACGCGAAAGGGGTTTCTTGCAGTTCATAATGAACACGAGTCTGGGCGTGAGGCTGAGTGCATGGGCATGTTCTCAATGGCTTTTTCAAAGTGCAGTGGCGTTAGGTTTATGTCAGAAATCTGGCATATATTGACAGGGTTTTGAGGCTTATTCATGAAAAAATCATTAGACTGATTAATTGCTCGTTAAACACAGAATTGTATTGAGACTTGAAAATCTCACTCATTTCTTTATCTGTGTAAGTTTCATCTCGTCTGAACAAGGGCCCAATACTAGGTGTGGTTTTTGCCTTGTATTTGGAATACGAAAAGAAATATTTTAAATTTCTTTCGATTTCACTAAATGCTTTTAGCTACTCCTGTCTCTCCTGGATCCTGTTAGAATCATTTAATTAATGCTCAATATTTTCCACTTCCCTAGTCCATGCTTCCTTCCGTGTTTCAGACAATCTAGCTTCCTTGAGGAGCTCAGTGATTCTTCGCCTTCTGTTGAGGGAGCGCCTCTCCCTCTCTCTCTCTCTCTCTCTCTCTCTCTCTCTCTCTCTCTCTCTCTCTCTCTCTCTCTCTCTCTCTCTCTCTCTCTCTCTCTCTCCAGTTTACCTCTCTTACTCGTTCTTAAGGGAATATAACTTGAACATACTTCAGCGTCCAGAAAGTTGATCATTTCAAAGCACTTGTTTGGATCCATGCTATTTAAGATATCATCCAAGCATGTTTCATTTAGGATATGGTTTACCTGATCCCAGTTGATGTTCTTGTTGTTGAAGTTGAAGTTGCATTCATTTTGCTGGTCAGGATCCCTGTGCATGTAAGTCTGGACTTCGATTAGATTGTGATCTGAATTAGTTGTTTTTGATATTGTTATGTTTCTTATGAGGTCCTCATTATCTGTGAAAATAAGGTTAAGTGTGTTTTTTAGTCTTGTTGGCTCCATTATCTATTGGTTTAGGGTGTATTTATTGTAGAGATTCAGCAGCTCATGTGTGTGTGTGTGACTTTTCATCTGAGCTGCCTTTAGGGATAGTCTCGCTATAACAATATTTACTACATTCTTCCATTTTGTATGTCTTAGATTGGAATCACCAAGCAGCAAGATGTTTGGGGATGGAGCTGGAAGGTTTTCCAGACAGTAATCAATTTTCAATAACTGTTCTTTGAACTGTTGGAAAATTGCATCTAGTAGCTTATATACAATCACAATGACTAAGTTTTGGTTCTAGATCTGTACTGTTAGAACTTCAACTGTATCATTTGTGGTGGTCAGTAACTCTGTGAAAAATGAATGACTCTTTGACATACAGGCCAACCAGTCCGTTGTTGCCTGTTCTTTTTATGGCATCTAAAAAGATGCACCTTGTTATCCATATTTCACTGTCAAAGTGGTCTTTTGTGTGGTTCTCTGTGAACGCTACAAACATCGCATTCGACTCCTCTAGAGGGCCACTGACGAAGGGTATTTTGTTGGTGATGAATGACTTAACGTCCTGTATATTAGCAAATATAAATGCAGTCGTGTTGAATGTTTGTTGGGACGATTTAGTTGTTGGCATCAGTAGTTGGGGTTCTAGAGGGGCCACTGGCTATGCCTAAAGTCCAACAAAGCTCAAAGGTGGTGGACTATTTTGGTAATTTCTTTCTCATTCGTCACAGAGCCTTTCCCCTACTGACAGCTAATGAAAGCTTGGTTTTCACAACATGGTGCAGCAGGGCCGTCGTCGTGTAAACACAGTTTGCATAGAAGTGGTGCATGGGGCTGTTTCTGCCCAAACTGCTCAGGTTTTACTACCTGCTATAATACATGAAACCTATGGTATAGTAGACGAAGAGTTGTATGGTGTGGTCTTGAACAGTGCATACAGAATTTTCGTCAAACTTCGCAATGCTAGTGTCTATGAGAAGATGGTGGCCAGGTACCAGGATAGTTGTGTTGATGTAAATCCTGCTTGACTGTGCAACTACACGACGTGTCCTGTTATTGTATGTGGATCAAGATAAGAAATGTGCCTTTTGAGGCTGATGAGTCGGACTTACAAGCTGTTTTTGAAAAATATGGAACGGTTCACATTGCTACGATGGGGAAGTGGACGGAAGGAACATATGCTGGACTACCTGAGGGAACGTTCACTTTAAAAATGATGTTGCGACATACTGTTCCATTCTATATAATTTTAGAAGACTTCAGGACTCAAGTGATGGTCACCTACATGGGGCAACACCGCACTTGTCGAGTGTGCGAGGCCTATGATCACATTGCGGTGCAGTGTGGTCGTCAGAGAGTGGATTAATTCTCGAAACTCTTCAAAGGTATATCAAAGGCAAGGGTACTAAAGAGGTTGGATGTCACATGGAGGCCTCGGTTGTCCAGGAGGAGATGGCTGGGTCAAGGAAGGAAACTTCACCGAATCTGGATTGGAGTGTGGAGGTGGACAGGTTGGAGTTGCTTGAGGATACCTGTGTGACTCTTCTGGGGAATCCACACTCTTCGGGGCCGGAACCTGAAGATGTGGGAGGAGTGACGCCTGAAGAAGCTCGGGATGTGGAGGCCACGATCGATACGGTGCTGCACGATCCGTTTGGCACCCCAGGCGGGGTGTCTGTGGAGGGACTTACAGTTAACCTCAAGTCTGCTGTGGATTGGGGAGAGGTGGAGGGAGGAATGACAGAGGTAGGAGTAGCTGCTGCTATAAGGATCTGTCCTGTGGAGGCGGACGTGCATACTAATGGCCTCCAGGAGGTAGTAATGGAGGAGGAAAGCAGGTCGAGGAAGAGAGTGGCTGCTCTATCTGATACAGATGCTATGCTAACATCCGCACAATGTTTTGGTAAAAAGGTTAGGGTGGACGTAGCGAGTAGTAATTCTGGAGGATCCAAAGAGCCGAAACCTGTGAAAGGTGGTTCTCAGGGGTCGGGTGGTGTCTGAGGTGGTAATCGAAGAAAAGGGAAGCCTCCCATGTCGGTTTCAAGAGTCTAACTGTAAGTATTAATGGTTTGCGAGATAAGATGAAGTGTAAATAGTTCAGTGAGTTTTTAGTAAGGTATGGTGTAGACATTGTGTTTGCACAAGAACACAATCACAAACCAGGATGTATGTTGATGATTGAGGGATATAATGTTTTTGTGGCACACTCGATGAGATTGAAAGGGGGGTGTAGCTATACTGCTGTGGGAGACTAGTCCGTTTGTTGTGCATCATTGTGAAAAGGGCAGGGAGGGGAAGGTTTTAAGGGTGGATGGGTTTTGGGGGCAGGATAGAGTGGCCTTTGTGCGTTTTTATGGTCCGGCGGAGGGGGACAGCAGAGTTAAGAATGATTTTGTGAGGGATGTTTTGGTACATCACTTGCAGTCACTTCCTGCGGTTGCAGCCGTGGGAGGTGATTGGAATTGAGTGATACATTGAAGGGATGTGGAACCGAGGGGGGTGGGGTATTGTTCAGTCGTTTTGGGGAATCTGTTATCAGGGGTGGGATTGGTAGATGTGAGGGGGGTGCTGCATGGGAGGTAGAACACACCTTTGTGTGGCAGGGGTATGCTGCATGGCTGGATCGGTTATACATGACTAGGAAGGCGGAGGTTTGGAGGGTGAGTGTGTTGGATGTGGTGTTTTCAGACTGTAGGGGGGTTTTGGTGGAATTGGGGTGGGAGTGACTGCCTAACAGGTATAGGAGTTACTGGAAATTGAATGTTCAGTTGCCTAATGATGTGGAGGGGAGTGATTCATTTTTGAGATTGTGGGAACGGTTGTGGCCTGGGGTGAGTGTGGAGAGGGATGTGCTGAGTTGGTGGGATACAGTAGCAAAGAGGAGGATCCAGAAATTATATGTTCGACAGGGGGAGGCATGAGAATCAGTTAGCCTATGGGCTTATCAGGTATCTCGAGGAGCAGTTAAGGGATTGTATGGGGGCAGGAGAGGGAGTGCCCGATACCACTTGGCAGAAATAGAGGGGTTGAAAGACAATATCAGGATACTGCTAAATGAAAGGTTTGATGCAGCAAGGGTGCTGGGGGGGTTTGAGGAGGTGGTATGGGGTGACAAGCCATCGGCACGTTTCCTGTGAGGGCAGAGGCATCAGCGCATGGCAACGGAGATGGTGGGGTTGCATGTGCATGAGGAGATGGAGGGGTACAGGGAGAGGCAAGAGTTGGTCATGACAGAGGGAATGGGAGGGTATGTGGATGCGTGGTATGAGTCATATATGAGGAGTGTTGTTGTGCTGGAGGAGACTTATGGGATATGGGGGGTGCAATGTGTGCTTGAAAGGGGGCTGACAGGGAGGCATTAGGTAGAAATATCGTGGAGGAGGAGGAGGTATGGACGGCACTGATGGGCATGAGTAGGGGTTAGGTGCCAGGGATAGATGGGCTGCCGAGTGACTTCTATGTGCTGCATTGTGGTGTATTAAAGGGGTTTTTAGTGAGGTTCTTTAGTGTCATGAAGGAGAAGGGTGTGTTGGGGGATTTGCAGGCAATGGCAATCATGGTCTTAGTTCCAAAAGGGGAACGTTAGTCAACTGTTAGGGACTATCGGGCAATATTGTTCATGCGTGCGGATTATAAATTATTCGCAAAAATATTAGGCAATCGGTTGAAAAGAGTTATTGGTAAGGTTATAGTCAGGGGTCAATATGGGATACCCGGAAGGTCAATGTATGAGGGGCATGGGGTCATTAGGGGGTTTATAGTGAGTATTCAAGAGGGATGGGGGTTGTTAGCACTGGATTGGAGGGCAGCATATGATAGTGTGGAAAGGGAAGCATTGTGGAGTATAATGAGGTGGCAGGGGTTTGGGGAGGAGATTGTGCGTTGGGCACGTACTTTGTATCAGGGAGCAGGTATGTATGTGCAGATAAATGGGAGAGTGGGGTCGCATGTTCGGATGGGCAGGGGATTGCAACAGAGTTGTCCTATTTCACAACTGTTATTTGCATGTTTACAGGACCCATTTTATAGGGTTGTGGAGCAGCATGTAAGGGAGGGGTTGGAGGAGGATTTGGGTGGTGGGAGACCTTGCATCGTTGGTTATGTTGATGATATGACGGTCCTCGTGAGGGGGGATTGGAGGGCATGGGGAGTGTCGTGGATGCTTTTGGGGAGGGGATTGGGGACTGGGATTATAGGGTAGGTGGGGGTGTCAGTGGGAGGTGGTGTGTAGTGGATCAGGTAAAGATTTGTGGAGTTGTGTATATGAGGGATGTGCAGGCGGCGAGGGAGGTTAATTCAAGGAGTGTTGTAGATCGTGTGTTGGGGAGATTAGATGGTTTGCGGCAGACTCATCTCATGCTACACCAAAGGGCCAATGTGCTTCTCTATAGTAAAATATGGGATGTGGCAGCATTGTACCCTTCGGTGCTGAGGGATGTTCAGCGATTGTTGTGTAGGGTATTCCATTTCATTTGGGGATTGGGATGTATTTGGTTAAGAAGGGGAAGGGGTAATGCTCCCGATATGCCAGCAGGCTAGGGGTTAATTCCTTTGGAGTGCAGATTGAAGAGTGTTTATGTGAAGCACAGGTTCCTGCGTGTGGGTGGGGTGGGGGGGATAAGCATTGTGCACGAGGATATCCGGAGGTGGTGGAGGGGTTGGGATTTGCAGGAATGTGAGGCCATGTTATGCGTTTTAATGCTTGTGTTGGATCCGGTGCATATGAGGGTCGGGGTCATCGAGAAGATGGTGAGGCCTGGGAAGGCAGCTGCTGTGGAAGGGGCATGCCCTATGTATGCATGGAAGGACATCTGGGGCCGGTTTAAGAGGATGCACATACTGCTGCATGTGAGGGAGGCCATGTACCAGTTTCTCCATGGGGTCTTGTCGTCGGGGGTGGTTTTACATAATAGACGGATTAGGAAAGAAAGGGTGTGCCGAGAGTGTGGGGATGATGAAACGACTTTTCACATAGTGAACGTTTAGGTGTTGTGTGGGAATGGTTGGGGCAAGTGTTCCATTTTGTGGAGGGGGGGAGGAGGGTTGTCGGTTTTGAGAGTGTTAAGTTTAGATGTGGATCAGGTGGGAGTGCAGGTTCAGAGAGCTGTGGCGTACTTGGATACGGATTTTGTTTTTATCTCTTGGGCAATGAGAGATAAAGGGGTGGTGGAACATAGGATGGCCCTAGCTGCGACCTTTCATAGGATGAAGTGTCATAATAAGACTTATACGGGAGGAGGTGGGAGAGGGATTTTCCACCAGGTTACAGGGACTTCACGATGAGGGATTTCTGGAATTCATAGGGGTTTCAGAGGTAACAATGGGCTGGTCTTCGGGGGAGGGGGGAGGATTGTGTGCCTGATGAGTGTGCCAACGCTGGTCTGTGTGCTTATGTGTCAGGGATATATGAGTTATGGATGGTTGCATTGTGAAACCTGTGTGGGTATTATTTTTGGTTAAGGTTTCTTGAAGGGACCTAGCATGTGGGGAGGGTTTCACTTATTCTGTTGTATGTGTGATGTTCTGGATAGAGTTTGAGTGAGAATGGTCAGTTGGTTCTGTTGGGCCTTGTCTGGTGTGTTCTCTGGGTTCATGTCAATCTTGTGGCTGTCATGTCACATGGGCATGTTAGGGTTTGAGGGCTCATGTGACCCTCTTAATGTAATAAGTGTGAATGGTGTTTGTGCTTGTAGGTGTACGACCTTGTAGGTGTATTTGGGTTTTTGTTGACTGTGCATATACATCCTTGTAGACATGTTCCATATGTTCCATGTGCAATATGCTTATCGCCATTGAGTTGTTATGTCTCTTGTTGTGCGTGTACTATGTTATGGTTGTTTTATGTCAACGCATATTGCTTTATTTGTTTGTAAAAAAAAATCGCAATGGCTCTAAGTAGGAGACTACTGGAAGGTCTGCATCTGCTCTGGTTGCCTCTTCCTTAGATTAAAAATCTAAAAACTATGTTGACTTGTGCATAAAAATTTAACAGCTGGGCTTCTACACTGAAAACAGAACTGTTTGCCATCTTAATAGCACTAAATTTAACTAATGACACCGGGCGTGACTCTTCGATTATTACTGATTTTATATCATCACTGAGAGCACTTGTTTTATATAGTAATAAGAATATGCTCATTGCAGAGGCCAGGTACAAATACTCCAAAATCAGAAGAAAAAAATGAAGTGCAATTTTTTTATGGATTGCATCTCACATTAAGTAACTCCTTCAAGTTATAGTCTATATTTTCCTTAAAGAAAATGTAGAATATAACTTTGGAATATCTGTGTCTAGCATTAGAAATAATATTAAAAAAGAATTAAATAATGAAACCTAATGTCATAGAAATGTTAAAAGCTTGAGTACATCTACCACTCACTATGATGACCTGAACATAGATAACTATGTCAAGCTTAGGTTTGGTTACAAGTAGTTCTGGTAGTTTGGCAGACACACTCATTAAGATCAAACCACACGCAAAATATGTGGCCACCACAATAATCACTACTTGAATACTATGAATATTGGGATAGACAGTTTTAATAACCTATGTGATATGTCAAGGTATTCATTAAATTAATAAAATTAAGATTCCAGAAATAATAGACAAATATCCTAAATTTACTTGCACCAGGTAAGACAACTGTAGATATAAATTTAGCTACATTCCTATCAACCTTTGTGTATCCATATGCTCTTGCGCTACCGTCCGTGGGATAGATATGTGTTAAACAAGAATCAAGTTAAGACACATGTGCAACATCTGGATATCTTTATTGTAGACGTTTCGCCATCCAGATGTTGCACATGTGTCTTAACTTTCATATTTGTCGGTATTTTATACCTTTCTTGCACAAGAATCAAGTTACTGTCGCCTCCTGTCAGCTTAATCCAGTCTGGCGATTTTCCTCTGATCTTTCTCAAAACAAAGCGTGTTCGCCCACAGAACTGCTGCTTACTGAATGTTTTGTGTTTTTCACGCCGTTCTCTGTAAACTGTAGAGACTGTTGTGCGTGAAAATCCCAGGAGATCAACAGTTTCTGAGATACTGAAACTGCCCCGTCTAGCAACAACAATCATTCCACAGTCAAAGTCACTTAGATCACATTTCTTCCCAATTCTAATGTTCAGTCGGAACAGTAATTGAGCATGTCCGCACGATTTTATACACTGAGGTGCTGCCACGTGATTGGATGATTATATACTTGCATCAACAAGCAGCTGTACAGGTGTTACCTAATAAAATGGCCACCGAGTGTATGTTATCAAGTTAACATGACATACTCTGTTAAGTCAAAGAGATATTATATTAAGTCAGCGAAGCATGTTCTGTGAGGTCTGTGCGGTATTATTTTAATCAGGTCAGCAGGCCTATTTTATTTGCCAGGCGTGAAACATTCTATCTGGCCGACGCAGCACATTCTATTAACCCTGAGCACTGCATGAGTCAGGTCAGGTGGGCACAGGTTAGGAGGTTAGCGAGTTGTTTTACACCATGCTTGAGCAGCATATTTTGTTAGGCATACTCAATATATTCTATGTAGGAATTGCAATTTATTCTATCAGGCAAGGGGAAATATAATCTCTCAGGAAAGGGCAACTAGTCTATTAGGCCATCATGAAATACGCTATCAGGTCTAGGTAATATATTCTATCAGGTCACATATTTTATCAGGCCAGAATAACATATTCTATCACGTCACGGCAATATACTCTATCAGGCAAGGGAAAACATATTCCATCAGATCATGGCACTATTTTCTGTCAAGTTATAGCAGTAACATATTCTATTACGCCTAAGTACCATGTTCTATCAGGCCATTGTAAAATGTTCTAGCATGCAATATATTGCATCAGGCCTAGGCAGCATATTCCATCAGGAAACGGCAACATATCTATCATTCCAAGGTGACACATTCTATCAGGCGAGTGTATCATATTCCATCATGTCACAGCAACATACTTTATCAGATCTACACAACGTATTGTATCAGGCCAGTGCGACATACTCATATAAGAACTAGGCAATATATCCATCCATGAAGCCAGCGGAATATTCTATTGGGCGGACTTGTAAAGGGCCAAAAACAAGCAAACTGTCCGTCTATTTTTAAATTGTCTTTGAAGAGTACACTGGTAATAAAACGTTCAGCTTCTCTGTACCGTCGGCTTTCAGGTGAACCTATCTTTACCTATTGGCTTTAAATCCCTGTATCGATTTTTGTTCGTGGGGGGAAATACCGAACTTATAGGGACTGTAACGCTCCTGGAGAATAGGAGAACATCACGTTTAATTGAAAACATAGCCCTTTACTGGCATCAAGGGACTTCCAGTATTAAGTCAAATTCTTCAGTGTCGTTCTACTTAACTTACATCAAAGAAGAAATGCTTCTTGACGTCTCTAAGATCCGTTCGATATTTCATATTTTATTGTTCTCTTGTGCTGGACCCTTCCATGCTAAAGTGTGTTTTCATTTATTGCCTAATCTGATTCCCTCTTTCTTACAGGTGACACATGACTTCGCCCCGTCACTATGAAACCAGCTATCTCATCCATTCTTACTCTCTTAAAGAGGTCATAGACGCGCTATCTCGTATCTCTTGCGACAGTTTGGCTTTATGTTTGGCAGGTTCAGTGCTCTATGATGGTGCAGAATACTCAAAGATTAGGATTTGCAAGAGTGATCTGAAGTGTTAAATATTAGGGTTTCTCAAATTCAGTCCATTTGCTTGCAAAAAAAACACATGTCAGTGATGTTATTCTGTTTATTTACACTTCAAGAATCTAATATTACCTACCATCTATTCCAATGTCCTCTTTGCCTATAACTAGGATTGTTTTTCTAGGCGGTGTCCTCTCATCGGTATCCTTTTACTAACGTCTAGGTTAGTCACATTTTACCCTAGTCACCGCTCCTACTAACTGGCAAGGTCTTCTTATAGTTTCCTTCAGTCTTCGTTTGAACATAAGAACATAAGAAAGAAGGAACACTGCAGCAGGCCTACTGGCCCATGCGAGGCAGGTCCAAGTCTCCTAAAGGCTTAAGCCAATGCCCCAATCTAGTTAGGGCAGGTCACATTCACTTAAGGAAGGAACATGACAACTGACCTAGTAGCGCAAGCTAATCAGGTCCAACTCACACCCACCCACACCCATTCATGTATTTATCTAACCTATTTTTAAAACTACACAACGTTTTAGCCTCAATAACTGTACTTGGAAGTTTGTTCCGCTCATCCACAACTCTATTACCAAACCAGTGCTTTCCTATATCCTTCCTGAATCTGAATTTTTCCAACTTAAAACCATGCTACGAGTCCTGTCAAGGCTAGATATTTTCAGCACGTTGTTTACGCATATTTTTCTCATTATTTAAGCATCTTCCAAATAAAAAGACAGTTGGGACTAAGTCCCCACTGGCAGCTCATCTGTACATGCTATGAACAGTTTGAATCTTAGAACTGACCCCTGAGGGAAGAGGACTGCCTCAGTTACTCTTATTTTTCCTTACTTTTTTATACTCTGTTTTTCTGGCTCTCATATCTTCCTTAATCGATTCGAATACACTGCCTGTCATCCAATCTTGAAATATGTAATCAGCCCATCATATTCTTTCCTACTTAATTTCTATCATCATCCTATTGTAGACTTCCATTGGGTTTAGGTGGAAGGATTTCTCTTTCCTGAAACCGTGTTGTTGCACTTTGTGGAATTTGATTTTCTCTCGATGTTTTACCAGGCTTCTCATTGTTTTCATTTGTTTAACTGAACAACATTCCTGTCAGTGGATACTGTCTTCAAATTAGCACCTCATGTTTTTCATTTTTTTCCTGGATATCTCTTGCATGGATATTCCATTTATTATTTTGAGTTCATTACTTCCGCCAGGTACAGTAACATCACCTCACTAACTGTGTTCTGAGTGACATACTCAATCCATTTTTTTGTAGGTCTTCTGAAGGTGAAAATAAAGACCTATCATGCTAGATCTCTTTTTCCACTTAATTTCCTTCATTTTTTAACATGATGTATTAAAAAATTTGCATTACAGATTTAGATTCAGTCGGCTTCCTCTTACATGTATATGGTTCCCAGGTCAGTAATTTAAAGTTGATATTCCTTGGTGTCATTAGTGAGGTATCCCTGAAAGGAAACCTCCTTTAAGAGGTTGCCTAAACTGTTTTTCCCTCGTAACTCGAGAATGCCTCATCCAATAGGCTTCAAATATTCGACGCGAGTGCATGGTAACGAGAACCAAATTCGTGGAAGAGTTGTCACGTTCACGTACCTTGTGACCAAACTTGTTGAACCCATTCCCAGCATCCTAGAATGGCTCGGATAGCTTCGAAAACCCTCAATGCCATAGCTTCAAACGTTTAAAAAACTTCACTACGGCGGAGAGCAAAATTCAGGTGTAGATCTGATCATTTTATTTGTATTACAACCCAGGGATAATAAGGCGTGTTATCCTGGGTGTAAAGGAGAGTGACTTTGAAATATATTTTCCCTCACCAAGAGTAATGTGGATGTTTACATATATGTACACTATATACAGTTGGAAATGTATGTGTACAACACTGGTTTGCTGGTTGGGGAGACAGCGTTTCAATGAGGGTGTGTACATGCGCCTAATAAAGGTTGCGTACTGTTTGCATTCCACAATGTGCAAAATAGTGTGAAATTTTTATGTCCGTTGTATCAAGTTAAATAAATTTCAATTTACTTCTCATGAACGTCTTTAATATTTAAGGGTTAGTGCATCTTAGGGCCGGGTTAGTGCTCAATAAGCTTTGTTTGCGTGCAGGCAAATTTGATGATGTAAAATAGTAAAGGAAATTTAGAATCGTTGGAATCCACGCCATAACTTGGAGAATGACTCTTCTGATCGACTTCAAACTTTCATCACGCTGAGTGGACAAGCCCCAATTTGTCGTTTTGTTCAATAAATAGTGATACATTCATTATTTTTTAATAACTAAAGAATGCTTCTTCTTCAGTCAGAAGAAGCATTCTGTAAGAATGGTGATACCTCATGAGCTTTGTCAGAGTAAAGACATTTGAATTATTATAATAAAAAAAAAAACGCTAAGCCACAAGGACTATACAGCAGACATATTTGAAATGTTACTGAAATTGTTATCCACTCGGTGGATTCAGGTCGTTAATAGAAGAATGACATTTTTGATTGGCTTTAAATTTTGGGTTTAATTAAAACAAGGTTTGTTACTTGAGCTGTGCAAATTTTGATTTGCCAACTTTATTAAGTATATTGCTTCCCATGTGGTAAGTTGAGGATGCTTCCCCTGATCAGTTTCAAACCCTAAATACTGTGGTAACTTTCTTAATTTTGGAGTTTATCAAAATCAACCGGAAAAAAATAAAATTCGCGTTTTATGGCGTTTTTCAGTTTGACCGAGGAAGACTTTTCCATTCTCGAAACATTTCTCAGCTATTTATTTGTTTACTTCTTCAGAATTTTTGGTTTATTACTTGAAAACGCCTAATTCAGTGAGCTGCAAATTTTCAACTCTGGTGTAATATATCTTGGGCAAGATTCATGGGATATTTGAATATATGGATACCTTATGCTCAGTGTTATTAAATAGTTCCCAGACATTGCCTAACAGGCACTGGTGAATCCTACTTAGAAGAAGATTGGTCTATATAACGGAGTGTGTAACTGCCATTTTTCCACTTTTAATCTCGTATTATTGTACATAATACATTATGTTTCCTTGGTACTGGTGATGGGCTCTTGACCCCTGAAAGTGGACTGATCTTCCCTTTGTTTGGATCGAATGTGAGTGAATCTCTCACTCCACAGGAGTTGTATAACCTCTACGGGTTTAGCGCTTTATTCTGATAAAAATAAAACCGTAGTAAACGATATCAATCTTCAATGGCTGAGGCACTGTATGAAATGGAGGAAACTATCATTGGTTTAGGCTGTGTAGGTACAAATTTTGGTTGATTCTTTGCAATAATAAGAAGAGACATCTGGTAAGCAGTTAACTTTTAGTGCTGATATTTTACTCAAAGGAAACTTTTTTTTTTAAAGTTTGATTGTGGAAAATAATAATTTGCCAATGTTATTAATCAAATTAATTTCTGTGAAATAATTGGAGAATGCTTTTTGTTATCAGAAATAAGTCACAATGTTTGACTTTATTGGGATATCTTAGGTATTAAAATTTTGCAAGTTATATGTACAAGCTTACACAAAATATACTAACTTACTTACTGTACATGCTTTCTTTAAAGCTTGTCAGTCTTGATTAGAAAAAAGTTTGGATTGATTTTCACCAGTGTAGGTCTCAGTTTCCTTCATTGGAATAAATGAAGTGTACTGCTTTTTATGTTATAATTTCTGAGTGCCGTAGCCGAGTAGTTTTAACCCACTTCGAATATTTCGGCGGGACTCCGAGGGTGCGAGGCCCACAGGGAGGGAACGCCTCTGATTGCTTCTTACTGTGTCCTCGCTTTAGAGCAAATAGTATCAATATATGTGTCGTATGACAATGACCCGTGTCAGGATTTTCAGTGACGAAAGAATAACAACAAACTCTTTATTGTTTGAATAAACAAAAATATAATTTATGTGTTTCAACACAAGATATCATCAATTCTGTTATTTCAACGATTCAAGTCGTTTTCAAACATTTCCTGAAAAAACTTTATTTTATTTTTTGGCTAAATATGATAATTTATAAGCTACTTCAAAATATATTAAAGTACTCAGATTACTTTTTTCCCATAAGTTCCGCCTGAAAGATCTCTGCCAAAGGTTTTTGTTAAATTTATAGGGAAGCCAGGTTGTGAGCGTAACGTGTGTATTATGTGATTAGAGGACAGAGGATCGAGCCTCCACTGTTGCTGTTGCTGATTGTCCCATAAAAGGTTAAGCGCATTACATAAATATAATAATAAAATCAGTCAAAGGTAGTTCCTGGAGTTAATTCCTC